>NW_006287066.1:742580-751246 GCF_000327345.1 Myotis davidii | reverse complement strand
GCCGCAACCCCCCAATCAGCCCTACCCTGAGCGTGACTGAGGGTGGCATTGCAATCTCCCGATCCGCCCTGCTCTGTGCATGACAGGGGCGGCACACCAACTCCCCAGTCGGCCCTGCTCTGAGCCCGACCAGGGACTGCACCTAGGGATTGGGCCTGCCCTCTGCCACCCGGGAGCAGGCCTAAGCCAGCAGGTTGTTATCTCCTGAGGGGTCCCAGACTGTGAGAGGGCACCGGCCGGGCTGAGGGACCCCCCCTCTCCCCCGAGTGCACAAATTTTTGTGCACCGGGCCTCTAGTTTAATTAATAATAATTTTTTTTAAAAGCTGTACACATTGGTACTGGACCAGCCCATTCCATGTCTCCCTCCCTCCCGCCCCCCACCCCACCAGTCTCAATGTGCTTTCTCCTTTACTTCTCTGGTTTTAGGACCTCCATTCAGGCGGTTCTGGATGAAGTTTGTTCTTTATTTTAGTTGTAATTTTGATGTGGTTGTGGAGGCAGCAATTACAGGCATTTACCTATGCTGCCATCTTGGTTCTCACCTCCATTGATTTTTAGAGAAAATGTGTGTGTGGCGGGGAGGGGTGCAGACAGAGCCACATCCATGTGAAAGAATTACATCAATTGGTTGCCTCCGCCCAGGGCCAGGGATCAAGCCTGGAACTGAAGTACATGCCCTTGACTAGAATCGAACCCAGGACCAACTCTTCAGTCCCAGGGCCAACTCTTCAACCACTGAGCTAAACCGGTTAGGGTTAGAGGTGAATTTTATCAGAGCTGATTAACAAATTCTTAGATATATACTTGATGTAGCACAATTTCTTTATTTTCTAAGCTTAGGGATGAAATGCTATTGCTAAGACTCATGTGTGTCACAGCCTTCTATTACAACTCTTGCCTTTTTGCTAATAAACAACGAATAATTCCTTGGAAACCTCTGCCCTTTATGGGTAACTTTTATTCAATTAATAGGTGAAGGAAAAAATTATAAACTGAAGAAGATAATTTTTTGGCAAGCTTCCAAAAAAATGAAAAAACAGCGCAGTTTAATATAGTCCCAATGCTTTGTAAGTTCCAACTCTTTTGGCAAAAATGTTTCTTAGTTCAAAACAGAGGAAATTATTAAAAGAAATAATAGGTTCTCTTAGATATCAAATAGCATTTTAAAACTACCTTATTAAGTGAAAAGGAATGAAAATCATGATTAAATGTCCTCTGGAACCCATCTGTACTTATTAGATTAGTATACAAAGTATAGAAAGACTACATTCTGTTGAAAACCAAACATCTGAAAATATTTCTAGTTCGTTGAATACATAGTCCTACTATCTATATATCTCCCTAACATACATATTTTGTCTTGAAAAATAACAGAGCAAGTTACTTTATATTTTAAAATTAGAAATGGAGTAGCTTTAGTATTCAACAATAATTTGGGTTTTTTTTTTTTGGCCGGGGGGAGTTTCTATAAAAGTACCAAATCTGCATTTGAGGTGGGGCTCAGGAAGAAGAGGGGGTAATATAAAAATTGGTTTAAATAATTTATCTGCCTATTTCAAATGCTTTGTATCTCATTTGTGTAGCATTATATATATATAATATTTTATAAATAGTTCTATATCTCATAACTATTTAGATATATGTGCCTCCTTAAAAAACATTTAAAAAATTAGACAGGATGTTAAAATACCAGATTGTCTGGTTCAATACCAGATGCCTGGAAACCCTATTATAACTTTGTCAGTTCATATACTAGTAGCTCTTACTCTAAAAACTTTGAATTGTTTTGTGCCACTGTAATGACTGCGGGGGTGGGAAAGTGGGAGATGCCGACCAAGCAAGTCCCAAGCAGGGGCCTTCCCACAGCTGTGTTAAGGCAAGGCTACCAAAGCCAAAAGAGGGCAGCCCCAAAGCAGTGGCCAACCTGACAGCAAGGGCAGAGGCTAGGTCCTAATTCTGAGGGTCCACATTCCAAAGACAGCATCAGGTCCAAGTGGACAGCTGTCTAACTGGCAAGGCGGTCACAAGTGTTAAACTCAATAAGGAACAGACAGATCACAAACCAGGAAGAATTTGAGCTGAGCTGTGATCAGCCATCTCCAGCTTATGGTTAGTCTCTGAGGCATCTAGTGGCCCATCCCTCAGAGTTAAAAGTATTGGTGGAAGATGAGCACATTTGTAAATTTTCCTTTTGTGCTATTTTAGGATCCATTTAAGGACAGTGTTGGATCATCAGACCCACCATTCTCAGCAAGTCCAGGGCAGGAGGGGAGCAGCTAGATCTCTCTTCTAAAGAGGCAGCTATGGCCCTAACTGGTTTGGCTCAGTGGATAAAGCGTAGGCCTGCGGACTGAAAGGTCCCAGGTTCAATTCCGTCAAGAGCATATACCTTGGTTGCAGGCACATCCCCAGTAGGGGGTGTGCAAGAGGAAGCTGATCGATGTTTCTCTCTCATCGATGTTTCAAACTCTCTATTCTTCTCCCTTCCTCTCTGTAAAAAATCATATTAAAAAAAAAAAAAAAGGAGGCAGCTATGCATGGATCCTTGCCTTAGGGAGATGGCTGGGTTTGGTTGAAGAAAGGTGTCCAAACAGGTCACCAAAGCAAGGGAGGACTAAGGTGAACCTTGGTTTCCAAGGGACAGGCAACAAAGGAAGTCAAAGAACCAGGAAACAGGAATAGGGATTAGCAGGTTAAATTAGCACAGTAGGAAGTAGCTTAAGTGAATTCTGGAGACTGGGCCAGAGCTGGTACAAAGAGGTAAAGAGGACTATAACAAGACTAACCTTCAGGGAGAATATTGGATGTTGTCCAGTCTCCTGGGGTGGGGGTGAGAACCCCAAGAAGGTGAGCTTACATAGTAACAGATGGCTAATCCTTCTAAAGTTTTTACTGAGGGGACTTTGCAAATTTGGGGGCAGAACTGAATTCAGAGTGGCATGGATGCAGGATAATAGAGAACTGCTAATAAGAGAACACATGCTGCCGAAACCGGTTGGGCTCAGTGGATAGAGCATCGGCCTGCAGACTGAAGGGTCCTGGGTTCGATTCCGGTCAAGGGCATGTGCCTGGGTTGCGGGCACATCCCCAGTGGGAGGTGTGCAGGAGGCAGCTGATCGGTGTTTTTCTCTCTCATTGATGTTTCTAGCTCTCTATTCTCTCTCCCTTCCTCTCTGTAAAAAATCAATAAAATATATTTTAAAAATAAATAAATAAATAAAACGAAGAGTTCTGGGTAGACAAAGCAATTAGTCTTTCTATAAAAAAAAAGAGAACACATGCTTATGTAGGTAATGGTGTCTGTGGGTATTTCTGTGTGGTATGGATATTAACTCTCTCCTCCCTTCTTTCCCTCTACTTAGTGAGATCTTCAGCAAAGTCTATATTAATTACTGATGCTTTTGTGCTAGCAGATGAGGGAGGGCATAAACAGGTTCTGTGTCTGGTGAAAACAGCACACACATGGGAACAGCTTGACAGAGCAGATCGCTCCCTCTTAGCCCTTTGAGCCCTGTTCCTGGGATGAGATTGAACTAGGGTTTCCACCTGTGTTCCTGGTAGATACAAATGTTCTCTAGCATAAGAAAGATGAGGCCTCACAACCACTTTTCGGTATTCCTCCTACAGAGCTAGGAAATTTAGCAACTTTTCCATGAACATATTCAAGCTCCTTTTTTTTTTCTTAAACTTCAAGCTTTATTGATTTTAGGGGCAGGGGGTGAGGGGAGAGACCCATGAGAGAGAAACATCACCAGCTACCTCCCCCATGCACCCCCAACTGGAGGTTGAACCTGAAACCTGGCTGGGAATAGAACCTGCCACCTTCTGGTATATGGGATGATGCTTCAATCAACTGAGCCACATCGGCCAGGGCCAGGCTCCATGTCTTGATTTACTGGGACCTCTTTGGGTGTCAGTGAGCTGAATGTGGAGTTGGAAATGAGGTGGACATGCCGGAGAGAGGCAACTGGTGTTTTAAAAGTATTAGGTAACTTTCATTACCTCAAGGGCTCACGGTGGGCTCCTTCAGTTGTCTGTTTGGGCCATTTTAATATGGTGGTTTTGTTTTTTGTTGTTTGTTTGTTCTTTGGGTTTTGTTTGTTTGTGTGTTTGTTTTGCTCTAATGAGAATATAATTCTCTCTAGATAAAGAGGAAAACATGGTGATAATAACTTCCAGACTGAAGTGAAGTAAGTAAAGCAACAGTCCTTTTTAAGTAGATGTTCCAATGATAGTCAAGTGGCTTTTTTTTTCTGTGTGTATGCCAATAAGTTGTGTTTAGCAATCAAGGATAAAACACATTTATCCCTTCCCCCACAGCCTTCTCTCCAGTCCATGCAAAACAAATTGGAGTGAAATAACACCATCTGCTCATTTCACACTCAGTGACAAAGCACATCAACTCCTTCTCAAGATTAGGAAGTCCAAACTCAAAGAGACACTCTTCTAGTTATGCAGGAAAAAAAAAAAGCCTCCTGAAAACAGGAACTCTATAAGATTAGAAGAGTCCATTATTTCTCAAAACATGACATTACAAGGGCTGAGCTGATGAGGGCTAAAAAGCCAAGGGCTTTCTTACAAGGGTGTCACATGGAGCTTTACCTAAGTGGCAGAAAGTCCTGTTTCACTTGTATTTTCATGATTTGTGGCTGCTGCTTTAAATGAGGAAACTATCAGGAGAAAAAGACCATCATAATCACCAGAGCTCTTGCATCCAAGGCTGAGAAGAAGACAAAGAAATAGAAATATAAGTCACATTCAATTTGAGTCTTATTTTATTTCTATATTTTTCTTTGCTGTAGCAACCACTTCTTTTTTTGCAATCACTTAAAAAAATCCAAATCCCTAATTAAGTTCCATTATTCTATTCAGAGATGATGCTTTGAATTAGAGAGGAAACTCAGTCATTTGATTCTAACCCTATTTACTTTACTCCGCCAAGCTGTGGGTTCAGAAGTAAAGATAAGAAAGGGTTCTTACTAATTCATATGAAGGCCTCCAGAGGTTAGAAGGATGGCAGGCATTTGGCTTTGGCAGCAAATCTTAAGCTCCACATAGTTCTAACTAGCCACCCTTTAAATAATGCTGCTCCAGAGGCGCCCTGGAACAATAAGTAGTTAGACTTGTCTTAGGGACCAGACCCTTGCAATATATAGTCTTTAAAAAAATCGAATTTCATGCCACATACAGCATGCCTCACTGGTATGTGTATTGGTCATTTATGATCTCCTGAAAGAAACAGGAGAGTAATATAAAAGGGTAAATTGTGACATGCTAAGTACCAAACAAGTATACTTCTTTTTATTCATAAAGCTGTTACACCAGAATTTTGAGATTTGGTAAACAAGACATTTTAACTTGAATTCATTCATTCATTCATTCAGCCAGCCAATGGTTGGTGTGTCCACCTGCCCAACAAACATTACCCCAGTGCTTATAGGGCCAGCCCTCAGAATTACAAAGACAAATAAGGCATGGTCCCTGCCCTAGTGGGAGAGGCAGACCTGCAAATCATGCAATCACAGAACTGTGTTTAAGGTGAACAAGTAACCAAAAAGGAGGAAGCAGTTGGCTCTATGCGGTTAGTAATGGAGGGGTATGGGATCCTGGGCAAGGAAAGCTTTCTAGAGGAGTTGATATATGAAAGAGGAGTTAAAACTTACCAGGCATGTGCATTCTAATCAGAGGGCACAGCTTGAGCAGAGGCATGAAAAAGCATAGGATAGCTAAAAGCATAGGATTGCTGCCGGGTCTTGTGTGGCAATATTAGAGAGGAACCTGGAAAAGTAGGCACAGGTTAGAGTAAGATAGATATTACAGGCCATGTTTAGACATTTCTCTGTAGACAACAGGCATCACTGGCAGGATTTCATGAGAATATGTTTAGAAATATCTCTGTGATGGCTATAAGGAAAACGGATGGGAGGAGCATAAGAAGAGGACAGGAAACCCAAGAAGAGGGCAAATCGTCATTGTGTTCCCACTATGTTGCCTTTTTAAAGCTTTGATACTTTTCAGCCCTTGTATTTCTAAACTAAAAATGCCAATGTTAGTCAACCCAGTGTTTTAAATATCATGGATCTTTAATATTTTTAGTGCATACTGGGGTTGAGCATACAATTGAGTCTGCTTGTGGCCACTCGGCCAATCCAAGGGCTGAGGGAAATCAGTAACTCAGTTTCACCTATAAACCCTTGTGCCTCAGTGCTGGGATCAGATGAAGTTATAATAAACAAGCTCAACTAGAGCAGAGCTGGAAGCCAAGCTTTGGTTTCCTGACTCCAGTTACACTGTCCTTTTCCCCTAATTCAACCATGCTGCCTCTTGGAGCTGTGCTTTAGGAGAATTTCTGTCTCAGGGTATAGAAAAATGGGTAAGTAGTCCATAATGGCCAATCAAGGAACCTGGAGATATTCAGGACTGGAGATAATCATGTTCACTCACAAATACAGGGTGGGGCAAAAGTTGCTTTACGGTTGTGAGTACATGAAACAGAGTTTGTTCTTGTATTATTATTTATTGTATTACTTTTCATATTAACAACTGTAAACTTAGTTTTGCCCCACTCTGTATCTTTTGGTATCAAAGTCAGAAGACGAAAAATGAACAGTGTGGCACATAGATTATGTTCTAAGTTGAATTGGTCCACATTATTGTTCATAGTTGATGAAATATCTCTGGAATCTGGCACATGTAGACACAGAGATTTTAAATAATCTATGAAAGTAAACTAGTGAGTGAGTAGTAAAGCTAGAAGCAAAAAATAAAAAGTCAGTCTCTTTTGATTGATAGCTAAAGTACCCTACTTGCAAAGGTAAGCCGTATATACCCTTTCCTTCTCATTAGAGTTTTTGTGTTGGCAAAAAAGGATCATGCAATAATGTCATTTTTAACTTGCTATTTGGTCTATGAATAATTCATTTAAAATCGCAATATCTTTTAAGCTTATTTTGGGGTCCAAACCATTGATTGAAATATCAGACTGTTTAACATAGCAGCACAGTACATGGCAATCTTCAGGAAAATGTCTTCCCTTTCTGTGCAGTTACACACTTCTGGTGGATTCCTTTTGCATTATATCACATTGTATTACATGACAAGATTTTCTTCTTGTCATTAACTTTACAATGTGATTATTAAAGGAATCGTCTGATTTTTTTCCTTAATGTTTGTTTCATTGTAATTAAAAGAGCTAAACTGAATCTTCTGAATGTATCTGTCAAGTTGGCAGAAATAGTAGAAGTTATTCATCCTCACCTTATTTTTGTATTCAAAGTACCATATCTAGGACTAAGAAAGGAATGCATGCTGTTGGTAACATTATACTTCTTAGTTGTCCTGCTGAGACTGACAACACAGTAGCCAAACAACTGTACTAATTTCTGGAAGCCATTTGTGACATTGATACTTGGCTCATTATGAACTGCAGCAAATCCCTCAAATAATTTCATACTGCTCCGAAAGTTGCTGTCATGCAATAAAAGCTCTCAATGATTATGACTTGGGCTAGATTTGTGTTCTACTTACAAATTTCCATTTGGTGTTTCTGTTTGTGTTTGAATCAGGACAAAGGTAACTTGGGACTCCTGACTTCTTTCCATACTTCTTTTAATCAATACAAATCAAAAGCAGTCTCAGAAATGACTCCTTGTCAATACTTCCAGCCAAGTCAGAAGTAAGTGCCATGTCTTCTGAGGGTTGCATTTTCTCAAGAAAGCACTATTCAGGCATATCTGTTACCTCAATTGGTCTGAATTAGTGGTTTAGTCCGTGAGCGAGGGCCTCTGTCACTCAGTGGAGTAATTTGATTTCTAAGTCACTAGTAAGGGACTAAAAACCATCTGAAACGGTAACACCATGTCCTGAAAGCAAATGTTCAGATCTTAACCTCCTTGGTGGCATAGCTGTCAGGGAAAGGCAGTGGTCTCTGATGCAGTCTTCATCTAGGATCAGTGCCCCTCAGTGTCATCTGGTGAGAGAATCTGACTTTGACTATCATTTCCTTCAGAATGCTGGGAGGCGACAGGACGAATATTCCCTTTGGAAAGTCAATTCCCAGTGATTCTTTTCTTCTCAACTGCCTTTATCTGGCAAAAGGCTCAAACCGACAGCCTTGAGGATAGCACTCCAGGGCATGTTACAGAAAGGGAGCATGTTCTTCTCAAAGGCTATCACTCTGTCCCCTCACTTCATTCAGAGGACATGAAATAAATCTTCTGCTCAGATATGTGCTTTGAAAAAGTGGTCACACTGTGACTGAGATGACTTAAGACTTCACCCCACTGGGAGAAATGGTGGCTTGGATTATGTAAATAAGAGAGGAGCCCTAACCGGTTTGGCTCAGTGGATAGAGCGTCAGCCTACGGACTGAAGGGTCCCAGGTTCGATTCCGGTCAAGGGCATGTACCTTGGTTGCGGGCACATCCCCAGTAGGAGGTGTGCAGGAGGTAGCTGGTCAATGTTTCTCTCTCATCGATGTTTCTAACTCTCTATCCCTCTCCTTTCCTCTCTGTGAAAAATCAATAAAATATATTTTTTTAAAAAAAGAGAGGAGGAGAATGGAACCAACATAACCTAAACTAAAGTATTGTATTCTTCCTCTCTTAATTCCCTGCTCAACTCAGCTGATCAACATAACATCAAAAATAAGTATTATTTCTAGAA
>NW_006287066.1:740439-742524 GCF_000327345.1 Myotis davidii | reverse complement strand
ATTCCTGCCTCTAGAGTAAAATCTCAGCAGATTATAAAGATATTTATTATACTAGCTAGGAATCTTTTGGTGGCAAGTGATAGACAACCAATTCAAATTAGCCTAAGCAAAGAGAAAGATTTATTAGACCAAGATTGGGGCATTTCACAAAACATAAAGTATAGTTGAACAACTGTAGGTACAGAGATGGAGCTGCACCTCAGGAACACCAGGAACGACGACATTTGAATTTGTCTCATTAATATGCCGTGATTTTGTTTGTCAGCTTCGTTCTTCTGTGCTAGAAGCTAGTTTAGAAGTTAGTTTTCTCCGTGTGCTGAAAAATACAGTTCCTGGTCTCTGAGTAGTACTCCACGTCAAAGAGTCTCTTATGGGTTCAATTTAGGTTAGGCACTCATACACGAACCAATTGATTGCACCCAGTCTATTAGGATACCAAGATTGGCCAATCTCAGGTCAGATGTCCATACCAAACTCAACTGTGGCCAGAAGACAGAGTCACATGGTAGCTCCAACAGTAACCAAGTGCTTGGAAGAAGGGGTTATTGACAGGCACTCCCACAGGTATCCACTAAAACAAAAAGAAAAACGTTAAAAATAAAAACAAAGCAAAGATATAAAGAAAGTAAAGCTCAAGGCCAAAGTTATTCAGCAAAGACAGTAATTTTATTTTGATAATAGGTAGCATTTCAAAATAAAAACAATCATAAAATATCAGGTAACTTATTATCAAAAGCATATTAGAAATATAAGGCGAAATAAATTGTGTATCTGTAAAACTAAAGAAATTCCATTAAAAAGCTATTTAAATTGATAAAAAAAGAGCTCAATCTATTATAATAAAAGCATAATATGCTAATTAGACCTTCTGGATGACCTTCCAGACAAAGCCAGGGTTGCGAGGGAAGCCCGGGTCCTGGGTGCCAGAGGGAAGCCAGTGCCAGTGCTGGTGCCGGAAGCCAGGGGAAGGAAGGACTACTGTTGCATGAATTTTGTGCATGGGGCCTTTAGTAAAATCATAAGATTAAATATACAAAAATCAATAGCTAGCCTGTGTAACAGCAATAACTTATTTAAGATGTGAATTAAAAAAGGAAATCCTGCCATCCATTCTTCAGCAGCCACTCAGGGGTGGTGGAAGGGCCAGTGAGGAGAGCATGGCGGTAGTCGCTGGATAACCCAGGGGAAAGCAAGGCCTAAGCCTGTGCATCTAGTCACCACCTTCGGAAACACCTCAGCCATCCTCAGCCTTTGAGACCAGCCAACACCTTTTTTTTTTTTTTTACCTTAACTCCTATTGCTGAACAACCATGAGCCCCCAGATTCGTCAGAATTATTCCACTGAGGTGCAGGCTGCCGTCAACCGCCTGGCCAACCTGCATCTGCGGCCTCCTACACTTACCTGTCTCTGGGCTTCTATTTCGACCTTGATGATGTGGCTCTCCAGGGCATGGGCCACTTCTTCTGAGGGTTGGAGGAGGAGAAGTGCAAGGGCGCTGAGCTTCCTTTTAAGATGCAAAACCAGTGCGGTGGCTTCATTATCCTCCAGGATGTGTTGAAACCTTCCCAAGATGAGTGGGGTGAAACTCAGGATGCCATGGAAGTTGCCCTGGCCTTGGAAAAGAACCTGAACCAGTCCCTTTTGGGACGGCATGTCCTGGGTTCTACCCATGCAGGCTCTCATCTCTGTGACTTCCTGGAGAAACACTTCCTAGATGAGGAGATGAAATTCACGAAGAAGATGGGCGACCAGCTGACTAACCTCTGCAGGCTGGCCGGCCTCTCAGTTGGTTAGAGCATCATCCCAATATGTCAACGCTGAATGTTGCATCCCTGGTCAGGGCACATACAGGAACAGCCAGTGAATGCATATATAAGTGGAACAATAAATCGATGTTTCTCTCTGTCTCTTCCTCTCTAAAATCAGTCAATAAATACAGGCTGGGCTGGGTGAGTATCTCTTTGAAAGGCCCATCCTCAAGCACAATTAGGAGGCTTTGAAACCCAAAGGTCTTTGAGGGGCCCCTCTGCATTCCCCTGTGTGACTTTTTTCTGGGCATCTCCCCAAAACCACTAGCCATTCTA
>NW_006287066.1:734646-740366 GCF_000327345.1 Myotis davidii | reverse complement strand
GCCCTGGTCAGGGCTAGTGCAGGAGGCAACTGATTGATGTGATTTTCTCACATCAATATTTCTCTGTCTTTCCCTCTCTCTTCTGAGTAGAGGGGAAAAAATCAATGGATTTTGATCCACTCTCCCTAAAAATCAATGGAAAAATATCTACTGGTGAGGATTAAAATCAATCGATCAATAAATAAAATAAAAAGTGTAAAAAAATAAAAAAAGGAAACCCATTCCTAATAGCATAAAAAATACAAAATGTTGGGGAGCAATCTCAGATGAATATTTGATCAAATTAGTATACAATTTATTTAGAAGAATAAACCATTAAGGATAACAAAAGAATAAATGCTAAAGGTAAGTATCATGAAGGATAATTAGCCCTGCCTGATATCAGAATGTCTCATACTTGAATAATTAAAACGTGTTATTAATGCAAAATAGATAAATTAACAAGATAAATAACCTTGAAACAGACCCTGATATGCTAATATATGAAAAATATAACTGCACAAATGAATTTATGAGGAATAATTATTCAGCAAAGAGTGTTAAGACAACTGGTGGTTATGTAAAGAGAAAGCAGCATGCCAACAAAATTAAGAGTTGATCAAGAATCTGGAAAAGGTATTTGCTGCAAGTATGATAAAAGCTAATTTCTCTACTCCTTAAAGGCTCATTCAAATAAATAAGTACAAATAAGCAAAGATTGCAAAATAGTATAAATGCCCTGTTATTTCCACCTCAAAGGTTGGAATACAAATTGGTAAAACCCTTTGAAATGTAATTAAGAATACAGAATTTCTTGATAAGAATATGAAAAATATTCACACGTTTTGACTCAGTAATTCTTTCTTTGGTAAACTATCTTGACAAAATAATTTGAGCAAATTAAAAGTACTATGGCCCTAGCTGGTTTGGTTCAGTGGATAGAGCAGTGGTTCTCAACCTTCCTAATGCCGCTACCCTTTAATACAGTTCCTCATGTCGTGGTGACCCCCAATTTCATTGTTACAAATTAAACATACTTAAAGCATAGTGATTAATCACAGAAACAATAGGTAATTATATATGTGTTTTCCGATGGTCTTAGGCGACCCCTGTGAAAGGGTCATTTGACCCCCAAGGGGGTTGCGACCCACAGGTTGAGAACCGCTGGGAGAGAGTGTCAGCTTGCAGACTGAAGGGTCCAAGGTTTGATTCCAGTCAAGAGCACATGCCCAGGTTGTGGGCTCGATCCCCAATGGGGGGCTTGCAGGAGGCAGCCAATCAATGATTCTCTCTCATCACTGATGTTTCTCTCTCTCTCTCCCTTCCTCTCTGAAATCAATAAAAATATATATTTTTAAAAAAATTACTATGAACAAATCTACTCATTACAGAATTTTTTGTGTTAACCATGCTGCCTGTCATCCTTTATCTCCTGTCCATGTTTTTGTTTTATTATGGCACTTATCATCATCTGGCATTTGTTTATTGCATCTTCCTCCACTAGAATGTAAGCCCCATGATAATTTTCCTACTTTCTTCAGTTCTGTATTCCCAGGCCCCAGAACCCTGCCCAGCCCATGATAGAAAGCTGATAAATATTTGTAGAATGAATGAACAACTCTAAACATCCAACAATAAGAAATGGTTTAGACAATTATTTATCTACTAGAGGCCTGATGCATGAAATTCATGCATGGGCAGGCTGGAGGGGGTCCCTCAGCCTGGCCTGCACCCTCTCACAAACTGGGACATCCCTCTCGCAATCCGGGACTGCTGGCTACTAACCACTTGCCTGCCTTCCTGCCTGATTGCCCCTAACCGCCTCTGCCTCAGCCTCCGCCACCACGGCTTCATCCAGAAGGACATCCTGAAGGTCGTTCAGCTGTCTGGTCTAATTAGTATACAGTATTATGCTTTTATTATTATTATATATTCAATATAATATTGCAAAGCTATTACATATATTTTTAAGAATAACAATTTATAACATGGGGAAATATTTATGATGAAATAATAAGTTTAAGAAAGCAGAATATATTTTACTTATATGATTACAAATTTTCTTATACTAATTTCTTACAAAGTTAGAAACTAGTGTGAGAAACTACATATAGAAAAGATTACAAAGTTTCTTTTTCTATATATTATGATTATAAATATTAAAAAAAGAAACTTTGTGGAGAGAAATAAAAATTGAAGGAGATACAGTTAAATGTTAAAAATGGTGTGGGGAGAGAGAATACCAGTGAATTTCCTCTTGTATTTTCTCTTGGGCATTCCACAACATGTATTTCTTTAATACTGGAAAATTTGATAAGTGCAACATCAAAAGAGATAATTTTTAAAATAACTAATGATTTCAGTTCAATGATGTCAAATTAAAATAACGACAAATAGGAAAAAGAGAGAAGAAACTGCAAAGTCCTAAAATAGGGAATTATAAATTAATGTTTTGGTTTATTTTAATATAATTAGGTAAGTGTGGGCTTAATAATATGAAAATCTATAAAGCTGGTTATCCTCTGAATCACTGCTTTTGTTTTCCAATTACTTCACCACCCTTAATTTCCTCTTATATAGAAATTTTGAAGCCTTCAAATGCTCTAAAAATACTGATTCCTGGGACCTATCCCTAAGAGTTTCTTATTGAAAAAGATTGGGGTGAGGCCTAGGAATCTCTGTGTTTTAAACATAGTCCCTGGGTGATTCTATGTTTGGGAATTCCTGGGCTAAATGGTAGGGAAACTTTCTGCTTTGAACTTCTGGGGTGGAGGAACCTGTCATATCTGCCCTTGGGTCACTACTATTCCTCCACTGTTGTCCCAGCTGTTATAGTTCTTGGCTGTTGACCTGAGGGTGTGTGTGCAAAATCTAGAACCTTTATGCCCAGAGCTAACAGACTGGCCCTCCTCTGGCCCTTGGGCCTTCACCTACTGACCTAAGTGCCAAAGGCTGTGTCAGGTTGGTCCTCACAGTCCACAGTCCTCAACATGATACATTGGTTTAGTGTTACCACTGATTCAGAACCCCTCATCCTAGTGGTCATTGTCCTGTAGGCTCATTTAAAAATGTTCTGTGCTTCCTCCCCATTGTTGCAAGCTCAGTGTTGAATCTCCTTCCCAACAATTTCCTCTGTTCTCATGGAAGTCCCGTTGGGTTGTAACCAAACACCTCCATTTCTCCAGTCTCTGCACAAGGACTCCCTGTATCTCCTGCTTTATTTGAAATCTGACTCTCTCCTGAGGCCACTTTTCCTGCAGACCTCATTTGTTTAGATCTCAAGTAACCATTATGTGGTGTTAATATTCACCTGCCATTTCTTACCATTGCTCTTACATTTTAAAGAAAAAAAAATCCCAAGCAAAACAAGAATTATCTTTTTGAGAATCATGGCATCCACCTTAGTGTCTATTTTTTGTCACCTAATGACCAACTTCTGAGTCACTTCTCAGATATCTTAAGAGTAAAGTGGGTTATTTTCTCTCCACTTGAACCACTCCGTATCTGCCATCCTGGGTGACTTCATTGGCCTTGTGGATGATCCATCTCTTAGCTGCACTGCTTCTGCTGTCCTCCCTTCCCCTCCTCACTAACGTCAACATCTGGGAGGAGATTGTATGGTAACATTTAGGGCAGAAAAAGGCCAATAGAGAATAGCATTCCCATTGATTCCTTCTGCATCAGACCCCGAAGAGAGGCAACTCTCTATTTAGCTTCCCAGTTAATGGTGAGGTTGGAAGTGGCTTCTGCTTAGGAGTTCCTCAGCTCAGGACCGCCCAGCACAGCTAAAGAGAAAGAAACCAAATCACAGGTAGCTCTTCTATAGGACATAAACTAAAAGAGGTTTTTATGTTGTCTAATTCAGCTCCATAGTGTTGGAGAGTAGATTGTATGTATGAGTCTGGAAGGAGTTGTAATGTGGAATGAGAAGCCTGGCTGTTCTCTGGTAATCTCTTTTTTTGGCCATTTTAAATCCTTTATGGAAAGCAGTCGTGTGTGTGTGTGTGTGTGTGTGTGTGTGTGTGTGTGTGTGTGTGTGTGATATGCAAGCTTAATGGCAGACAACTGGATAGAGCTGAGTCCAGAGCAATGAGAAGGAAACTCCCAACATTTCCAGAACATACAAGTAATGCACCAAACACTATTGCCTAAAAGCTTCTTGGATTCCTTCACTCTTCTGAAACAGTATACTTATAGTCTCAAATACACAATCTTCTATTTTTATGCTCCTACTTCCTTACTTATACCTAGTATATTTACTCTTTGATCTTCCTGAATGCTCCAATTCCTTGACATTCTCATTTTATCCTACTCATTCTGCCCATTCTGGATTTATTTCCTACCTTATCCAAATTAAAACACATGATTTACCACTTCAATAATTCACTTATCAGCATCCAATTCTTCACCCACTCCTATAGTCTGGTCAGTTCAACCACCCACCATCTCTCCTTTTACCATGCATTACCTCATAAGTACTAGATGGAAAATAATCACAAATGTATCATTTCTAATTTCAGTTGGGCCCACACTTAATTCCCTCTCTTAATCCTTCCTGTGAATTATATTTACTACTCTTCTTAAACACCCTACCACACCCCTTCTCTTCTTGCAGCAATAACCTTGCCACTACTTCATGGAGAATATTTAAGACTTTGAAAGATGAATTTTGTATTCTCCTACCTTCAAACTTATTGTGCATACCAATCTTTGCCTTCTTCTTTTCTGGCTCTTCCCATCCAAGTAAATACCTTGACCTATATCTAAATAACTTTGCGTAATTAAAAAATATCTTTATATAAATACCAAATATTTAGGCCGTAGACAAATGTTTATAAGCACCAGATACCAGGCTAGGCAGTTGGGATATAGTGACCAATGGAACCCAGCTACAATAAATGCCTATGGAATTGTTTGATTGATACTTCTTTTCCATGAATTGCACATTCCTTTTTTATTTTCTTGGTTACAGGGGGACCTGTAATGGTATGAAAGGTATGGAATGAGCACCTAAACCAAGATTGACAATTAATCTTTTCACTGGGAAATTTGAAATTTGGGCTGACAGTCAGAATCAGACTGTAACAAGGTAACTTGAAAGCTGTTAGTAGTGGCCATTTTCTGCAGCTAAGGCAGATTCAGAAAGATGTGCAAACAAGAGACTCTCCAAAAGAGGACTTTCAGGATTCTTTAAGATGCTCCAGTCTCTAGTTATATTCCCATGGTCTGGCTGCATCTCGGTCTTGAGGTACCAGTGTCCTTCCTATAAAAGTATTTTCTGCTTAAGATAGTATTTTATATTGGATTTCTGTGAAAAAGCAAGATCCTGTCATTCTTTTGGAAAGCTGGACTGCCCTGTTTTGTGATTGCTGTCGGTTGGGACCCAGCCATGTGTCCTTTGAGGATAGAGGACTGGATAGCAAATGTCAGGATGTTGTTTCTTATTTCCAGCCTTCATTAAGGTGTTACAAGAATGGAACATGCTCAAATACAGCTCAAAGCTGCCTAGAAACTACAGGGCCAGGGCGGAACTCTGTTCTATAAGGTCCTTTTTGCCTATTGCCAGTTACCTGAGACTACTGAGGTCAGATAATCATGGGCCTTGCTGAATCACAGCTGCCAAATTATCTATCACAGTATTTCTAAAGCTATCAATTACCTTCTCTCTCTCTGGAATCTTCAATATTTCCCTTCCTATTGGCTCCTTATATCAGTCCTCAAGTCCAATCCCCTCTTAGCAA
>NW_006287066.1:729431-734612 GCF_000327345.1 Myotis davidii | reverse complement strand
CTTTCCGTTCCAGGTAAACTCAGAAGTCCTTTATACCATAGCAATCAGGTCGAAGCCTTACTCACAGCTGCAACTGCACTTACTCAGGTTATCAATGACCACCTCGTCACTAAATCCGAGGGATGTTTTTCAGGTTTTACCTCACTTGACTTCAGGAGCACATGACACTATGGACCACTCCTGCATTCTTGAAACATTTTCTTTCCTTGCCTTCTGTGATACCACGCTTCTGTTTTTCTTTTTACATGTCTGCTTATTTCTTTGCAAGTCCCTCTTTGTGTTCCATACCTTAAACATGTTGGTATTTGGTCCAAGTCCTCAATCTTCCTCTTCAGTCCTAAATTTTCCTGGGGCCATATCAACCACTTTCTTGGCATTGTCATGTATACCCAAATATAAGACCAATTCTCCAACCCCCACAATTATTTTGAGCAACAAAATGCTCTTTGAGGGAATATACATTTAGCAAGAAATGATCTTATTCAATGTTCACACAGAAGCCACCTGAAAGAATTGGTTAAGAAAGGAAACAAATTTAACACAGATTTAGAAATTACGTCTAGGGAAATACCTTCGCATTTGCAAGTGTTGGATGTCCTTGTAAACAAACCTTTAAAAGTCACTATAAAAAGCAACATGATAAGTGAATATGATTACAGGATGAATGATGTAGTATGGTTAAATACTGTGGCCTGGAAAAAAATTCCCAGTGACAACATCATATATCAGGGGTCCTCAAACTTTTTAAACAGGGGGCCAGTTCACTGTCCCTCAGACCGTTGGAGGGTCGGACTATAGTTTAAAAAAAAAACTATGAACAAATTCCTATGCACACAGCGACGGCAAAAACTCCGCATGTGGCCCGCGGGCCGTAGTTTGAGGACTCCTGTCATGTATAGTCAAAATTTGGGGGGAAGTGAAGATGATATATTCTGGGAAATTATGTCAGAGACTCAAAATCTGACCTTGGTGATGATAAAGACTGTGAAGAGTTTCAATAAAATTATATTTTAAAATTAAGTTTTATATTATATGTAATTTAAAGTATGTAAGTATAAATTATTACATTAAACATAAGTAGGTCCTTGATTATTTCATCTATATCTCTAAAAGTTTGTATATTCAAGTTGGCCACAAAGTTGTGTTTGTTTTTTTTTTTCATATATCTCTTGTCCATCTGTATGTCCACTTTGGAGAAGTGTCTATTTAGGTTCTTTGCCCATTTTTTAAAAAATATATTTTTATTTATTTCAGAGAGGAAGGATGAGGGAGAGATAAAAACATCAATGATGAGAATCATTGATTGGCTGCCTCCTGCGTGTCTCCCACTGGGGACCAAACCAGCAACCCGGGCATGTGCCCTTGACCGGAATTGAACCCAGGACCCTTCAGTCCACAGGCCAACGCTCTATCCACTGAGCCAAACTGGCCAGGGCTGGCCACAAAGTTTTATTACGGGGACAGATTTTACTTGGGAAAATGGGGGTTCACCATATATTCAGAGGTACCTCATATTCGAACATATATGGTATAAGCTGATGGCACATCTCTCTAGCCCAGTTTTTCCTGCTAAACTCCAGACCCAAATAATGAAGAGATGATTGATATTTCTACTCAAATGTCCCATAGGCACTTTACACTTGTCCATAGTTAAACTCACATTTCCTCCCATCTTCTCCTCTTCCTTGTTCTCTTCCCAGTGAATGTCAGCGGCCTAAACTGAAATCTGAGTCACCCACGTCTCTTCTCTTCCACATACCCCTGTTGTTTCTATGTATGTCCTAAATCTCTTATCTATTCACTTCTCTTAATCCTTCCTGCTTTACTCTAAGCCAGCAATTTCCAATCTTTTTCATCTCCTGCCACAGATAAACTAATTACTAAAATTCTGGGGCAAACCAAAAATATATTTTTTGCCTATCTGACAAAAAAATAGGTATAATTTTCATTCATTCACACTGAACTACTATTGTGTTGGCTGTTGTCATTTTTTTAATTTGACAATCAAAGGGAAAAGAGGTCGGTGCCCTGACTAAATAGTTAGGTATTGCATGCTTTAAAATTTTTTGCAGTATACCAGTTGAAAATCACTGCTTTAGGCGACCAACATCTTCTCTCCAAACAACCCTAACAGAATCTGAACTGGGTTTCTTGTCCTTTTCTCCTTTCAACCTACATTCCAGGAAGCAGCCCTAGTGTTATTTCTAAAATGCAAATTAGTCTGTTTAGAGACGATAGCTGCTTCTCTAATTCCCCAACCATCCTCCCTGGCCCCCTCCCAACTTAGTCAGGTTAGCTGTTCTTACCTTTCCCCGCACTCCTTATCTTTCCTTACTATAACACTTTTCACACTTCTTTTATTATAATTGTTTCTTTCCTGCTAGACTGGGAACTTTGTCTCTCTTACTCACCATTGCTTCCCCCTAACACAGGGTAGGACTTGAGAAATAGTAAGTGCTTTATAAATATTAAATGAATTAACCAATAATTTTGTTATCCCCACACCCCAAACAATATCTGGCAAATAACAGGTCCTCGATAATATTTGTTTTATGACTAGATTGTTGTTGAACTAAGGATATGTGATGAAGCAACGTGTAACAAGCAAAATTAATATTGTGTAGGCTTTATCTTTAAAGAGCGCATATCTTTCTTAATTAGACTTAAGCAGAGATGGCTGCCTAGAACAGGTGGCTTTTGGAAGAGAAAGGAATAAAATTTCTTACCAAGTGGAATGTAAGTGGCAAATATAAAAATGTCAACATTTGTGCAGAAGAAAATCAAGTTTTTAGGACATGGGTAAATCCTAGTTAAAATTTGCTGTGACTAGAAGTATTCCATACTGGAATCTACTAGCTTTCTTCTTCTCTACCTTGAATACTGGGATTCAGTCAGGAATCAGTTGCTGAATCTAATTATTGCCAACAATTAAGCACTAAACTATAATGCCTCTCTGAAGTTGGAAATAATCTTTTCACTACAGAAAATAAGATTCTTGCCAAGTTATATATTTATAGAATTTATTACTTTTTCATTTAATTTTCATATCATCACTTAGATGAAATTTCTAGTTATTTTTGGCCTGTACTATGATAATGTATACCAGGGATGAGGTATGTCTGGCCCCTGGGCCATTTAAGACCCGAGAAATCATTTGGTCTGGTCCTGCCGAGGCATTAGGGATGAGTTAATTAACTATTTGACCAACTATATCAGGCTAATTTTTAAGTTGATAATTTTGTATGGCCCATGAATGATGTTATAAATATCCAAATGGCCCTTGGCAGAAAAAGGTTCCTCACCCCTGATGTATACTAATATACAATGGCCAGCCTATTTTCTTTGCTCTAAAAGTTTCTTTGTGCACTATTCCTTGAACATGAGCTTCATGTTCTAACTTTACTTAGATGAAAAAGGTGATAATTTCATGAATGGTTTAATATGTCTTCATTGACTACTTAAATATGTTAATTAGCAATATGTGGACTGGGGTATTAGTTTAAAAATCTTCTTGGGAGAGTGAAAATTATAAATAAGATGGCTACAAAAATCTTCTCTCAGAGATATCTTACCAAGGAAAAGAGAAATTTAATGACTCCAAATTTTAAAGGGGATGTTCACAATGTCAGTTACATTGAAAAAAGTGGAAGGATCTGAATTCAAGTGTGTGCCTAGGTTACTTTACTATCTTACTCTTGAACTGATATAATTTGTAACTTAATCTGGGGCTCCACCAATTATTAGTGGCTTATTATAACAGGTTTGATTAAAATTTTAATGTAATCACAAGTCAGAAATATATGATTTAGTCACCCTATTTTACAGAAAGTGCTTTAAAATTTTTTAAATTTCACCCTGATATACACAGTGGGCTGATAAATTAATGAGAAAGTTCATATAAGTCATACATGAAAGTCATTCTGATTATTAGCCACAACTCATATTTTTTAAACTTGAGATAAAGATAAGCTTCAGCCCTAGCTGGTTTGGCTCAGTGGATAGGGCATCAGCCTGCGTACTGAAGGGACCCTGGTTCAATTCTGATCAAGGGCACATGCCTGGGTTGTGGGCTTGATCCCCAGTGGTGGGCGTGCAGGAGGCAGCCCATCAATGATTCTCTCATCTTTGATGTTTCTCTCTCTCCCTCCTCTCTGACATCAACAAAAATATTTATAAAAATAAAAAGATAAACTTCATTTCAGAAGTCATATTATGTTTTAATATAATGCAAAATTTCCAGACTTAGGAAATATATCCAAATATTAATGTTTGCAAGGCAATTTAATTTCCAAAGAACTTCCTCATTAATCATCTCAGAGAAATTAATAATGATGTGATTATTAAAGGCTAATTAAGCAGATACTTGTTAAGTAATTGGAAGGTAATCTATTTCTAATTTAACAGGTCAATCAGGGGTATTTAGGAAATATTTTTGCTGATTAACAACTCTAACTAAAACAAAAATATATTTAAATTGTTTCCCTAGTGGAAAACAATAAGAATGCGTTGATCTTTTATGAGACAATTGTTTTAAAGAATTGGGATGAGGGTCCCTAATGCCACCATTTTGATGATTTAAGAGGTTTGTTGAGAATTCCGAGCTCTTCCCTCCCAATGTTAACGCAAGCCTTATATTACTGCTTATTTTGGCACTTCAGAATAAAAGAACACATTTGAAGAAAGTATTCTGAAAAAGGCACAGATATGTGGAAGTCAGAGAAGCAGCCCTTTTCTTGTGGGAAGCTACACACGTTGGTTATTAACTATACAGACAGTAAATCAAAATCCAACTCAGCAATCAAAACATGATTCTCTAAGTGCATACCCATACAAAGAAATGGTCTTAAAATACTTTCCATGTGTGCAGTTCATAAATTTTTCTCATCTGCAGTGTTACCCCCTAGAAGCTGCTTTCTCCTAACTTGGGGTAGCCTAGGCGCTGCCTCACGATTACCAAGTGGTTTAAAATCACATCTCTCTTGCTCCCGGTTTTCCGGCAAAAGACGCAATTTCCAGGTACGACCATGAGAACTGCCAGGCAGAGACAGAGGTAAAAGGCTTCATTTACAGTCAGGGGATCAGCCTCGGGAGTCAGGGGGCTCGGCCGGGCCCCGCACGAGCGGCAGGAGCGGACACCGGGCACCTTTGTTCGCGTCTGGCCTCCTTGGCCCGGGGCCGAGT
>NW_006287066.1:727997-728500 GCF_000327345.1 Myotis davidii | reverse complement strand
CGCACCGGCCCCGGTTGCGGTTGCGGTTGCGGTGTTTTTGTTTAGGCTCCAGGAGGAAACGTATAGGAACTTCTCTGCCTGGTCTCGGCTTGCCGCAGAGAAAGCGGGTCGCACGGGGTGGGGAGTGAAGTAGGCAAGCGGGGGCGCCACCGGAGGTGGGGCGGGCGCGGGATGCGTCCGGGGTTCCCGAGTCTAGTTCTGCGCTTTGTACCTGGAGGCAGGTTCACCCCTCGCCTCCCTCCCTGCCTTCCCCTCCACTCCCCTCCCCTCCCCCAGACTCATCCCACTTGTAAGAGTGGGACATTCTTATGCGCACACAAGCACCAGTAGAGGCCACTACACACCTCATTTAATAAACAATCCTATGGCCAATTCATTAATTTTCATGAAAGGAAGAGGGGGAGGGCTTGAACTCCGCCTCCCCTGGCCTGGGATTTCCCGGCTGAAGTCCTAGGGAAGCGCTGGTTGATCTCTAGGGGATTCCGGGGGTGGAGGTGGGGGCG
>NW_006287066.1:725633-727177 GCF_000327345.1 Myotis davidii | reverse complement strand
GGGGGGCGTTGCAGCCCCAAGGCTGCGGAAGAAAGTGTCAGAGGGGCACAATTACTCCCTCAGAACCAGTGCTGAGACTTAGCGATGAGGGCGCCGTGGAGAAGGGCTTGAAGTGATTACATATCTGTTAGTGTTTCCGTTATGAAATGCTTCTTTTCTGGGGATTACAACTATATTTATGGCCTAATTGCTTTTAACCTAGGGAATTGTCCAAGCTTCGGATTTTAAGTACTTGTACGTTGTTTTCAAGTGGCAATATATAAATACATTTAGCGTCAAAAACCATCCTCAAGGTTTTAACATATCACATACTATTGAAATCACCTGCATTCCAATTTAATTGGGGGGCAATTAACAAAACGCCAAACCTGCCTGTAAAAACCTTAACAGTGTAATTGAGGAACAGGACACACAGCAGTTGAAGGGCAAATTAGTATGTAATCTGTTTAAATTGTTTGACCAAGGTGGTGTATCATTAAACGACAAAACTTTCACCTACTTGCTTGATCTAAAATTTTGCATTTGAAAGTCATCTTATCAGGCACAGTGACAACTTCTAATCACTAAACCATTACTTCCTCCTACCCCCATTTATGTGAAATATTTAAAATCACACTACAATAAAGTTGGCTGACAAACTTTCTTTTGATCTTCTTGCAGAATATAATATAGCTTGTGTCTTTTTGTCAATGTTAAAAGCTTTAAACCCTGAAGCACCAATGGGTATTATCTAAACAGCTATGTAAACAACAGTTGCTTTAGCATTAAACTTGCACTTGCACATTTGGCCTAAACATGGTTTAGATTAGAATATACATTTTGGCCCTGAAATGTAGGTAACTGATCCAACCCTTCCAATTCTGTGGATGGCAAGACAGGTTCTCTCTACTCTTAATTTTATATGTAAAATATTATGTGTAATTCATATTATGTATGTTTTAGGTATTGGAATTTCTGTTAAAAATTTTTTCAGTGATTTTGAAATAAGTAAAGTACTAGTGATTTTGTTACTTAGATTAATAAAAATAATAAGCAGTCTCTTAGGAAGTGGTCATAACATCTATTTCACCATTGATTCAATTATGTGCACTCTGCCTTTATGGAACTTACAGTCTGGTGTGTGGGTAGGAAAGGTAGCCATTCAACTGTTAATTGTATAATTAAGTAGTGTGATAAGCACTGCAAAGGAGAATAGGTTTTGAGCAAGTTTATACTGCAGGAACCTAATCTAGTCTGGGTGTCTGTGTGTCTCGAAAGAGAGGTCTGAGGGGTGATTAGGAGTGGAGATAGGGAGGCTCACAGCTAATTAATAGTATAGTTGGATCTGGAATCCAGATCTTCCGATTCTTGGTCTAGAGTTTTCCACATACCATTCTGCCTAGTTACAAAAGCTTAAAGGAGTAACTGCAATAAGGAGGGGCTTGGTCAGCTCTCTGGTAAGTTGTGGAGATATCAAGGAAATTGAGAATTGAGTAAGCCATGTATGCAACAAGCTGTCAGTAAAACATGTCATTTGTCAGTGGTCTTACTCATTTATTTTTTTG
>NW_006287066.1:719760-725491 GCF_000327345.1 Myotis davidii | reverse complement strand
AGGAATGGAGAAGGTTAGGAAGATAATGTTAAGAGTTCATTTGAAATCAGTTTGAATTTTAAGTAGATTAGATCAGCTATTTTCACACTTTCTGCAGCAATATTTTGTACTCCAAGAGCAGAATTAGTGAAAAGTTTTAATCCAGTATTGGTTGCTTATGAGTCAAATGAAGTATGTAGAAAAATTTTAAAAACTTTTATTAAAGTAACCAAATACCCCATTCACTGGTTAGATTGCAAAAGAATATTTGAGGAAATGTCATAATGGTGTTGAGGCTAGCCATGACCTGGCCTACAGAGGTGTACTGCATAGGTCATATAGCTATACTTCTCATTTGAGGTAAGAATTCTCATGTCAAGAGCCTCCTAGATAACTCTATCTGCCTTCATCATTTACGTGATGATGTGATTCATTATCTCACAATGTAGTCTATTTCTGTTTTGAATAACTTCTGTTGGTAAACTTTGCTTTATGCAGTACATTTAACTTTTATTTTCATCTGCCTCACCCTTCTTGAATTTTTTCTTTTGACTATTTGGCATCACCCTATCTCCTGATTCATTTCTTCCCTGATCAGTTCTTCACTTGTTTGTAAGGTTTTTCTTTTACCCCTCTTAAATATTGGTATCTAAAGTTGATCTCATTATACACTCCACTTATCTTCAGTTGCTCCCTGTGAGCTAATGACTCCCCTATTCCCCTCTTATTTACATGCCATTCAGTAGCTAATTGAATAGGCACCTTACATTACACAAGACCAAAGGTAAATTGATCTTTGCTCCTCTTCCTTTCTCCTTCCTTCATCACCTGTTTCCAGACTATAACAAACCAATTCTTGGTCAGGGTGCTTACATTGTTTGATTGCATGGATTTGTCTTCCTGTGTTACCTGCATTGGACATCACTGTTCACCAGTCAACCAAACAATCATCCTGGGCCTTCTCCTTTCCTTCATTCCCATAGCCAATAGTTCTGTTTGATTTTTACCTCCTAGATATTTCTTGAATCTGAATCTATATCTTTTCATCATTATTTTCACCTATGCTAATAATATTGGTTTCCTAATTAACCTTTTTATCTTCACTGTTATCATTTAGAAGTGTGACATCCTTCTGGAATGAGCTTTCTTATCTCACTCATTTGTGGATTATAGAGAACAACATAGACTGATGAAAAGGGACAGACCCAAAGACTGAGAAACAGCGATCAGGCTATCAATCCCCAGAAGGGAAGTAGGGGAGGGCGGGGGTAAGTGGAATGAGCTTTCTTATATATTTTTCTGAGCATGCCACTCCTACTTACAGTCTCTTATTATAGCTTGAGTGTTAGAGCCTAAACTTCTTGGCATGGAGATTGTGAGGCCCTTTGTGTTCTTTACCATTGGCCTTACCCACTCCCAATTTAAAGCCTCACGGCTAAGTACCTCTAATGTGTACCTGGTGTTCCACCACTCTGGATTAATTGCAGCGCTCCATGTCTCCATGCTGCTCTTTCTTCCTGTTAATGCCACTCCCCACCTTGTCCACTTCTGAAACTCCTACTCATCTATTCATTGAATTTTTCTCTACTAGCTTGCTCCCTCAAAGAATTAGTCATCATTCTCTGTGTTCCCATAGCTTTCTGGGTACTTTTCATCTTGTGCTAATACTTTTCTTGTCTTCTCTACTAATTTGAACTTCTTAAGGATTTGAACTCTTATTCACCTTTGTATGCCTAGTAGAGCACAAACATCTGGCACAGAGTCCATAGCCAGTTAATATCTATTGAATGAAGGTTGAATTGCCTTTGTTTTTTTTAACTGCTTGAGCCATACTGCATATCTGATTTCTTTATATGATGGCCCTTCATGTATCTGATGACAAAATTTATATGTGCATGTGTCACTCTCCTCTCCTTTTCTAAATTAATCACCCTTGATTCCTTCAGCCTCTTTTCACATTACTTAGTTTTCTGACCCCCATTCATTGTGAGTTTGGTTATCCTACTTGGGATATGCTGCAATTTTAGTGTTTATTAGTTTTGTCATCTTTGGAAAGATCAATGATCTTGCTAAGTCATCTGTATATATTTGCTTATGCCCTGCTCTGCCTGCCTAATAGGACGAGGTATAAGAGAGTTAATAGATTTCCAGGATAAATGTTCAAAGGGTATAAGAAATGTGATTGCTCTTAGTAAACCATATGAAAATTAATAATGTGATGTGAGATAGTGAAAAAAGACATGATATGGAGGCAGTGGATTTGGGTTATAACTTATAGTTCCCCAGGGTTGTCAGAAGAATGACATGTAAGACTGTTTTTAAACTGTAAAGTGCAGTATCTATGTAGAATGGTTTTAACATTTCTTTGTGAACTTAAAAATATACTATTATTTTTTAAGAGTATATATATTTTCTATTGGCTTAAATCAGTGATGGCGAACCTATGACACGCGTGTCAGAGGTGACACGTGAACTCATTTTTTTGGTTGATTTTTCTTTGTTAAATGGCATTTAAATATATAAAATAAATATCAAAAATATAAGTCTTTGTTTTACTATGGTTGCAAATATCAAAAAAATTCTATATGTGACACGGCACCAGAGTTAAGTTAGGGTTTTTTAAAATGCTGACAGGCCGAGCTCAAAAGGTTCGCCATCACTGGCTTAAATGATCATTGCTGGTTGCTTTATGAGTTTTCTTTATGCTAATAAAAATATTAGGGTTGCCCTGACTGGTCGGCCTGCGGGCTGAAGGGTCCCTGGTACAATTCTGGTCAAGGGCATGTACCTTGGTTGCAGGCACATCCCCAGTAGGAGGTGTGCAGGAGGCAGCTGATAGATGTTTCTCTCTCATCGATGTTTGTAACTCTCTGTTCCTCTCTCTTTCTCTCTGTAAAAAAATCAATAAAATATATTTAAAATATTAGGGTAACATTAATCTCATTTTGTGGAGGTTCTATTTATTTTAATAGTTTTTTATTTTCAAAGACTTTATTACTGACTTCTTTGTGATTGAGAGATATTTATCTTGCCATTAGTAGGTGTTTTGGCTTCTAGGTAAAATTGCATCAACAGTAGGGGAACAGTCAAGGGAAATGACTATAGATTAAGTTCATATTGACCAGAGAACTAAATGAGGTGAGGAAAAGTCTTGTGTTTATGATTTTTTTAAAATGGACTTTGACATGGAACACAGGTCATTGAAAGATATTAAAATATAACCCCGATTTTGGATTCATTTAGAGTAAAAATAGTTTTTTGACCAAAAATTTTGGAAACATAAAAAAATTCACTTAGACCTACTGGTATAATTTTGGTATATTTCTTTCTAGTCACTATCAAAATGCACATCAATTTTACATTCTAATCATGGTGTATGTACAACTTTATATGTTATGTATATTATGTACATTATGCCATTTTTTTGCAATCTTATTTTTAAAAATTTATTTAAAATACTTAAATACATGCTCGAAGTAAAACAATATAGAAGTACATAAAGTAAAGTTTATCAATTCTGCCAACAAAATTTGCTTTTTACCCATAAATAACTACTTTTCATACTTTTCATCTGCATTTATATATGTGTGCATGTTTTTACTTTTTACATATAAGCAGGATCATACTATTGTTTTTTAACAATATAGATTTGTATATAGAGATTTTCCTATAACCATTATTTAAAATGTTTGTATAATATTCCAGTGAATGAATATTAATAGTTGCCAATAACAGTAGCATTTACTGAATACTCTCTGAGCTCCAGGTACTGTGCCAAGCTCTTTTGCATCCCTTATGCCAAGCTCTTTTTAATCCCTTATACAACCCCGTGAAGAAGATAATATTCCCCATTCTACAGATGAGGTAATTAGCTGAGTCTCAAATATTAAGTGATTTGCATAGTAAGTCTCACAACTCTCAAGTGAAAAGTTGGTATTGTAGTCCAGGTTTATCCAGGTCCAAAGCCTATGCTTATTATTATACTGCACACTGCCTCTAATGATTTATTCTCCTGTTAATGGATATTGAAGTTGTTTTCAGTGTTTTGCTGTACTAAAGAATGCTGTCATGATGGCCTTTCGCATGTATATTTTAGATTCTCACACATGGGATTATTAGTGAAAAGATAATTTTTGTGTATATGTGGGGGGGAGTCCACTTATTGTAATGGTATTAAGAATAATACCAGTGACTAGTACGTTTATAACTTTTTCAAGTTATTTTCACCTTTAATTGTGGACTTTGAATACTTAAGGCCATTATTTTAAAGGCAGGTCCGAAAGCCTTTCTGTTTCATCTGTTACCTGAGGAGGTTAATTAATTACCCAAGGTAATCTCAAAGGTCCCTTCTACTTTTGAGATTCTATACCTCTGACATCTATAAAATTGAGTGGTGGATTTACCTCAATTAAATGACCCCTATTCAGTTCTTGTGTTTGAACACTGATTTTTTTCTATTCGTGGATGCAAGAATTACCATTTGTCATTCTCTGAAGTTCAAGTTACTGTACATCTTTTTTCTTTCTGATGTAAAGTTGGATATGATTGGGAAAATCTTTTAAGGTGCTTGTAAATGATTGTGTATGATTTTATTTTATATGTGTGAAAGTAGCTTTTGCGTGATTTCAAGAAATAAAGATAAAGTGTTAAGCAATTGTGAAATATTTTAAGTTGCAGTATTATTTGAAATATTAGTTGCTTATCCTTAGGCTTGTAAGGAATGTAAAGTAAACTGACCAGGTTGCAGATCTGGCTGAAATGAGTAGGGTTTGATTCCCCTTTGACCTCCTTATGTAAAGAAAGGAGAGAAAGAGGTAGTGGTTACATAGGTTTTATTTTACTGAAATCAGTACTTGTATTCTTCTTGTTAAGAAGTTAACAGTTGGGCAGTTTGAAATTCAGATTGTATCTGCTTTTTCTCTTAAAAAGAACCATGAGAAAGAACCTTCTTTAAAGTTGTTTTATAGTGAGAATTTTAAGATTTAATTTTCCAGTCAGTTGGACAATTCTTCTATAGTCAAAAATAAAAATGTAGATAATTTTGGCTAGTTGCAAACATGTTATCTCTGAGGGCTAATTATGTACAAAGCTGTGCACTGGGGAGATACTAAGATGAATTGGATATGTTTTCTATCCTTAGGAATCATTGGTTTAATAGCAGAGATAAGACATACCCAGAGATAATAGATAACTTGATTTAGAGGGAAAAAGTGTCATTAGTGCTGTAAGTGAAAAGACAAATTCTAGAACCATTATGTTACTGTTAATCAAGAAATAGTGCTGCCCTGGCCAGGGTGGCTCAGTCGGTTGGTGCATCGACCTGTACACAAAAAGGGGTTGGGTTCGATTCCTGGTCAGAGCACATACCTAGCTTGTGGGCTCGATACCTGGTTGGGGCACCTGCAGGACATTGATGTCTCTATCTTTTTTCCTTCCCTTCTCTCCTTCCCCCTCTCCCTCTACCCCTCCCCTCCCCCTTCCTCTTTTTAAAATCTTATATAATGCAAAAACCAGTTTGGCTCAGTGGATAGAGCGTCGGCCTGCGGACTGAAGGGTCCCGGGTTCGATTCCGGTCAAGGGCATGTACCTGGGTTGCGGGCATATCCCCAGTGGGGGATGTGCAGGCGGCGGCTGATCGATGTTTCTCTCTCATCGATGTTTCTGACTCTCTGTCTCTCTTCCTCTCTGTAAAAAGTCAATCAATAAAATATATATATACAAAAAAAAAGAATTTTGTGATTAAATCACTCTG
>NW_006287066.1:701175-719707 GCF_000327345.1 Myotis davidii | reverse complement strand
AAGATAATTATTCCCTCCACTGTCCAAAGAAAGGAAATCTTGGTGCCTGGCCCCAATGATTCAATCGTCAATCCCTTATTGTAAAGCAGGGTTAGTGAAATTTTCTGTGAAGGGTCATATCTATACTAACAAAAGCCTTGGGGGTTATCTGGCCAGCAGGGGAGGGCAGTTGGGGATGATCAGGCTGGCAGGGGAGTAGTTAGGCATCGATCAGGCTGGCAGGGAAGTGGTTAGAGGGTGATCAGGCTGGCAGGCAGAAGCAGTTAGGGGCAATCAGGTAAATGAGTGGTTAGGAGCCAGCGGTCCAGGATTGTGAGAGGGCTGTCCGATTGCCGGTTTAAGCTTGATCCCCGGGATCAGGCCTAAACTGGCAGTCGGACATCCCTCAAGGGGTCCCAGATTGGAGAGGGTGCAGGCTGGGCTGAGGGGGACCCCCCACCCCGTGCACGAATTTTGTGCACTGGGCCTCTAGTGAGTTAAAAAAAAGAAATAATTTTAGTTGTGTATCTTGAGAGTGATCCTTACTTAGCTTTACCAAGTTAGTAGACTAGAATTCACAGAGGAAGTTATTTTTTATTTCCTCTAAGTAAACGATTACTGGAATGTTTGAATATATGAGAATACTAATAATGAAGCCATCTAGGGGTGCAGCTACTTCCATGTCTTTGGGAAATCTGGAGATTGATTGTAATGGTTTTCAGGATTTATTATTGGTCAGTAATAGCCAGTAAAGCTTACTGAGGAGTCCTGAGCACAGTGCATTTTTAAAATGATACTGCATGGAAACTGAATACAGAATATTTTTTAGCTGTAGAATGAGTAAAAAAAGCACTGAGATACATCTTTATACATAAGTTATGATCTATATATATAAAAGGCTAATATGCAAAGTGTCCCTTTGGGAGTTCAACCAGGAGTATAATTAGGATTATAGTATTGTAATTTAAATATTCTGGGACAGAATACCCAATTATAAGTTTTATTTATTACTTTTTATTCACAGCATAAATTTTGATGTAACAACTAAAATTTGAGATCTCTTTGGTTAATTCTTGAAGCTTTTGAAGTTTGAAGTGGGGTTACTTCTTGTTTTAAATGTACATAATTACATATCCAAGATATTACGTGAACACTTCTTACTGCGATAACCACTGTGTTAATAACACCTTGCATACATAGAACTCAACCATTATGCACCTTCACCTCCAAATTATAACTGAAGACTAGGATATTAAGACATAATTTTTGAAGTCTGCATCAAAATAAATAAATTTCTCAGAGTCCCAAAGGTGCTTGTTGAGTACCTTTAATTCATAAACAGTTCTAACAAACTGTGTTCTTACTGATTTCTAAGCCCAGTGCTGATCAGAAGTGGGTAGAAAAGTAACTTGGGACCACCTTATGACAACAGTAAAGGAAGGAGATTTAAAATAAACATAAGAACACAAAGTTCTTCTCTTAAAAAGAAATAATTGTCTCAGCCAAGATGAGGATTTCCCTTTCTATCACTGTGAATGGATATTGCCTGCCCTTTCTTTTCCTCTCATACTATAACAGAGTTGCTCTCTGGGATCTTTGCCCAGAAATCTGAGAAGTCTCAACTCACTTCAAATTATATTGGGTCCAGATTGACACCTGAGGTGGGAGAAAAGGAAATATGAATAGGAAGGGAAGTGGCCTGGCAGGGTTCCTTCTCTGCTGGTCCCTACTCCTCTAGCCATGGAATTTATATTTATTAACAGCATCTTTAACCCCAACGTGTATAAATTTTTCATTTTTAGGTAATTGTTGGTTTGACTTCTTAAAAAATTAAAAACATAAAATTTCAAAGAATATGTAAAATAAAAAGTGAGATCCACCCCTCTCCCCAGAGATAACCACTATAAATAGCTGTGGGCTTTGTTTTGTATATACAATGAAATATTTATATAATATACATAATAAAACTTACATGTTGGGTTTTGCTGTGCGTACTGTTTTCCAATTTGTTTTCAGATACTTTCCCATGTGAATACATATAAATTTGTTACAGCTGTTTTGTTGACCATATGATATTTTATAGATGTACTAGAGGCCTGGTGCACAAAATTTGTGCATGGATAGGGTCCCTAGACCTGGCTGGCGATCAGGGCCAATTGGGGCCTTCCTTCTGGCTGCCAGCCAGGGTCTTCCTTTGTTCAGCGCCACCCCCTGGTGGTCAACGCACGTCATAGTGAGCGATCGAACTCCTGGTCTCCTGGTTGAACTCCCAAGGGGACACTTTGCATATTAGCCTTTTATATATATAGATCATAACTTATTTAAGCAATTCCCTTTTGATGCTCCCAAATATTTAATTGCAGATATGTTCAGTGAACCCACTTTTACGTAGTATCTTTGTGCACACATTCAAATAAACTATAGAATAAGTTTATAAATGTGGAATTGTATTAAAATTTTTGACATTTTTTAATTATTCTCCAAAAGCTGATTTACTCTCCTATCAAAGTGAGAGTGTCTGTTTCCTCACACCCTTGCCAACATATTAGTTATTTTAGGCTTCTTAGTCTTTGCCAGTATGATAGGTGAAAATGTGTATCTCTTTAAATTTTATTTATTTTTTAAATATGTCTTTATTGACTTCAGAGAAAGGGAGAGGGAGAGAGAGATAGAAACATCAATGATGAGAGACAATCATCGATTGGCTGCCTCCTGCACATGCACTATTGGGATTGAGCCCCAAACCCAGGCATGTGCCATGACTGGGAATTGAACCATGACCTCCTGATTCATGGGTCAATGCTCAACCAGTAAGCCACACTGGCTGGGCTAATTTTAATTTTAAAATGGAGCTCAGTATCTTTTTAGATTTTTATTGATGGTTTATATTGTTTCTGATAATTATTTAATTGTGTCTTTTCTTAATATTGCTATATCCTTTTTTAAATAAATGGTTCATTAATTTAACAATACATAAGAATAGGAACAATTAAAACTTTATAATTGTCCGAACTTTCATGGCTGCTTATGATTTTTAACTTAATGAGAAGTGAAGTGAGTAATCAGTCAATTTGCTTATCTGACTGCTAACCACTGCTTATGTTCATTGGATATAAATTCGTAAACTTTTAAACTGTTCTCTTTTGAAAGAAAAAAGTTAAATATTTTATTAAATTATTTGATTGAAAAATAGGAATTGAAACAGATGCTATTCTTTCAAGACAGGATAAGCAATTTTGGTTTAGAGTAAGATCAGTTAATCAAATACTTGAATACTGTTTGGCTTAAGGTATAGAGGTGGTTTAAAGTGGAAAGTGGATTAAGAATGGAACAGGAAAGATAAGTTTAAGGGGCAGGATATGATTTTTATTTTGGATACCTTGATCCAGAGATGCCAGCAGAACAACTCTGCAAAAGTATTACAGAATTAGGCCTCCGATAAGAAATCTGTCCAGACTTTTGGCTAGAAATGTAGGTTCAGGAATTAACTGATGGAGTTGATAGTTTAAGCCATGTGACTAGATCATGTCACTGAAGAAGGAAAAAGAAAACCTAGGACAAAGACTTGAACATGTACCCATAGTTGGGTGTCCAAAGAAAGGAAATACTACTCTGTCTGCAGAAGAAAGATACATACTTAGAATCAGTGCTATATGATAAAGTTCATTTCCCCTATGATATCTTATTCAGAAACATCTGAATAAGTGGGATAGTGCTAAAGTACTGTTAGTTCTTTTCCCTTACCCCTCCATGCATGAGGTGAGTTACAATGCTAGGCAGAGGGGTGGGGGGTGGGGGGACTTACAAAGACATCTCTGTATAATTTTTACTTTAAATAATGTATATAATAACTTAATCACCCTACTGGGTTCAGGTAAACAATGAATGAGGTAATGTGTGCTCATGCTTAGAACAAAGCCTGGTTTGTCCTAATCACTCTTTAAATGTGAAACGTTGTTGTTTTTAATCCTATCTAATAAAAGAGAAACATGGTAATTAGCGTACGACCGCTACCCTTCCCATTGGCTAATCAGGGCAATATGCAAATTAACTGCCAGCCAAGATGGCGGCCGGCAGCCAGGCAGCTTAAAGTGAACATGAGGCTTGCTTGCTTCAGTGACGGAGGACTCCAACGTTCCCCACCTGCTGCTGCAGGCCTCTGAGCTGCAACTCTAAGCAACTATGTTACAAATATAGAAGCTAAACAAAACCCCAGAAACCTGCTTTAGTCGGTAGGGCTTCAGCCAGCAGGATCGCAACATAGTTTCAAATACAGAAGGTAAACAAAGGCCAGAAACCTGCTTTCAGCAGTGGAGGCCTAAGAGCTGGAGCCAAGCCTCAAAGCTAAAGCTGGCCCAGAATAAAAAAAGAAAGAAAGAAAGGAGGGGTTGGGAGCTTCAGTCACTCGCCAGCCTGAAAACAGCCCTCAGCCCCTCACCCAGACTGGCCAGGCAACCCAGTGGGGACTGCCACCCTGAAGGGTGTGTGACCAGCTGCAAAGAGCCATCATCCCCTCACCCAGGCTGGCCAGGCACCCCAGTGGAGACCCCCACCCTGATCCAGGACCCCCTGCAGGGCAAACCAGCCGGCCCCCACCCGTGTACCAGGCCTCTATCCTAAATAGTAAAAGTGTAATATGCCTCCCAGCACCGGGATCAGCGGAGCCGAGAGGCCTCCCAGCACCGGGATCAGTGTGACAGGGGGCAGCGCCCCAACCCCCTGATCGGCCCTGCTCTGTGGGTGACAGGGGGGAGCTCCTCAACCCCCTGATGGGCCCTACTCTGTGCGTGACAGAGGGGAGCTCCCCAAACCCCTGATGGGCCCTGCTCTGTGTGTGACAGGGTACAGCGCCCCAACCCCCCTGATGGGCCCTGCTCTGCGCATGATGGGGCAGCGCCCCAACCCACTGATGGGCCCTGCTCTGTGCGTGCCGGGGTGGCGCCGTAACCTCCCCATCGACCCTGGCTTGAGTGTGACAGGGGGCGGTGCCCCAACCCCCCAATCAGCCCTACCCTGAGCATGACTGAGGGTGGCATCGCAACTTCCTGATCCTCCCTGCTCTGTGCATGACAGGGAGCGGCGCCCCAGCACCCCAATTGGCCCTGCTCTGAGCTTGACCAGGGGCTGCACCTAGGGAATGGGCCTGCCCTCTGCCACCTGGGAGCAGCCTAAGCCTGCAGGTTATCTCCCGAGGGGTCCCAGACTGCGAGAGGGCACAGGCCGGGCTGAGGGACGCCCCTCCCCACCTAGTGCACAAATTTTTGTGCACCGGGCCTCTAGTACTATTATAAATGAGGAGAAGCTAGATAAAAATACATGAAAATTAGATAATGCTTATATAATTTATATCTGATGGCTGTGTATAATTAGATTGTAAATGAGTGAGCTTATGTTGAGAAAGATAAGGATTTATTTAGTTTGGAGTATTTAGTTAAATTTCTTAGAGAGAGAGAATTTGAACTGGGTTTGAAAGCATGGGTAGGCTTTTTATTTTCATTTTTATTTTTCCAAATGAGCTCCAGTATTTTTGTTTGAAATATACAATAGAACATAAAATGTTTCTCAGAACACCAAAACAACAGCAGAGTGAAATAGAAAAATCAACCATTGCATAAATTTTATTTTTTATTTAAAAATTAACTTTTTTTTTATTGATTTGAGAGAGAGAGAGAGAAACATTGATTTGTTGTTTCACTTACTTATACCATTGGTTGATTCTTGTATGTGCCCTGACCAGAGATCAAACTCTCAACCTTGACCTGTGATGTTGAGCATCTTTTCATATGTTTATTGGCCTTCAATATGTCTTCCATAGAGAGGTGTCTATTCAGGTCTTTTGCCCATTTTTAAATTGGATTGACTTTTTTTTTTTTTTGGTGTTCAGTTGTATGAATTCCTATAAATTTTGGATATTAATACCTTAGCAGATGTATCATTGGCGAATAAGTTCTCACCTTCAGTGGGTTGTCTTTTCATTTTGTTGATGGTTTCCTTTGCTGTGCAAAAACTTTTTAGTTTGATGTAGTTCCATTTGTTTTTTTCTTTTGTTTCTCTCACCCGAAGTGATATATCAGAAAAAAATTGCTACAAAAAAATGTCCATGATATTACTGCCTATGTTTTCTTCTAGAATTTTTATGGTTTCGAGTCTAACATTTAAGTCTTTGACCCTTTTGTGTTTTTTTTTTTGGTTAATCCTCACCGGAGGACATTTTTTCCATTGATTATTAGAGAGAGAAGAGGGATAGACAAGGGAGCGAGAGAAAGAGAGAGAAACATTGATATGAGAGAGACAATTTGGTTGCCTCCTGCATGCTCCCTGACCAGGGCTGGGGATTAAATCTGCAACTCAGGCACGTGCCCTTGACTGAGAATTGAACCTGTGACTCTTTGGTGCATGGGCCGACACCGTAACCACTGAGAAACACCAGCCAGGGCTTAATGCATTTTGAGTTTATTCTTGTGAATGGTATAAGAAGGTGGGTTAGTTCTTTTTGCCCGTATTTGTCTTATTTTCCAACACCATTTATCGAATAGATCAGCGGTTGCCAACTGGTGGTCCGTGGACCACTGGTGATCCGTGAGATCCGAAAGGTTGGCAACCACTGGAATAGACTATCTTTCCCCTATTGTATAGAATGCCTCCTTTGTCAAATATTAATTGACCATTGTGGTGTGGGTTTATTTCTGGATTCTCTATTCTGTTCCATTGATCTGTGTGTCTTTTTATGCCAGTACCAACCTGTTTTGATTACTACGGCTTTGTAGTGTAGTTTGATGTCAGATAATATGATTCCTCCAACTTTGTTCTTTCTCAAGATTGCTGTGGCTATTTGAGGTCTTTTGTGGTTCCATATAAATTGTTTTATTATTTGTTCTAGTTTTTGAAATATGCCATTGGTATCTTTATAGGAATTGCATTGACTCTATAGATTGCTTTGGGTAGTATGGACATTTTAATAATGTTAATTATTCTTATCCATGAGCCTGGTATATGCTTCCATTTATTTGTATTTTCTTCACTTTGTTGTTTCTGTATCTTAATAAATTTTTGAGTACAGGTCTTTTACATCCTTGGTTAAGTTTATTCCTAGGTATTTCTTTGAAGCAATTTTGAATGAGATTGTTTTCTTAGTTTTTCTTTTTGATAGTTCTTTATTGGTCTATAAACACGCAACTGATTTCTGGATATTTATTTTGTATCCTGCTACCTTATGGAATTCACTTATCAGTTCTAGTAGTTTTTGGTGGAATCTTTAGGTTTCTCATGTCATCTGCAAGTAATGACAGTTTTCTTCCTTTTCAATTTGGATGCCTTTTATTTTTTCTTCTTTTTGTTTGATTGCTGTGGGTAGGACTTCAGTACTATGTTGAATACGAGTGGTGAAAGTGGGCATCTCTTTTTCCCAATCTTAAGATAAATGCTTATAGTTTTTGCTCATTGAGTATGATGTTGTCTGTGGGCTTGTCATATATGGTCTTTATTATGTTGAGGTATATTTCCTCTATTCCCACCGTACTGAGAATTTTTACCATAAATGGGTGTTGGATTTTGTCAAATGTTTTTTCTACATCTATTGATGTGATCATGTGGTTTTTATCTTTAATTTTGTTTATGTAGTGTATCTCACTTATTGTTTTGTGGATGTTATAGTAACCTTGCACCTCTGGAATAAATCCTACTTGATCATGGTGTGTGATCCTCTCCTCCCCCCTTTTCCCCCCTAAATGCATCATCTTTACACTCAATGAATTAATAGCAATGGGTTCAGACTGGCCAGATCCAGGGTTCTGTGGGCCTTGGGGGCAGGCCCAGCTACAACAAACACAGGAAAATGGGTGAGAGGGCAGGGGGAGGAGAGAGTTAACAGATTTGATCTTAAACTTGGGGTGTTGGGTGGGAAAGTGATGATCCTTAGGGCTTGGGGTCAGGACCAGCAGGAAGAAAGCTGTGGTCCTCAAAGGGGTGGCTGGTACCCCTGAGGCTGTGCTGATTGGGAAGAAAAATGAGGCCTCCTCCCCTGAGGACTAGGCACTTGCCTCAGTCTCCTCCTGCCCCCACATCATCCATGGGAGAGATGGGGCCCTCATCCCCTTGCTCCTCTCACTGGCTCAGAGGCTGTTCCAGGTTGAGCCTCTGAAAGAAGCATTTGCCCAACTCATATGTGCTTACCATGATGGCACAGGAAGGTGCGGCCTTGATGATCTTTGGGAGGAAGCCTATGAAGAGTCCCCTGGTGCCAGAAACTACTCAGCCAGGATCCTGCGCAGCAGCAGCCAGGTGGAGTCGGTGTGTCGGAGTGACACTCTCATAGCCTCAACTGCTCTCAGTGCAACCTGGGGTTGATTTTTCACCACATCAGAGGGTGGAGTCAGGATGACAGACACTGTCTCTGAGGTGCCACCAGCCACAAAACTGATGCCCTGACGTCTGGTCCTTTGGCTTGAGCTAGCTCTTCACCAGCTCATAGTTGAACCAGTACAGGACTGAAAAGGGCACATTCCGAAGAGCAGTGGGGCTTCAGCCCAGCCACAGTGAGTGTCAGCTGCCCTGAGCTATGGAGGTTTGGACACAGGCACCCAACTCCCTGTATGACACATGCTGAGCCTGCAACTTTGTCCATGCCAGCTCTAAGGGGCTTATCATAGTCACGGTGCCCAACTGGGCCAGTGTACCAGCCACCATGGGTGCATAGAAGTCAGAGGTCAGGGCTCGACCACACAGGAAGCCCTTGAGTTGGTCATAAGCCGTGAAGTAGATGGCGGTTGCTGGCAATCATCACCAGGGTGGCTGGGAGGCCACTCCACAGGGTCCTGGTACCCTCATGTCTCACTATCTTCACAAAGGCATCCATAGTGCTAGTGACGCCAGTGGGGTCCTGAAACCAGATCGCACAGCGGGCACCATTTGGGCACAGGTACAGAGGCTCCAGGACACCTTTGCAGTACAGGAGGCACTTCCCTGTGGGTCAGAGAGAGGAGGGCAGTTTGGCACAAGAGAGGCTCCAGAGTCTGGAGCGAGGCATCAACTTGCTGGTCATTGAGGGGCATTGAGACTGCAGGTAGGCCTTCACCACGTCCAGGGGAGTCATGAAGAGGAAAGTGGCCACACCTCCAGCACCTGAGGCCACCATTTGTTGGAGGGGGCTGATGTCCCCAGGGTCCTGATCAGACATCTTATAGTTTCAATTCTGGCTTTAGGATGGCCCTCATGTGGTGCAGCACAGCGCCCAGGGTAGGGCAGGCCAGTGGCGGGTCCGAGTGCGGAGTCCCCATGCGTTCGCCTTGCTTCAAGGTCAACAAGGAAAGGTGTATGATCTTTTTAAGGTATTGCTGAATTTGGTTTGGTACTCCTTTGTTGTGGATTTTAGCATCTATGTTCATCAGGGATATTGGCCTTTAATTTTCTTTCTTTGTAATATCTTTATCTTGTTTTGAAATTATGGTAATGCTGGACTTGTAAAATGAGCTTGGTAGTCTTTCCTCCTCTTGAATATTTTGAAATAGTTTGAGAAGGTTATATGTTCATTCTTTTTTGAAAGTTTGGTAAAATTCACCTATGGTACCATGTGGTCCAGGACTTTTGTTTGTTGGTAATTTTTTGATTACTACTTTAATTTCTTTAGTTGTAATGTGTTTATTTAGATTTTCTGATTCTTCCTGATTCAGTTTTGTAAGATTGTATGTTTCTAGGAATTTTTCGTTGTTGTTAATCCTCCCTTGCCCCAGGATATTTTTTCCATTGATTTTTTTTTAGAGAGAGTGGAAAGGAAAGAAAGAGAGGAGGGAGGGAGGAAGGAAAGGGGGTTGGGAGAGAGAGAGCGAGAGAGGAGAAACATCAATGTGAGAGAGAAACATTGATCAGTTGCTTCCCCCGCATGCCCCAAATCTGCAACCCAGGTATGTGCCCTTGACCAGGAATTGAACCCCTGACCCTTCAGTAGGCTGTATGACACTCTAGCCCAGCGGTTCTCAACTTGTGGGTTGTGACCCCTTTGGAGGTCAGACGACCCTTTCACAGGGGTTGCCTAAGACCATTGGAAAACACATACATAATTACCTATTGTTTTTGTGATTAATCACTATTCTTTAATTATGTTCAATTTGTAACAATGAAATTGGGGGTCACCACACATGAGGAACTGTATTAAAGGGTCGAGGCATTAGAAAGGTTGAGAACCACTGCTCTAGCCAATAAGCCATGCCAATCAGGGCTCTTTCTAGGAATTGTCCAATTTGTTCACATAAATGTAGTTCTTCATAATATTTTTTTACAATACTCTGTATTTCTTTGGTGTCAGTTGTTACTTCTCTTTCATTTCCCATTTTACTTATTTGGGTCCTCTCTCTTTTTTTATTGATGAATCTGCTTAAAGGTTTGTCAGTCTTGTTTAATCTTTTTAAAGAACCAACTCTTGGTATCAATGATCTTTTGTAATTTTTTTTTAGACTTTGTTTATTTCTGCTCTGATTGTTATTTTCTTTCTTCTCACTTTGACCTTTGTTGTTCTTTTTCAATTTCCTTTAAGTATAAAGTTAGATTGTTTATTTGACACTTTCTTGGTTCTTGAGATAGGCCTGTAATGCTATGAATTTCCCTCTTAGAACTGCTTTTGCGGTGTCCCATAGATTTTGGGTTGATGTGCCTCATTTTCTTTTGTTTGAAGGTATCTTTTGATTTCTTCCTTGATGTCATTGTTAACCCATTCATTGTTTAGTAATATGTTTTTTAGCCTCTATGTGTTTGTGTGTTTTCAGTTTTTTTCTTATAATTGATTTCTAGTTTCATATTGTGGTTAGAGAAGATGCTTGATATGATTTCAGTCTTCTTAAATTCACTGAGACTTATTTTGTGTCCTAACATGTAGTCTATACCAGAAAATGTTCCATGTGTACTTCAGAAGAATTTATATTCTGCTGCTTTGGGGTAAAATGCTCTGAAGATATCAATTAAATCCATCTCATCTAGTGTGTCATTAAGGCTATTGTTTCTTTATTGATTTTCTGTCTGGAAGATTTATCCATTGACATTAATGTGGTGTTAAAAATCCCTTACTGTGACTGCATTATTGTCAGTCTCTTCTTTTATGTCCATCAAGATTTGCTTTACATACTTAGGTGCTCCTATGTTGGGTGCATAAATGTTTATAAAGTTTGTATCTTCTTATTGGATTGTTGCCTTTATCACCATGTAGTGCCCTAAAATCTATATTGTCAGATATAAGTATTGCTACTGCAGTTTTTTAAAATTTCCATTTTCATGAAATACCTTTTTTCATCTCTTTACTTTTAGTCTGTCTGTATCTTTTGTTCTGAGGTGGATCTCTTATAGACAGCATATATATGGGTCTTGTTTACTTATCCATTCAGCTACCCTATGTCTTTTGATTGTAGCATTTAAGCCATTTACATTTAAAGTGGTTATTGATAGGTACTTACTGTCATTTTATTCTTTTAGCTATGTTTCTCTTTTTTTTCTCCTCTTCCTCCTGTGCCTTCTTCTTCCCAGTCCTCCGCCTCTCCCTCCTCTCCTCTTTCTCCTTTTTTTCCTCCTCTTCCTCCCCCCCAATTCCTTGTGGCCCCCCTCATTCTTCCTTGGGTCCTCCCTCTCTTCCTCTTGTTATTCCTCGTTCCTTTTACATTTCTTGTTATACTTCTTTAGCTTTTCTTGTCTGGGAATCTCTTTATTTTTCCTTTAATTTTATTCTTTCTTTTTAATTCTCTCCTGAGGATATGTTTTTATTGATTTTAGAGACAGAGGAACGGGGGGTGGGGTGGGGAGGAGGGAGGTAGAGAGGAATGGAGAGAAAGAGGGGGGAAAGAAAGAGAAAGAGAAACATCGATTGCTTGCTTCCTGCATGTGCCCAACCAGGGATCAACCTACAATTGGGTATGTGTCCTGACTGGGAATCAAACCTATGACCCTTTGGTGCACGGGATGACACTTCAACTAACTGAGAAACACTCACCAGGGTTGTCCTTTGGTTTTAAATGATATCCTGGAAATAGTCTTGCTGGGTAAAGTAGTCTTGGTTGTAGGTTCTTGATTTTTATCACTTTGAATATTTTACACCAATCCCTTCTTGCCTGAAATGTTCTCTTGAGATTGAGAAGTCAGCTGTCAGTCTTTTGGGAGTTACCTTGTAGGTAATTTAGCACTTTTTTCTTACTGTCTTTAAGCTATCCACTGAGCCAAACCAGCTAGGACCCTTTTTCATCCTAATTATGATGTGCCTTGGTGTGAACCTCTTTGGATTCATCTTGTTTGGGACTTTTCATGCTTCCTTGAATTGTGTGTCTTTTTCCTTCACCAATTTAGGGAAGCTTTCATTTATTATTTCATTAACTAAGTCTTGATCACCTTGCTCGCTCTCTTTTTCTCTCTCTCCTTATGCCCCTATGATGCAAATGTTGTTATGCTTCATGTTGTTCCAAACTATCCTCATTTTTTTGGATCCTTTTTTCTTTTTGCTGTTCTGCATTCTGCACAGACCTTGGCAGGCCAGAGCCACAAGGAGTTGGGAATGTGGGGCCTCCAGGAATCTGGGGAGTGGAGCTAGTAGATCTCCTGTGAGAGTCACTGGAAAGTAGGGGGAATGGCCCCCAACCCAGAGCCGCACAACTCAGTTACTGACAACCTGGCCCTATGCAGCCTACTCAATAAGGCACAAATTTTCCATGGTGGGTCAACAGGGAGTCCAGAGTATGTGGCTATTCCATTCCCTCAGGCTGATGCTGTATGGAGGGGTGTTCCACCCAAGTAAAATGGCATCTGTAGTGTGGGATAGTGATTTATGTAGGAAATAGGCCTCTGTGATCCATCTCCAGCATAGTCAACTTTTAATTGAAACAATTACTGAATTTCCCCAGGGCAAACAGAATGTAGAGAGGAGAGAAGAGCATATAAGAACAAAGAACTGTGTACATGAGCCAGCATCATGGTGGGAACCCCTGAGGTGCCTGCTTCAACTAGACAGGGGGAGGTGATAGGGACAACTCGAAAGACTTCAATCCAATTTTTTTAAATGGCCCAATAGGAGACAATAAGACTTCGGTGACATATGAGGAAACTTTTAACCCCGTAGTACTCAGCCAATGAGGAACTGGAAGAAGTTTTCTTGCACCTTGAAGAAATATGGGCTGTGATTACTACTCCACATGTGCCTGTACAACCAGATTAACACCCGCTCTCGAGAACATATTAAAGGTCTCATTTTTGCCATACTTATGTCTCTGAGTTCGTTATTTTAATTAGGACAGGTGAGAATTTCTCACTCAGCACAGGGTGCCTGGAGGCTGTCCCTTCAGCTCTCTCCCTAGAGCAGTGGTTCTCAACCTTCCTAATGCTGTGACCCTTTAATACAGTTCCTCATGTTGTGATGACCCCCAATTTCATTGTTACAAATTAAACATAATTAAAGCATAGTGATTAATCACAAAAACAATGTGTAATTATATATGAATTTTCCGATGGTCTTAGGCAACCCCTGTGAAAGGGTCATTCGACCCCTAAAGGGGTCGCGACCCACAGATTGAGAACCACTGTCCTAGAACTATAAACCCTAGTCTCTTCCTCATGACTCTAGTCTGCTCAGCCTTCCCTCCGCTATAGCCCAGGCTGAGTACCTGCAAACAAGATTTTGTGCATTGGCCTTTTTGGAGAGCATTCTGTTCTTTAGCAGACCCCCTTCTCTCCCTGGCTGACAAATGTTATGTGGGCACCTCATCCCTGCTCTGGTGCTCTGGGTTGATTAGCCTGGCATTGGGTTTAGACCCCACAGTTCTCAGGGGGAATCTTTTCAGCTGAGATATCCCTCTGGAATCTCAGCTGTTGCTCATAGAAGACGACCAACCCTTTCACATCTCCGCCCTTTCTACCAGTCTTGATGTGGCTTCTTCTGAATCTTTGGTTATAGGACTTCTCTTCAGCTAGTCTTCAGTTGGTTATTCAGGTTGATTGCTCTATATTTTAGTTGTAATTCCAGTTGGTTCTGGGAGGAGGTGAGTGTAACGTCCACCTGTTTTCCTGCTCTCACAAGTAGGATCCTCACAAGTAGGCTTTTTAGGTGGACAGGTGTTTTTGTTTTTTGTTGTTGTTGTTTTCCAAGGAGTGTAAAGGGAGGAGCATGGCTCTTTTTTTTTATTCTGAAGCTTATCATTTGTAATGGAGAGGTGATTGCTCAATAATGAAATCATAGGCCAGATCTTTTAAAGATTATAAGGCTAGAAAAGAAGCTGCAGATAGTGCTAATTCCAAATTTTAATACCTGAAACCATATCATTACATATTTTATTTTTAAGGCTTTATTACCTGTAAGATGTTGTGGACACTTTAAAAAAGTGTTTCTATGATTTCAGAGAGAGAGGGAGATAGAAACATCAGTGATGAGAGAGAATCACCAATAGGCTGTTTTCTACATGCTCCTTACTGGGGATCGAGGCCACAATCTGGTCATGTGCCCTGATCAAGAATTGAACTGTGACCTCCTGATTCATGGGTTAACATAACACTCAACCACTGACCCACACCAGCTGGACTGTGGGCGCTTTAAAAAAAATGAAACATTGATTTTTCTGGAGTTTATTGAAAGTCAAAGGAATCTGTTTCAGGATAATATGTATTGGGAAGTTCTAAGGAGTTAATTTTTGCTATTTTATGAAGAAACTAGAGGCCCAGTGCACTTGGCGGGGGGGAGTGTCCCTCAGCCCGGCCTGCTCCCTCTCGCAGTCTGGGATCCCTTGGGGGATATCCGCCTGCAGCTGAGGCGGGAGAGGCTCCTGCCACTGCCACTGTGCTCGCCAGCCATGTGCCCGGCTTCTGGCTGAGTTGTGTTCCCCCTGTGGGAGCGCATTGACCACCAAGGGGCAGCTCCTGCATTGAGCGTCTGCCCCCTGGTGGTCAGTGTGCGTCATAGCAACCGGTCGTTCTGCTGTTCAGTCGATTTGCATATTCGGGTTTTATTATATAGGATCCTTTAAAGAAAAATCTGTGTAAGCTTTGTGTAAGACTGAACTTCCTTCTTTAGAGTAGCCATAGTTAAATATAAATTCTGCAGTTTCAGAATCAGTCTTGTTAGTCATTAAAACTTGTGGGTAAGAAATATCCCATAATATTGTGGTACTAACTTGGTAGTTAGTTTCACTTTGCTCACCATTAAGTTTTAAAATTTGCCTCTGAATGTACATAATAGTTTGACCTTGTTACAAAATTCCTGTGTCAGAATATTTTTCTTTCAGAACTCACTGGGCTTTTCTCCCCCACTCCTTATTTAATGTTGTACATAATGTCTACTAGGTACCCTCTTCTTTTTTGGTTTTTAATCTTTATGTTTGTTCCCTCGTCTTTTGTTTTGTTTTTTAACCTATATGTTTTTAGAAAAAATTTTAAATATATGTATTTTTATTGATTTCAGAGAGGAAGGGAGAGGGAGAGAGAGATAGAAACATCAATGATGAGAGAGAATCATTGATCGGCTACCTCCTGCACGCCCCCTACTGGCGTCTCCACAACCCAGGCATGTGCCCTGACCAGGGATGGAACCGTGACCTCCTGGTTCATAGGTTGACACTCAACCACTGAGCCATGCCAGATGGGCTTTAGATTTTATGTGTAGACTTTGAGATTTAGAAATTTCACCAGAATATGAGTAAATGGGAGTTTATTCATTGCTTTTTTTTAAAGGGGAGAATGATGATTTTTATTTTTTAAATATACTTTATTGATTTTTTAGAGAGAGGAAGGGAGAGGGATAGAGAGTTAGAAACATCGATGAGAGAGAAACATTGATCAGCTGCCTCCTGCACACTCCCTACTGGGGATGTGCCTGCAACCAAGGTACAGGCCCTTGACCGGAATCGAACCTGGGACTGTTGAGTCCGCAGGCTGATGCTTTATCCACTGAGCCAAACCGGCTAGGGCTATTGCTTTTGTTTTGTTTGTTTAAACCTGGTACAGTGGAGTTGCATAATTGTTAGGCATTAGATTTAAATTCAGCAAGTAATGTGAAAACTGCATATATTGAGTTATTCTCCTTCAACTTACTGTAATAAAGCTTTACATTGGAAGCTGCTATTTCATCTCCCAATAAGTTGAGCATAGATAGTTTTCCCTGTTAGTGTTGAAATAAATTATTTTCTTAACTATCAATGAGGAGGAAGACTTGAATTTATATTATTCAAAAATATTTTTAAAAACTGTAGAATTGCACTGTGATGAGATTATCCTAGTAAGAGGGGCACACTGGAGCCGGGCTCAACTGGGAGAACAAAAAGTTTATATCTCATATTGAATGTGCATTCTGAATGGCTGGTAGAATGGTTTCTTCTCTTTATATTAGTTTATACTCTCATATATGGTTGAATTCTTTTAACTTAAAATATATGTATGATGTGACTTCTTTTATTAGTAACTCTTTTTGTTCTGAATTCACAAATCTATTTTAGGGTAGGAAAATATTCTTCTGTTATTACTTTATTACATACTAGAGGTCTGATGCATGACATTTGTGCACTGTGGGAGTCCCTCAGCCCAGCCTGCTCCCTTTTGCAGTCCGGGATCCCTCGGTGGATGTCTGACTGTCAGCTTAGGCCTACTCCGTGTTGGCAGTTGGACATCCCCCGTGGGGTCCTTAGCGCTGCCGCCCCTGTGCTCACTAGCCTTGAGCCAGGCTTCTGGCTGAGCGGCACTCCCCCTTTGGGAGTGCACTGACCACCAGGGGGCAGCTTCGCGTTGAGTGTCTGCCTCCTGGTGGTCAATGCGCGTCATAGCGACCGGTCCTTCTGCTGTTCAGTCGATTTGCATATTAGGGTTTTATTATTTAGGATACTCTGTTTATCTCTTTCTGGAATTCCAGAAATAGACATATTTGGTCTCTTGTCTATTTATTCAATGACACTTGATCTCTCCTTTTTTTGTGTGCATGTCAATTTTTGCTTTATCAGTTTTGAGACTGTTTATTGTATCCATACAGATTTACTGGTAAAAGGACTCATTGTTATTGCTAGTAATGTTATTCACCTTAAAGTCTACTTTTTCTGTCATTTGATTAGTATTTAAGCATTTTCAGTATGTAGCATATTGTTAGGTTTTCTTTTAATTTAGTTTGAAAAATTTATTTTCTTAGAGCATTTAGTCTATTTACATTTAATGTAATAGCATATATATGGCTTTAAATTCTCCATTTTGTTATTTACTACTACTTTGTTCTGTATTCTCTTTTCTTTTGATTATTTTCAGTTATTCAGCTATATATTCTTGAACTATCCATTTGAAATGTTCTTTCAATTTTTGTGATAGCTATATATTTTAGTTCTCTTTATATTTGAGATCCACAAGACATTATTTTATAGGTCATTTTTCATTTTGATTTTCTCTCTTCTTTCCATCTGCATCTCTGAGTCTCTGTTTGATCTCATTTTCTTTTGTCTGGAGAATATCCTTTAGAATTTAGTTGGATCTGCTGGAGATGAATTCACTCAACTTTTGTCTGTCAGAAAACATCTTTTTTTATTGTTCTTAATCCTCACCCAAGGAGATTTTTCCATTGATTATTTTAGACAGAGTGTAAGGGAAGGGGAGAGACAGAGAGAGACACATTGATTGGTTGCCTCCCACACATGCCCTGACCAGAGCTGGGGATTGAGCCTGCAACTGAGATATGTGCCCTTAACCGGAATTGAACCTGGGACCCTTCAGTCTGGGGGCTGATGCTCTATCTACTGAGCAGTACTGGCTAGGGCTGAAAACATCTTTACTTTACCTTTAATTTAGATAAATTTTGGCTGAATATAGAATTCTGGATAAACTGTTTTTTCTTTCAGCCCTTTAAATATTTCATTGTCTGCTGAATGCCATCATTTCTGATGAGAAGTCAGCCGTACGAGGTGTACTGGTTAATAATGTGGATTTTTTTTCAATAGATGAAGTTACACATACGTTGATATATATATGCTATTTTGTTGCATTGACAATAAGCTTCAAAACTTCATATGTCAAATTTGCTGAAGATGTTAACATCATAGATATTTTTACATTTAAAAATGTTGAATTTCATGCCAAAAAAAGAGCATTTGCAGGAAGTTTTAATTCATTACTTTATTTTGAAGAAAAGTACTGATGAGTACTTTGGGAAGCTTATGGTGAACATGCTCCATCTCAGGATACTTGTGAACACTGGTTTAAATGCTTTAAACGTGATGATTTCTATGTGAAAGAAAAGAATATCTAGGTCAGTGGTTCTCAACCCGTGGGTCACAACCACTTTGGTGGTCGAACGACCCTTTCACAGGGGTCGCCTAAGACCATCGGAAAACACATATATAATTACATATTGTTTTTGTGATTATTCACTATGCTTTAATTATGTTCAATTTGTAACAATGAAATTGGGGGTCACCACAACATGAGGAATTGTATTAAAGGGTCGTGGCATTAGGAAGGTTGAGAACCACTGATCTAGGTCAACTAAAAGAGATTTCGATTAAGCATAACCAATGGACACAAGACACTGGGGGGTAGGGGAGGCTGGGGAAGGTCAAGGGGGAAAGAAAGGAGG
>NW_006287066.1:692916-700853 GCF_000327345.1 Myotis davidii | reverse complement strand
AGCACTTCAAAACGTACGATGTGGAAAATTGGGTCTCTGAATGGTTTGCCTCAAAACAAGAAAAGTTCTATTGGGACGGTATCCACAAATTACTGGAAAAATGGGGGAAATGTGTAGCTAGTGATGGACATTACTTTGAATAAAGCACTTTTGATGTTTCTCTTGAAATTATCATGTTTACTTTGATTACAAAATCCACATTATTAACGGATATACCTAGTAAATGTTATTTTCCATTTTTGTGGGTAATGTACTTCTCTCCCTCCTTTCCATATTGTCCACTTTTCAGATTTGCTCTTTATCTCTTTCAGAAATCTAGCTGTGATGTGCCTAGTTGTGATTTTCCTTTTACTTATCCTGCTTCTTGAGCTTCTTGTATCTGTTGGATGATTGCTTTCATCAAATTTGGAAAGTTCTTGGCCATTATCCCTTTTTTTAATCCTGGCCTGAGGACATATTTTTTCATTGATTCTAGAGAGGGAGGAAGGGAGAGAGAGAAAGAGAAACATTGATGGATTGCTTCCTATGTACGCCTGATCAGGTATCGAGCTTGCAACCTGGGTATATACCCTGACTGGGAATTGAACCCATGACCCTTTGGTACATGTGATGATGCTGTAACCGCTGGGCAACACAAGCCAGGGCTTGGTCGACACCTCTTTGGAGTTTAGTTCACTTAGGTTTCTTTAACCCTCATTACTCTGGTGGGTTCAGAAAAACTATGGTGTTTATAGCTTATCTATCCTGTTTTGGTTGTTAGGTTAAGAGCAAGTCTCTTGTGATTTTTCTACCCAGTGGTTCTCAACCTTCTGGCCCTTTAAATACAGTTCCTCATGTTGTGACCCAACCATAAAATTATTTTCGTTGCTACTTCATAACTGTAATGTTGCTACTGTTATGAATCATAATGTAAATATCTGATATGCATGATGGTCTTAGGCGACCCCTGTGTGAAAGGGTCGTTTGACCGCCAAAGGGGTCGCAACCCACAGGTTGAGAACTGCTGTAAAACAGAGGCAGCACTCCATTTACTGATTTCTTAATTTCATTTATTGTAGTTTTTAGTTGTAGAATTTTTATTCTGCATTCTTTCATAGTTTCTAGGCCTCTGCTGAAATTCTCCATTTTGTGTCTTTATTCTTTCAACCTATCCTATAATATGTATTCCCATGAGGGTTTGCTTTTAAAAGCCTATTTCTCTTGATTTGGAGGTTGTCTTTTTATGTGCTTATTTATTTTTGATTGAATGCCAGGTGTTGTGTATGAAGAATTATGGAGATAATCTGAAATTATAACTATCTTCTTCCAGAAAAGATTTATCTTTGCTTCTCTTCTGCGTGTGGTTATTCTAGAGGCACTAACAATCTCAGATTGCTTTAATACATTCAGGGATTGAGATGATTTAAAATTAGGCTGAAGACCCTGTGAACTGAAATGTTTTGAACTTAAACTTTACTTCTTGTACGTAGCTCTTTGAGGTCCTAATTCACCTCAAATCCTGCAGCAGTCCCTTCCTTTTTGATGTGATTTTTTTTTCTTTAGAAGCAAGCCTGACTTCTTTTATTTTTATTTTTCCACTACTTTGGCCTTAACTCTCCCTTTCTTTTCTTCCCAAGTAATTGCTGCTTATCTCTGAGGATTTAGAAGGATCATGTTTTGTTTTTAAGGGGACTATATTTTCTTAGTTCCTCCTGTTCCCTCTTCCCTTGAAGATGAAGTGAGGTAGTATCTAGAAAAGACCCGAGTTATCTATCAGAAAATGTTCAGAAACTTCCTCTATGATTATTAAGAGGAAACTTCTCTAGGATAGGTGATATAATAACACCAATTTTGAGCCACAGTTCAGGCTGTCATAACTACATTTTAATTGGCTGCATTTTTTAAACACAAGCTAGCTATGTTCTCCACCCTCCTCAGTTTTGGCAGTATAAAGGCCAGTTTCACAGAGAAGAACATGTAAACAAGTAAGCACAAGGGAGCTTGTGTGAATGAAGTTTTGCTGTATAGCTCAGCGACTTTCTCTGATTAAAGATGTAGTTATTGGCAACTTCCAATAGTTTGTGTTCTCTGAGGGAGAAGTCCAGTCTATTTAACTGTGTTTAGTGAAAACTAGTTATGATTCTCCAATGGGAAACAGACTCCCAGACTCATGTATTCATTTAGTAAGCATTCATTGAGTAGCTATCATGTGCAAAGCATTGTGCTAGGTATTGGAAGACATGTAAGAGTTATCAATTTAATAAAGGGCATATCATGTATAAAAATAACCATAATGCTGTGTAGAAAGTGATGTCTGTTGGGCAGGGCGCTATGGGAGTTCTAAAAATGGAGCAATTACTTGAAGACAGGCAACTTACGGGGAACTTTATGGGAATGTTAGAATTTGGGCTGGGTGATGAAGGTGGAGTACCTGGTCCCTGCATTGGCAGCACGGGCTGTTGTGTAGGATTGTTGACTGAGAAGGGAATGTGGACCTGTGGAGATGGGCAGGGGGAGAGGAAATGTAGTGAGAAAACGTCAGGAGTAGGAAAACACTGGTGATATGGGTAACAGAAAGTAATTTACTCTGAGGTTTAGAGTATTAATGTGAAGTGGCCCAAATTAGGAATGGAAAAGTATGGTGCTTGATCTGACAATAAGGGATGGTATAAATTGGAGGAATGGGTTGAATCTAGGCTGTTTACAAAAAATTGGGGTTTGTGAAGCATTGTTTTTCTAATCTAGGAGTTAACAGTTTTATCACTAAAAAAAGTGTTCTTTACTCAAATAATTTAGGAAATCTCTGCAAGAGAGGGAGAGTAATACCGATCTTTTAGAATGATTTCATTCATTTATGTTATATTAAAAATAGTGTTCCAGTTGAAATTTGTTACAGTTTTTCATCTCGATGTCTTCAAAAATGATCGAAGAGCAGCAGTGCAGGTGATTGGGCTGGTCTCACCTCCTCTTCTCACTCCACAGTGGAGGGTTCTGTTTAATTTAGGTAATGGCAGTGCTCCTACTTTCCTGCTAAATAAGAAGTTCAATCCACAGTAAAAAGTTCTTAAAAGGTTTTAGGGACACGGTGGTGTAGGCCTAGTGTGGCTTAGAGAGCTGTTGGTTGTCCAGATATAGCAGATGTCCTGTGTTTCTACTGTGTTAAGATACAGTTGGTATTTTCCTGTATCTTTCTGCAAATCTCTACCTCATGACTACCCATTAGCCCTTCTAGGGGCTTCCAAGATTTGAGGGATCTTAGGCAAGTTGGTTAACCTATCTGTGCCTTGGTTTTCTCTTGTGGAAAGCACTATGTACCAGAGACTTTTAAAACGTGTTACATGTAATAAGTCATTTAGTCTGTGGTTCTATACCTAGCAAATGACAAGTAGAAATTTAAGTCTAGGCCAGGTTATTAACCAGCTGACTCTAATCCGATATATTAAACAGTGTGGGTTTTCCCTCTTGGAATGCTGTCTATTTCCCTTTCTAATATGCACGTACCCCCATCCCCTTTGTATAGTCAGACCTAATTCTTCTGTTCCAAAGAGAAAGGAAAGAAGCTCTTTTTAAATTGGTCAGAAGTGTATATGGCCAAGAGAATGCCCAAATAGATTTTGCTTTCGAGCCTTATTGTTACTAGTTACTTACTGCCTCAAGTCCTTTGCTCTAAAGAGCAGAAGTTTTACTGTAAAAAGTTTGGCATGTATTGTATATTTTTGTGACATAAAATAGGCCCAGAATTGTGATTCTAAAAACACGAATGATGTATTAAAAATATCCTGGAGTTAAAACATATAAGATAATTTTTAAGTTTTCCCCCCGAAACAAGAGTTAGGAAAAAGTACCAATAATTTTTCTTATTAATAGGTAGACTTACCCAATCTTACTCTTGGACTTTTTTTAAATTTTAATTTTTTCCCGAGTTATAATTGAACTGTATATATATTGAAATGTAGATGTAGATCTTAACTGTACTGTTCAATCAATGTTGGTGAATATAGTGTTTTATTTATTTGTATTTTCTCAATTGGTATGTGAAGATATATTCTGATTTTAAATAATTATCTCCCTTTACTTTGTTTTCTGTATATTTGTTATAAAATTCATATGTATTTTCAACTCATATCTTTTTACTCAGATATGTTGTAAAACAGTAACCTAGTAGTGGAGGTAATCTTTTAAAGGGAAACTTGAGGCGTTTCCCTTTAAAAATGGACTGTTAGTGTTGGAGCTACATAGAGTGAATAAATTTCCTGGGAGGAAACGATAATAAAATATTCAGGAAGTTATTAGGAAATGAGAACTTGTGCCCTTGTGCACGCAGATAAAGCTGCTAAGACCTTTGTGTATATCCAAACAATTTGTATTAGAGGAAGGAATGAGAGATTTGGCAACTTTCTTCTAATGGTGTGAGGGACCTTGGACGTATGATGCATAATTGAAAGACAAATTTCCCAGAGCAGAGTCATTAGAGAATTGTTTTTTCTCTATTTGAGTGTTTATGTCAGGGAAGAAAAGTGAGCACTTTCTGAAGCTGGATTGTGTAAATGAGAACACAATGGAGAAAACTGTTCCTGGGGAAAATCTGTGGCAGGGTGCTTTAGGAATGGATGCATATATTCTCCCCCCCCCCCCCCTTGGTTTTGCTTAAATTTTTTCTGCTTTATGCTTTGTTCTCATGCCATCATTACAATTTAGCTCTGTCCTTTATTTTCCTTTTTAAAAAGAGCTTTGTTTTTTTAAATTGAGTTTTTGAGAGAGAGAGAGAGAGGAAGGAAGGAAGAATGAGAAACATCAATTTGTTGTTCTACTTATTTATACAATCATTGGTTGGTATTTTGCATGTGTCCTGATCTGGGATGGAACCAATAAACTTGGTGTATTGGGACAACGTTCTAACCAACTGTGTTACCTGGCCAGTGCTATCCTTAATTTTAGCCATTTAGTTCCAAAGTAACTATGAACACTGTAACTCTTAGGCACTAATTTAACTTTTACTGACTGGAATTGATATACCAGTAATTTTATTTAACAAACTGGGTTTAGACACTTGTTTTTTTTCCTTTAGTGTGTGTTCATGGCAGGGACAATTTACCTTTAAGTTGGATGCCCTTACTCACAGGGAACGTTCAAGGTCCTGGGAGAGCTCTAGCAAAGTGTTCAGTACTTATATGTTTCTGTAAAATCTGCAAAATTGAGGTTCCTCCCTATTTTTCATAAAAGGGGCCCCCAACTTAATTATTCTTCAACCCCCACAAAACTCAAATCAGCCGTAGTTCATGATCCAGGTTGGGTGTTGCTTTCTAAATGTGGCTAAGGTAGATATTGAAAGATACCAGAAAGAAAGTATTAGTGAGAAAGCTGCTCTATTTATTGCCTGGTGTTTGTGGTGGCCATGGGTCTCTGTAGCTCCTGCAAGTGTGGGCCAGAAGAAGGCAGGAGGAACTGGAGGAGGACTAAGGGAGGAGTGGTGGAGGAGAGGATGTGACATAGCCAGGGTGGTGAGACCTGACAAGGATGTTCTCATTAGAAAGGATGGATTTACCAATATTTTTGATAGCATTTTAAAATAACTGAACAGGGGAAGAAAGATGGCGGCTGGCAGGACAGCAGTGAGGGTGAGAGTTTGAGTGAGGTAGCAAAAGGGGAGTGCATGGACATGTGGTATGTGTGTGCATATGAGTGTGAGTGAGGGATGGTTAGATCAGGCAGGAATTTCAGGGGCTGGTGGACCGGGCTCTCTTAGATGGGGACTCCTCCTACCGCTGCAAGCACTGCTGGGTAGATGGTGCTGGCACAGAAACCACACTATCTTGAAGGGGGGAACTGCTGTGACTAGAAGCCCAGCCTCACCACCAACCAGACTAGCTTCAAGCACCACCTGGGACCCTATAGTCATCTGGCCAAAGACATGCCACTGCAGCTGCAGACCCACGGGCACTGGGACTACAACCTCCCTGGCATAGGGCTCCTGTGAGTTCCGGAGTGCACTCCCCTCTCCAACATGTCCCAGCAGCTGGGCTCTCCCGTGACTCTAAGGGCGTGCGACACTTCCGCTGACCTGCTGCCGCGATACAGGCCCCGCACATCCTGGTGCCTGGACTCTCCCGTGACTTTTGGGGTATGTGACCCTCCTGCCAAGCCTTCCACTTCAGCCATAGGCCCCAAGCAACTCAGCACCTGGACCCTTCGGTGATAGCAAAATGGGGAGACAAAGGAACAACCCCAAAGGAAAGAGAAGGAGAAATTGCCAGAAAAGACAGTAAATGAAAAGGCGGCATGCAATATGACAGAAAAAGACTAAAGAGTAATGATCATACAGTTCATAAACTGGATGGATGAGAAAACCAACAACTTCTGTAAGAATCAAGAGGATCAAGAGGATTGATATAGCTACAATAAAAGAAAAAGAGGGAAGGTTTCAAGAGTAGACTAGAAGAGGCGGAGGACCGAATTAGTTAAAACAGTGGTTCTCAACCTTCCTAATGCCGCGACCCTTTAATACAGTTCCTCATGTTGTGGTGACCCCCAACCATAAAATTATTTTCGTTGCTACTTCATAACTGTAATTTTGCTACTGTTATGAATCGTAATGTAAATATCTAATATGCAGGATGTATTTTCATTGTTACAAATTGAACATAATTAAAGCATAGTGATTAATCACAAAAACAATATGTAGTTATATGTGTGTTTTCCGATGGTCTTAGGCAACCCCTGTGAAAGGGTCTTTCAAACCCCAAAGGGGTTGTGACCCACAGGTTCAGAACCGCTGAGTTAGAAGATAGGGCAGAGAAACAGGTCCAATCTTAAAAACAGTTGGAGGAAAAAAATAGAAAGCAGGAGGAGAGCTTAAGGGAGCTTTGGGACAACATGAAATGAAGTAATGTACATATAATAGGGGTATCAAAAGGACAAGAAGCGGAGCAAGGATTAGAAAACCTATTTCAAGAGAAACCAAGATGGCGGCATAGGTAAACACCAGAAATTGTTGCCACGGACATCATCCAGAACCAAAGGAAGGCTGGCTGAGTGGAAATTCTACAACTAGAAGGAAAGAGAAAAGCACACTGAGACTCAGGAGGTGCGGAAGTAAAGTGCAGAGGTACGGAGGCACACGTGGAAAAGGCTGGCAGCTGAGGACGCGTGCACATGGAAAGGGCTGGCAACTGAGGACACGGTTGTCTTTTTCAATTGGGAGGGAGTCTCAAGCTCCCGATTGCTCTGAACTCCAGTTCCGGGCGAGTCTCTGGGGATCCAGACTCATACAGGGAGAAACTGGACTGTCTGGCATCAGTCAGAACTTGAGGGTGGCTTTCAGGTGCTTGCAGCGAGTACCAGGACACTGAAAAGTGGGTCCTCTTAGGGCAGGCTGCTCCTCAGTCCTGTCCTAAGAGGCCATAGCTGTTTGCTCCACCCTGTTGATCCCTTGAGACCCCGCCCCACCCAAGCTGTGCGTAGAGGCTTTTGCATATGAAAGGCCTGCCCTTTGCAATCTGAAAATTACCGGACATACTGCAGCTGGATCAGAGAAACCCAGAACATCCAAAAGAAGGCCCAAGGCCCCACAGCAGCTTGCATTGCTTCACAGCTAGGCTCCTGTGGGGTAGCCTCAGGCAGAGGCTAAATTAGCACCTCCTTAGAAATCCAAGAGCCAGTGTACCCAGTGGTCAGAGTGAGACCATCCAGATTACAACTCCTCAGATCCATAAGGGACACAATCAGGGGGAAGACTCAGTGAGCACCAAAGCCCCACTGAAGCAAGTCTTGCCCCATAAGGGTGTCTCCAGCACAGAAGTTCTCCCACTGTAGACACAGCTGATTCTCACACCCAATTGGCCTGGAGGTCAATTCCTCCCAGTGATACCTACAACAATCAAGGCTTAACTACAACAAGACTGTGTACACAGCCTACAAAGGGGTGCACCAAGAGTGTCCACCTCCGGTAATTAGGGAGG
>NW_006287066.1:686817-692694 GCF_000327345.1 Myotis davidii | reverse complement strand
TGCAAGAAGTATTTAAAGTGAAAAAAAAAAAAAAAAACAAGGACCTACAACCAAGATTAATCTATTCAACAAAGCTATCGTTTAGAATCAAAGGACACATACAGAGCTTCACAGATAAGGAAAAGCTAAAGGAGTTCATCACCACCAAACCAGTATTATATGAAATGCTGAAAGGTATCCTTTAAGAAGAGGATGAAGAAGAAAAAGGTAAAGATACAAATTATGAACAACAAATACACATCTATCAACAAGTGAATCTAAAAATCAAGTGAATAAATAATCAGATAAACAGAATAAACTGGTGAATATAATAGAATCAGTGGCAGAAAACGGGAGCGGACTGACTATTCTCGGGGGGAAAGGGTTGTGGGGGTGCAAGAAGAGACTGGACAAAAATCGTACACCTATGGATGAGGACCGTGGGGGAGGTGTGTAAGGGCAGAGGTTGGGGTGGGAACTGGGTGGAGGGGAGCTATGGGGGGAAAAAGGAATAACTGTAATCTGAAAAAAAGAAAACCTATTTCAAGAAATAATGACAGAAAACTTCCCAGATTTGGGGAGGAAAAAAAGTCACAAGCACAGAGTCCCAAACAAGATGAACCCAAAAAGACACACACCAAGACACAGTGTAATGAAAATGGCAAATATTAATGACAGAGAGAGAATCTTAAAAGCTGCAAGAGACAGAGAGTTACCAACAAAGGATCTCTCATTAGATTATTATATGAGCTCTCATCAGAAACAGAAGGGCCAGAAGGGAATGGAATGAAGTATACAAAGTGATGCAAAGCAAGGGACTGAATCCAAGAATACTCTATACAGCAAGGCTATCATTCGAAATTGAAGGGGAAATCGGGAGGCTCACACACACAAAAAAAAAGGCTAAGGGAGTTTATCACTACCAAGCCAGCAATGCAATAAATGCTAAAGGGGCTGTTGTAATAAGAAGAAATAGAAAGGGAAAAAGGAACACAGGCTTAAAGAATAAAAATGGTGACAAACAAGTACATATCAATAATAACCTTAAGCGTAAATGGCCTAAATATTCCAATCAAAAGACATCGAGTGGCTGAATGGATAAGAAAACATGACTCATGTATATGCTGCCTCCAAGAGACGCACCGCAGAATAAGGGACTCACACAGATTGAAAGTGAAGGGATAGAAGAATATTTTTCAGGCAAATGGAAATGAAAAAACAGCTGGGTTAGCAATATTTATATCTGACGAAATAGACCTCAAAGTGAAGGCCATAATAAGAGATAAGGAAGGCCACTTCATAATACTGCAGGGAGCAATTCAACAAGAGGATATAACTATGGTAAACATATATTGACCCAATACAGGAGCACCCAAATACATAAAGAAAATTCTGGGAGATGTCAAGGGAGAGATCGATAATAATATAGTCATAGTAGTGGACTTTAATACCCCATTGACATCACTGGATAAATTCTCTAGACAAAAAATCAGGAAAGAAACAGCAATCCTAAATGACTCACTAGATCAGATGGACTTAACATCTTCAGGACATTTCACCCCAAGGCTACAGAATATATATTCTTCTGAAGTGCACATAGGACATTTTCAAAGATAGACCACATATTGAGACACAGGCAAAGTCTCTCCGAATTCAAGAAGGTTGAAATCATATCAAGCATCTACTCAGATCACAGTGGCATAATCTATATATATAAAAGCCTAGTATGATAAATGTCTGGCCGTTTGACTGTTCAGCCAGTCGCTATAATGTGCTTGATCAGTAGGTAGTTTGCTGCTGGGGTCTGGCTAATTGGGATTGGGCAAGATAGGCGTGACACGCCCTCCCACAGTCCCTCCCCAGCTGATCAATCTCCTGCAGCCCCTCCCCAGTGTCTAAAATATTTCATCTAATTAATTTCCTTTCAATGTGCTCAAATCCATGCACTGGGCCTCTAGTATTAGAAATAAACTACAATAAAAACAATTTAAAAAATCCAAACACTTGGAGGCTTAATAGCATGTAATTAAACAATGATTGGGTTACCAAGAGATCAAAGAAGAAATAAAAAACATCCTGGAAGCAAATGACAATGAAAACACAACAATCCAAATCTATGGGACACAGTGAAAGCAGTTCTGAGAGGGGAGTTCATATAGCATTATAGGCCTTCCTCAGAAAACAAGAAAAACTGGTAATAAATTATCTAACTCTACAACTTAAAGAATTAGAAAGAGAACAACAAGAAAAGCACAGAGTATCCAGAAGAAACGAAATAATAAAGATCAGAGTGGAAATAAATGACATAGAGACCCCCCCCCCAAAAAAAATCAATACAAAAGATCAATAAAATCAAGAGCTGGTTATTTGTAAGGAGAAACATTTGATGAACCCATAGCCAGGCTCACCAAGAAGCAAAGAGAGAGGACTAAGATAAAAAAAATCAGAAATGAAAGAGGTGAAATAACAACAGATCCCACAGAAATACAAAGGACTGTAAAACAATACTATGAGCAACTCTATTCCAACAAACTGGTCAACCTTGAAGAAATGGACATATTCCTAGAAAAATACAACCTCCCAAAACTGAATCAGGAAGAATAAAAAAATCTGAATAAGCCAATAACTAATGGAGGAAATTTAAGCAGTAATAAAAAAAACTTCTAGCAAACAAAAGCCCTGGACCACACAGCTTCACAGGGGAGTTTTAGCAACCATTCAAATAAGAAATAAAACCTATCCTCCTCAGACTATTCAAAAAATTCAAGAGGAAGGAGCACTTCCAAGCTCTTTCTATGAAACGAGCATTAGCCTAATCCCAAAACCAAATAAAGCAGTGGTTCTCAACCTTCCTAATGCTGCAACCCTTTAATACAGTTCCTCATGTTGTGGTGACCCCCAACCATAAAATTATTTTTGTTGCTACTTCATAACTATAATTTTACTACTGTTATGAATCGTAATTTAAATATCTGATATGCAGGATGTATTTTCATTGTTACAAATTGAACATAATTAAAGCATAGTGATAAATCACAAAAACAATATGTAATTATATATGTGTTTTCCGATGGTCTTAGGCGACCCGAGTGAAAGGGTCGTTCGACCCCCAAAGGGGTTGGGACTCACAGGTTGAGAACCGCTGAGATAAAGCCAGTAAAAAGGAAGAGAATTATAGGCCAATATCTCTAATGAACATAGATGCTAAAATCACCAACAAAATTTTAGCAAATCGAATCCTAGCATTACATTAGAAAGATCTTACACCATGACCAAATGGGATTTATTCTGTGGATGCAAAGATGGTACAATATCTGCAAATCAATAAACGAGATACATAACATAAACAAATTGAGAGATAAAAATCACCTAATCATATCAATTGATGCAGTAAAAGCATTTGACAAAATCCAACATCCTTTCTTGATAAAAACTCTAAGCAAAGTGGGAATAGAGGCCACCAAAAAACTACTAGATTTAATAAATGAATTCGGCAGTGTAGCAGGAGACAAAGTTAACACCCAGAAATCAATGGCATTTTTATACACCAATAATGAATTCTCAGCTAGAGAAACAAAAGTCAGTAACATTTACCATCACACCAAAAACTTTAAGATACCTAGGAATAAACTTAACTAAGGAGGTTTGAGACCTGTACTCGGAAAACTATAGGACATTGAAAAAAGAGATAGAGGAAGATATAAACAAATGGAAGAATATACCGTGTTCATGGATTGGTAGAATAAACATCATTAAAATGTCTATACTACCCAAAGCAATCTTTAGATTTAATTCAATCCCCATTAATTTACCAACAGCATATTTCACAGACCTAGAACAAACTCTCCAAAAATTCATCTGGAAAAAAAAAAAACCCCGAATAGCCACATCCATCCTGAGGAAGAAGAACAAAGTTGGAAGGATCACAATACCAGATATCAAGCTATATTACAAAGCCTTGTTTTCAAAACTGCCTGGTAGTGACACAACAGACTTATAGACCAATCGAACAGAACAGAGAACCCAGAGATCGACCCAAGCTATTATGCTCAATTAATATTTGACAAAGGAGGCAAGAGCATACAATGTACTCAAGACCTTCCCTTCAATAAATGGTGTTGGGAAAGTTGGACAGATACATGTAAAAAAATGAAACTGGGCCACCAACTTACACCATACATAAAAATAAACTCAAAATGGATAAAGGACTGAAATGTAAGACAGGAAACAATAAAAATCTTATAAGAATCCATAGGGAGCAAAATATGACATATGTCATAGCAATATCTTTACCAATACAGCTCCTAGGGCAGGGGTGGGCAACCTTTTTTTGAGTGTGTGCCAAAAACAGCAAAATCTCTGACTCAGAATTCTGTGTGCCAACCCTAATTTTTTGAGAACATGTTACGCCTATTTGATATGTGAAGAACCTTGAAGAAATAATAAAATTCGAAAAATAAAAAATTAAGAAAAAAATTGTAAATGGAAGATTATAAGAGAGGGTTTTGTGTGCCAGCAAAAGTTACTGGCGTGCCATATTTGGCACGCGTGCCAAGGGTTGCCCACCCCGTCCTAGGGCAATAGAAACTAAGGACAAAATGAACAAATGTGACTACATCAAAATAAAAAGCTTCTGCACAGCAAAAGAAACCATCAACAAAACAACAAGAAAGCTCACTGCATGGGAGAACATATTTACCAATGCTATCTCAGATAAGGGTTTAATCTCCAAAATTTATAGGGAACTTATACAACTTCTCAAAAGGAAGATAAACATTCCAATCAAAACATGGGCAAAGGACCTAAATAGACACTTTTCGAAAGTGAGCAGCAAGAGATATATGAAAACATGCTCACAGTCACTAATCATTCAAGAGATGCAAATCATAACAAGTGAGATAACTTGTCATACCTGTCAGAATGGCTATCATCAACAAATCAACAAACGACAAATGCTTGTGAGGATGTGGAGAAAAAGGAACCCTTGTGCACTGCTGGTGGGAATGTAGACCGGTGCAGACATTGTGGAAAACAGTATGGAGTTTCCTCAAAAAATTAAAAATGGAACTCCCATTTGACCCAGTAATCCCACTTCTAGGACTATATCTCAAGAAATCAGAAACACCAATCAAAAATAATATATGCCCCCCTATGTTCATAGCAGCACAATTTACAGTAGCTAAGATTTGGAAATAGCCTAAGTGCTCCTCAGCAGAGGAATGAATTAGAAAACTCTGGTACATCCACATAATGGAATACTATGCTGCTGTAAAAAAGAACACTTAACCATTCGCAACAACATGGATGGATATGGGGAGCATTATGCTACACGAAATAAGCCAGAGAGAAAGAGAAATATCACATGATATCTTTAGTAGAATATAATGAACAACATAAACTGATGAACAAAAATAGATACAGAAATAGAGAAGCATGGAACAGACTGTCAAACTTCAGAGGGTAGGCAGGGGAGGTTGGAGGGGGTGGGTAATAGTTCAACCAAAGCATTTGTATGCATGCATATTATCATAATCAATGGACATAGACACTAGGGGGGAGGGAGAGGGAATGTGTTGGGGGTGGGGTGGCTGGGGGTGGTTAATGGTGGGAAAAGGAGACATGTAATACTTTAAACAATAATTTAAAAAATAAAATAAGTGAACAGTTATTCTGAGATTATATATTTCATTTTGGTATTTAATACATTTTTAGAATTTTAGAATTATTTTATTGAAAATTTTGAAAATTAACTGTCTTAATTAGCTAATTAACTTGAGATTGAAGTCTCTTTCGACTAGAATATTTTGCCGAAAACACAGAAATATTGCTGATTCTTTTGGGTTGCAGTAACGTGGGATTGGATAGTTTCTTCCTTGGTACGCATTTCTTTTTTTTCCT
>NW_006287066.1:681360-686777 GCF_000327345.1 Myotis davidii | reverse complement strand
CCCCCCCCCCCCCCCCACTTTCTTTTCATCTCTTTATTTACTTTTGGATTCAGAGTTCTCTCTTGTACCTGAGAATTTTGAATGACTGGATTGTGGATAACCACATTTAAAATTGTAGTTTAGTGTTCTGCTTTCTATAAAGATATTTGTGTGCTCTGTCTGGACCAAAGACAAATTTACAGTTAAATAGAGGTGTAACATTCTGAGAAGCAATTTTATCGAGCGTGTGGTAAACTGGCTCAGTTTCAAATATGCTTAAAATTATTTAAGTTTTCCTCAGATTCCTTCTATTTGGACTAACATCTCAGAGTTGCTAAGACTATTTCTAGAAAGTTGTATGGATCTGCCACCTGGTGGTAAACTTTAAACAGCAAGCACTAAATATTTGATAAGAATTTACTAGTGCATTCTTGCCCTTGTAGGTGTCATATGTAGATTTAGTGTCTACCTAGTAGGCTCTTTAGATATATGACATTTCCTCCCCAAAGTATTTTCTTTTTTGATTGAAAAAATGTTACTTAAATGTGATAGGCTAGGGACATTTTGATTAATGTATTTCTGTCTATTGCACTGTAGAGGATTCTTCCTCGTTTATGAATTTGTATATTACTGAGTTGAAATCCACTCTGATCACTTTGAGAATTTAAGGCTACTGTTACCCTTAAATTTGAATGAGATAGGATCTTTTGAGAAGATTGTTAATTATTCTAAAACTTTTAATATAATCATTGAGTCACAGAACAAAGACCAAAGACCACAGGACAAAGGAAAATTTTTGGAGAGAAATAATGCATTATGTTTATTTACTTGAGGAAACAGCAACAGGAATTTTAAAGCCCCCCCCCCCTTTTTAGCAAATAAAGATAAATTTAACAGCATTTTATGGCCTTTAATTGGATTATTAATACCAAAACTTTTATACACTGGGAATTGTCTTAGTTATGGAGGACAAAGCAGTAACACCCACATTTACTTTTTGTCCTTATGGAGTTTATAATCTAGTTAGGGAAGGAGATAATAAGCAGATACTTATAGAAATAATTGATTACAGAGTTGATAAATGCTATAAAGAACAAGTACATAACAGAGAGAACTAAACCAGACCTATCCTAAGCTAAGTATTTCAGGGAAAGCTTCCTTAAGGAAGTGAAATTTTAGTTGAGATCTGACAGATGTAAAAGTGGGTCTGTATCCCTCCTAAGTAGGAAGGAGATTGGAATTGGGAAGGAGTATGAGGAATGAAAGATGATCAGAGTGGCTGGAGTGTAGGAAGAGAGGGGGATTGTGCTGTGAAAGAAAACAGGAAAGATAGCCCTGGCCAGTGTGACTCAGTTGGTTGTTGTCCTGTGCAATGAAAAGTTGCTGGTACGATTCCCAGGTCACTTGCTTGGGTTGTGGGCTCCATCCCTAGTTGGGGCCTGTAGGAGGCAACCGATCAATGTTTCTCTCTCTCTCTCTTGCCCTTTCTCTGTCTCTCAAAATCAACAAAAATTCTTTTAAAAAAGGAAAATAAAAAACAGGGATGGTAGGAAAAGAATTAAATACTTCAGGGCCTTGTTGTATGTGTTAAGAACTTTGGACTTCATCATAAGACTAATGAGAAGCTGTTGGAGTGTGTAGGCAAGTAGTGTCAGAATAAGATTCATGATGAATAAATTGCAAGACTGAGGGAGGGCAAGGTCCTTAAGTGTAGAAAGTTGAATAACTGCAGTGTTTAGTTCATAGTACATTATCTTTATTGGACAGTGCAGGGTTTCTTATTTTGTGTTTTTCTCCCCCTTTATCTGCTGTGCCAGTTCCCATTTCTAGTCTCTCCTTAGGCTCCTACTCCAATATGTTTAATATATATTTTTTATAAATTTATAAAATATGGAATGTTATTTGTGTGTTTTTAACTTGTGATACTATGCTATACATCTTACTCTGTTTTTTATTCCACCGATTATTAACTGTGTGACTGTAGGCAAGTTACATAACGATTTTTGAATCTGTTTCTTTATCTGTAGAATGAGGAAAATATTACTTAGATTCTAAGGTTGTTGGGAGGTTAAAAGACTTAATTTTTGTAATATATCCTATATTTTTTACTATTTTTCCTTTTATTCAACATGGTGCTTTAAGGCTATATCTTGTATTGTATGTGCCGCTAGTAGACTTTGCTTGCTGCATGGATTTCATACTATGCATCCATGACATTTACTCTCCTAGTTCCTGTAGTGTGGGAATAGCCATGATGAAAGTCCTTTTAAATGCATCCTTACTGACCGCATAAATTTCTCCGAGCTATAAACCCAGGAATGGGATTATGATACACATCTACTGTGATTTCACTAAGCATGGCCTCGTCATTTTGTAGCATGTTTGCACTAGTTTATAATTCCACCAGCAACACATATGAGTGACCCTCTCCTCCTGCTTTGCCAGCATGTGTAGGACTTATTTTTCTAAACCAGAGGTGGGGAATGTCTGGTCCGAGGGCCATATAAGGCCCGAGAAATCATTTGGTCTCTCCCTGCCAAGGCATTAGAGGTGAGTTAATTAAATGTTTGAACAAATATAGCAGGCTAATTTTGTTGTTGTTGTTGTTAATCCTCACCCAAGGATTTTTAGAGAGTGGAAGGGAGGGTGAAAGACAGAAAGAAACATCGATGTGGGAAAGACACTGATTGGTTGCCTCCTGACCAAATTGAATCTGCAACCGAGGTACATGCCCTTGACTGGAATTTAACCCAGGACCCTTCATTCTGAGGGCCAACACTCTCTCTATTGAGCCAAACCAGCTAGGGCTATCAGGCTAATTTTTAAGTTGATAATTTTGTGTGGCCCATGACTGATGTTATAAACATCCAAATGGCCCTTGGCAGAAAAAAGGTTCCCCACTCCTGTTCTAAACTTTGGCATTTTTACATTGGTATAAAGCAGTGTTGGTGAACCTATGACACGCATGTCAGAGGTGACACGCGAACTCATTTTTTTGCTTGATTTTTCTTTGTTAAATGGCATTTAAATATATAAAATAAATATCAAAAATATGTCTTTGTTTTACTATGGTTGCAAATATCAAAAAATTTCTATATGTGACACGGCACCAGAGTTAAGTTAGGGTTTTTCAAAATGCTGATCTGCCGAGCTCAAAAGGTTCGCCATCACTGGTATAAAGAGTTGTTTCTATATGGGATGAATTTGCATTTTTCGGGTTACTCATGAGCCTTGGAGTGATTACAGCTGTTTGGTCAGCTTCTATAACTTTCCTGTTTACATTCTGTATTAATTTTTGTGTCAGTTTCAGGTTCCGTCTTTCTTGTTGATTTGCAGTTCTTTTTATATATGTTGGTTCGAGATATTGCAAATCATTTCTCTCCCATCTGTTTGTTTACTTTGCCTGTGGTGTCCTTTGAACAGGAATCCTTAATTTTAATGTTAAATTCATTGATGAAAAAATTTCTACTTTAATCTTTTGCTTTTTTTGTGTGTTAGTGACTATAGTTCTTCTACATTTTATTCTTCCTTAATAGTTTTATACTTACATAACAAATGTGTACTGAATATCTGCTAAATCCGAGGCATTGGAAATAGAACTGTGAACCAGATAGACAGAGTGCTTAGCTGACCCATGAAGCTTATGAAAGAGCAACAGAGCAACTGGTGGTATTATTTACTGATTTAGGAAACTGGATGATGAGGAAGTTTGGAAGAGGAGTGGGGGTTGGGTGGAGTAAAGATCATTAGTTCAGTTAAAAATTTAAATTAACTTATAAAATTAACTCTGCGTGCACACAGTTTTATGAGTATTATCACATGTATGGTGGATTGCTTTAACCCCCACCATAAATAATATATATAACAGTTTCCAAAAATTCCCTCATCCTGGCCCATTGTAGTTAAGCCCCCCTCCACTCCTAATGCCCAGCAATCACTGAACTCTTCTTCATCTCTATAGTTTTGCCTTTTTCATAATCTATCCTATATAATAAAAACATGTAAATTGACTGTCCCTCCGCTATGCTCACTAGCCAATCAGGAGTGAGTATGCAAATTAACCCAACAAAGATGGCGGGTTAATTTGCATACACAGGCACCAGGTGGAGAGCAAAGTGGGAGAGCCAGCAGGGAGTGGAGCAGCTTGGGGAACTTGGCTCCCCAAGCTGCCAGACGGAGAGCAGAGAGGGAGAGCTGGTGATTTGGAGGACTTGGCAGAGTGGGAGGCCACGAGACAGAGACAGACCAGGAAGGGAAAACCAAGATCGTGGGGAACACCAGGAATTCTGGGAATAGTAATTTTGGTGGCAGCCCCAGGACCGGAAGTGGTAGCCCAGAGTGCAGGGAGCACCAGGAATGCTGGGAATCGTAGTTCTGGTGGCAGATGGATCTCCTAGACCAGCCATGGGCAAACTACGGCCCGCGGGCCGGATCCGGCCCGTTTGAACTGAATAAAACTAAAAAAAAAAAGACCGTACCCTTTTATGTAATGATGCTTACTCCCCAAGCTGCCAGATGGAAAGCAGAGCGGGAGAGCCAGAGGCTTGGGGGGATGTGGTTCCCTCAGTTGCTACCAGTGGAAGCAGAAGCTCAGAGCACGGGGAGCAACAGGAATGCTGGGAATTGTAGTTCTGGTGGCAGACAGATCTTCTAGACACTAGGGCAAAGTGAGCCTGGAGCAAGTTACTGTTGCAGTGGGGCATGGAGGGAAAGCAAAGGTGAGAGACATAAGTAAAATCAGAGAGTCTAGGAAAAATTAAAGGGAATATATCCTAAGACTTCCAGGAAGTCTCCACCAATGAAGCAAAGAAAAAAAAAAGCCTCTATTATTCTGTGAGCAACAAACCAAACTGAGTTGGGGTCTCAGACAATTGGCTCATATTATTTCAAAGACAGAATTCCCGGATTGGAGATGGCTCCCCTGAGGGTTCCCAGATTGGAGAGGGTGCAGGTCGGGCTGAGGGACCCCCACACCCCTCAGTGCTTGAATGTTGTGCACCGGGCCTCTAATTATCTATCTATCTATCTATCTATCTATCTATCTATCTATCTATCTATCTATTTATCTATCATCTATATGAAAAAGCCTAATATGCAAATTGTCCCCACAGGAGTTCGACCAAAAGACCAGGAGTTTGCTTGTGATGACATGTGCTGTCCACCAGGGGGTGGTGCAGAACGAAGGGAGGCCCTAGCCAGCAGCTGGAAAGCCTCGATTGGCCCTCATTGCTGGCCAGGCCTAGGGGCCCTATCCGTGCATGAATTTTGTGCACTGGGCCTCTAGTCCTATCTAATAAAAGGGAAACATGGTAATTAGCGTACAACCGCTACCCTTCCCATTGGCTAATCAGGGCGATATGCAAATTAACTGCCAGCCAAGATGGCGGCCGGCAGCCAGGCAGCTGGAAGCGAACATGAGGCTTGCTTGCTTCAGTGAC
>NW_006287066.1:675152-680529 GCF_000327345.1 Myotis davidii | reverse complement strand
CAATCGGCCCTACCCTGAGCGTGACTGAGGGTGGCATCGCAACCTCCCGATCTGCCCTGCTCTGTGCATGACAGGGGGCGGCGCCCCAACTCCCCAGTTGGCCCTGTTCTGAGCCCGACCAGGTGCTGCACCTATGGATTTGGCCTGCCCTCTGCCACCGGGCGCAGGCCTAAGCCAGCAGGTTGTTATCTCCTGAGGGGTCCCAGACTGTAAGAAGGCACAGGCCGGGCTGAGGGACCCCCCATTCCCTCCCAAGTGCACAAATTTTTGTGCACCGGGCCTCTAGTCCTATATAATAAAAGGCTAATATGCAAATTGACTGAACGGCGGAACAATTGGTCTCTATGATGCGCACTGACCACCAGGGGGCAGATGCTCAACACAGGAGCTGCCCCCTGGTGGTCATTGCGCTCCCACAGGGTTCGTGCCACTCAGCCAGAGGTGGGTCACAGCTGACGAGCACAGCAGTGGCTCACGCCTCTGCGGCAGCACTAAAGACTCCTTGGGGGATGTTCAACTGCCATGGGGAGTGGCCCTAAGCTGGTAGTCGGACATCCCCTGAGGGGTCCAGACTGTGAGAGGGTGCAGGCCAGGCTGAAGGCCCCACCCCTCCCCCCCCACTCTCCTAGTGCATGAATGCCATGCACCGGGCCTCTAGTGTCATATAAGTGGAAGTACATAGTGTATAATCTTTTGAGACTGGTTTCTTCTTTCAATAAGCATGCTTTTGAGATTCATCCATATTGTTGTATATTTCAATAGTTTGTTCCTTTTTATTGCTGCGTAGTAGTCCATTTTATGGAGGTACCACAGTTTATCCATTCACCTGGTGAAGGACTACTGTGTTTTCTTCAGTTTTGGGGGTTTATAAAGAAGCTGTTATAAACGGTTCTTTTTTGTGTCAATAAATATTCCAGTGTGAGATTGCTGGGCCATTTAATTATTTAACTTTATAAGAAACTGCCTCACTATTTATTCCTCAGAGTGGCTCTACCATTTTGTATTACCTCCAGCAGTCTATGAGACTTCTAATTGCTTGGCATTCTCACCAGTACTTGGTAGTGTCAGTTTTGTTTGTGTGTGTGTTTTGCCATTCTAATGGGTATGTAGTGGTGTCTTGTGTTAATTTTCATTTCTCTAATGACAGCTGTTGTTGAACATCTTTTTTCTGGCTTACTTGCCATTATTGGTGAGATGTTCCTTTAATCTTTTGGCCATTAAAAAGATTTTTTTTTTTCTGATGGTTGAGCTTTTAGTTTTTTTATATATTCTGTATACAGTTTCCTTTGTTAATGGCTTGCAAATAATTCCTCCCAGTATGTTGTTTGCCTTTGCATTCTCTTTTGTCTTTTGCAGAACAAAAGTTTTAAATTTTGGTGAGGTTCAGTTTATCAGTGTTTTTCCTTTATGAATTATGCTTTTAGTGTCATGTCTAAGAATTTTTTGTCTAATTCAGGCTTAGAAAAATTTTTCTGCTCTGATTTCTTTTAAGAATATTTTACTTGACATTTGATATGTAGGTTTATGATCCATTTTGAGTTAATTTTAATATAAAGTTGAGGTGTTTTCCTGCCCACTGGCAAATGGATGTCCTGTTTTTTCAACCTTATTTGGTGAAAAGACTGTTCTTTATCTACTGAATTGTATATGAACCTATGTCAGAAATCAGTGTGTGGGTCTATCTCTGAATGCTCTATTTGGTTCCAGTGATCTATGTGTCTTTGTTTTTGCCAATTTCACATTGTCCTAATTACTGTACCTTTGTTGTAAGTCTTGAAATAGTTTTAATTTTCCAACTTTGATCCTCTTTTTTTAAAAAAATTCTTTATTCTACTTCATTTGCCTTTCCATATAAATTTTAGTCATCTCTCCTTGTCTACAAAAATTCTGGTTGGGATTATGATATAAATTGAATTAAATCCATAGGACAACTTGGGAGGAGTTGACATTTTAGCTATGTGAGTCTTTCAGTCCATGAACACAATGTCTGTCTTTTCAGTTATTTATATCATCTTTGATTTCTTTCATCAGCATTTTATAGTTCTCAGATACCTAAGTATTTCATGTTTATAGAGCCATTTTAAATGGTTTTGTTTTCTAATTTTGATTTTCCAGTTGTTGATTGCCAGTATATAAAAATATGATTATTATATGTTGACCTTGTGCCCTACAGTCTTGCTTAATTCAATAGTTGTAGAAGCATTTTTTGGTAGATTCCTTCTGATTTTATAAGTAGACAGTCATGTTATCTGCAAATAGTGGAGGTGCTATTTCTTTCTTTCTGATCTTATGCCTTTCATTAATTTTCTGTGCGTTGTTACATTGCTGAGGATTAATGGTAAGAGTGGACATCCTTGCCCTATTCTTGATCTTAGGAGGAAAGCAAGTCAGCCTTTCATCATTAAGTAAGATGTTAGCTTCAGGTTTTTTTATAGATGTCCTTTATCAAGTTAAGAAGTTTCTTTCTATTCCTAGTTTGCTGAGAGTTTTTATCATGAATGAGAGTTGAATTTTGTCAAGGCCTTTTCTGCATCTGTTGATACAATCAGTTTTTCTTTTTAGTCTGTCATTCTGGTGGATTATATAGATTGATTTCTGAATATTGCATCAGTCTTACATTCTTGGGGATAAACCCCCACTTGATTGTGACTTGGTATTCTTTTTATATATTGCTAGATTTGATTTGCTAATATTTTGTTGAAGATTATTCCACCTTTCATAAGGAATTTTGGTTTGTAGTTTTCTTGTACTGTTTTTGTCTGGTTTCAGTATCAGGATAATAATGCTGGCTTCATAAAATTAGACGTGCTTGGCCGGGTGTCTCAGTTGGTTGAAGCGTCATCCCATATGCTAAAAAAAAAAAAGAAAAGAAAAGAAAGAAATATTTAGGGTTTGATTCCTGGTCAGGGTACATGCCTAGGTTGAATGTTTGATCCCCGTTTGTCACGTGTACAGGGGGCAACCAGTTGATGTTTCTCTCTTTTTCTTTCCCTTCCATCCTCTCTAAAACTGGTAAACATATCCTGGAATGAGGATTAAAAAAATAATTAGTTGTGACATATTCCTTTCTTTTCTGTTTTCTGGAAGGGATTTGCAGAATATTATTTTTTTCTTTAAATATTCGTTAGAATTTAATACTGAAGCCAGATAGGTCTTTTAAATTATAAAACTTCCATAATCAGAATAGTAATATATTTATTGTAGAAAACAGAAAATATTGTATAAAACTTAGAAACTATACAAATGAATAAAGAAAATCAAAATCAAAGATCGAACTCACTTATCCCACAATCAGATGATTATGGGTAACATAATCAGATGATTATGGATGTCCGTCTGCTGGGTCTGCCAGCTTATCCAGCAAGGGGTCCTGGACTGCAAGAGGGTGCAGGCTGGGCTGAGGGACCCCCCTCCAAGTGCACGAATGTCGTGCACTGGGCCTCTATATATATATAAAAGCCAAGCAATCAGGAACGACAGAATGACTGGAACGACGGAACGACTGGAATGATCGGTCGCAATGATACGCACTGTGACGGCCAGCTGATCCATGCACCCCCCCCAAACCGGCCCACCCCCCCCCCAACCGCCCATGGCCCCTCCTCCTGGCTGGCCCTGCCCCTTATCGGCCCTCCCCACCCCAATTGGGGGTGGGGCTGGCCGGCCAACCTCATGTGTCCCCTCTCCCCTGGTGGCCTGGCCCTGATCGCCCGATCAGAGCGGGCCAGGCGGACCCCCACCCATGCACGATTTCGTGCAGCAGGCCTCTAATAATTTTATAAAGATTATTCTAATGTTGAACATTTAAGTGTGATGATTTATTTAAGATTTATTTCTGGAATTAGAAAGGGTTCAATATATTTAAGACTCTTTATACACATTGCCAAATTGCTTTCTAGAAAGGTTGTATAAATTTGTACTCTTTAATGGATACTTTAAAAAAATGTGTATATATATATGTACATCACATATAAATATTTATTAATATGTATCTCTCTGTATATAGTGTATGTGTATAGTTTAAGGAGTGGAGTATACCATTCTTAAGAGGTTAGTTTGCCAAATGAATGTGGATAAAACTTAGAAGTGTACATACTTATGGAGATAGTTTTGATATAGAAGTTAAAACTTTCAAATATCAGTGTGTAAAAATGCCAGTAAGGGAAACCAAGATGGTGGCATAGGTAAACACCGGAGTTTGCTGCCTTCAACAACCATTTCAAAAATACAACTAAAAGAACGGACATCATCCAGAACCACAGAAAGGCTGGCTGAGTGGAAATTGTACAACTAGAAGGAAAGAGAAAAGCATACCGAGACTCAGAGGAGGCGCAGTGCGGAAGTAAAATACTAAGGTACAGAGGCGCACACAGAGCGGGCTGGCGGCTGAGGGCGCAGTCTGCCTTTTCAATCGGGAGGGAGTCTCAGGCTCTGAGCTCCAGTTCTGGGCGAGTCTCTGGGGACCCAGACTCATACGGGAGAAGAGGGACTGTCTGGGAATTGGTCAGAACTCGAGGACAGCTTTCTCTCAGAGGGGCTTGCAGCGATTGCTGGGACACTGAGAAGTGGAGCCTCTGAGAGCAGCCATTACTGCTAGCCCCACCCTGTTCATCCCGATGGACCTGCCCCGCCCAAGCCCTGCAGGGAGGCTTTTGCTGGATAGCCTCAGGCAGATGCTAGATTAGCACCTCCCTAGAAATCCAGGAGCCAGTGTTCCCGGTGGTCAGAGTGGGACCATCCAGTTTGCAGCTCCGTGGAACCATAAAGGACACATTCAGCTGTCAGACTCAGTGAGCACCAAAGCCCCATTGAAGCAAGTCTTGCCCCACTGGGGTGTCTCCTGCACAACAGCTCTCCCACTGTAGTCGTAGCTAGTCCTCACAGCCAATTGGCCTGGACGTCAATTCCTCCCAGTGACAAAAGAGCAATCAAGTCTCAACTACAACAGGACAGTACACACAGACCACACAGGGGCGCACCTAGAGTGCCCAGGTCAGATGACTGGGGAGGCTGAGCCACTGGGCCCTATAGGACACCTGCTACATAAGGCCACTCTACCAATTCCAGGAGACATAGCAGCTCTACCCAAACACACACAGGGAAGCAGCCAAAATGCAGAGACAAAGAAAAATAACACAAATGAACGTAATGGAAGAAGGCAAACTACTGGATACAGAGTTCAAAAACATAGCTATAAGGTTACTCAAGGGTCTTTAAGGAACTTAGTGAGACTTTCAAGGATCTTAGTGAGAATTCCAAAGACATGGAAAAGGACCATTCAGAAATTAAGCATACACTAACTGAAACAAAGAATAATTTACAGCGATTCAACAGTAGAGTAGAGGATTCAAATCAACAATTTGAAGTATGAGGAAGC
>NW_006287066.1:670256-674660 GCF_000327345.1 Myotis davidii | reverse complement strand
GGAAAGGGGTGAGGGAGATGTGGGAAGAGACTGGACAAAAATTGTGCACCTATGGATGAGGACAGTGGGTGGGGAGTGACGGAGGAGGGTGGGGCGGGAACTGGGTGGAGGGGAGTTATGGCGAGTAAAAAGAGGAACAAATGTAATAATCTGAACAATAAAGATTTAGTTAATCAAAAAAAAATGCCAGTAAGAAATTATTCTGGTTGTAATAGTGATGTGCCCTGTGATTCATAATCTCCTTTATTTTACTTTCTGTTTATTGAGTTTATCATCAGTACAATTTGCACAGTATAACTTGAAAATATGTGCTTTAAATTTTTTATAGGAAATATTTATTTCATTTATATTAAATAGAGATTTTGATTTACAAGGTTAGTGGGACAGATTTCTTTGGTAAATTGTATTCAAGACTCCCAAAATAAAAGTAGCCAGGAATCTGCTTTAAGGTATAATTTAACAAGGCCACATATGTGTTAATTACTCTATGTTCTGGTTTGCTTGGGACAGTTTATACCTGCTTCTCTTGGTATAATTATTTTTAGTGTTCACTCTCAGAATGTCTGGTTTGGATAATAAGTTATATCGTTACCTGTATGTATGATAAATTGGACTTTCCAAAATATAAACTTGTCAAAAGCCTTGAACCATATTTAACCAGTAACAGAACTTTCAAATTAGTGAAATTATAGAAAATAGGCAATTATGTGTGCGCAAGAAAAATAGTATTTTTCGCATTTTTAATTCTTTGTCAACCATGAATTTCCAGTGGCAGTTTGGAAAAAAATCTGTTTTTGTATTTATGAACCAACATTTTAAAATTCAATGTATTTTCAGTCCCATTCAATTACCTTTAACAAGTAACAAGACAGTTACTACTTCCTCCCACTGTAGACCATGTTTTTAGGTCTGTGAGGGGGTGCAGAAAGCAGAGATTTTATTTCCATACCAGTCCAGGTATCTATGTATATAATAGCGTAAGCAACCGAACGACCAGTCGATTGGTCGCTATGATGTGCACTGACCACCGGGAGAGAGACGCTCAGTGCACAGGATTCAGCTCCCTCCTGTCTGGATCGGGCCTGTGGGGATTTGGCCAAAACCCGCTAGCTGACATACCCTGAGGAATCCTGGATTGTGAGAGGGTGCAGGCCAGGTTTAGGGACCCCACTGGTGCATGAATCTATGCACTGGGCCTCTAATGTATAGATAGAATCCTAGACTCAAAAAATGAACTTAAGTCATGCTTATATGTGTAAAGCATTTTACTAAGACTTGCAAAATAAAAGAGGAATCCAAAGGCCATATGTAACAAACCTTCAGTCAATATCATACTAAAAAAACAAAGCTTTTAATCTAAATTCAGGCACAAGACAAGGATGTCCACTCTCACTGCTCTTATTCAACACTAGAGGCCCAGTGTATGAAGTCGTGCATGGGTGGGATCTGGCTGACATGCCCCGATTGGGGCTGATTGGGCTGGACGGATGGGGGGAGGGGCTGTGGGTGGTTGGCCGGTAGGCCCCACCCCAGATCAGGGTGCGGGGGCCAATCGGGGGCAGGGCCAGCTTGGGAGAGGGGCCTTGGGCAGTTGGCCAGCTGTCCCCACCCCTGGTCAACTCCCAGTTAAACTCCTGGTCTAACTGCCAGTCAAACTCCTGTTTGAGGGGATCGCATATTAGCCTCTTATTATATAGGATAATTCTGAAAGTCCTAGCTAGAACACTCAGGCAATGGAAAAACAAAAGGCATTGAAATTGGAAATGAAGAAGTGAAAGTATCACCTTTTGCACATGACATGATTCTATATATAGAAAATCCTAAGGACTCAACCAAAAAACTATTAGAAACAAACAAATACAGTGAAGTTGCAGGGTACAAAACCAATGTACAAAAATCCACTGCTTTCCCATACTAACAATGAAACTTCAGAAAAAGAAATGAAAACAAAACAAAATAACTCCTTTTCAATTGCAACCATAAGAATAAAAAACCTAGGAATAAACTTAAATGGTGTGAAGGACCTATATTCTGAGAACTATAAAGCTTTATGAAATGAGATTGAAAAAGAGACAGTGAAATGGAAAGGTATTCTGTGTTTATGGCTTGGAAGAATCAACGTACTTAAAATGGCCATATTGCCCAAGGCAATGTATAAATATAATGTAATCCCTATCAAAATCCCAATGTCATTAGAAAAACACACACACAGAACAAAAAATCATCAGATTTGTATGGAACCACAAAAGACCCCAAATAGCCAAAGCAATATTGAGAAAAAAGAGCAAAGCTGGAGTTATCTCACTACCTGACTTCAAATTATACTACAAAGTTATGATAATAAAAACAGTGTGGTATTGGCAGAAAAACAGACACAGACCATTGGAAGAGAATTGAGAGCCGATAAATAACACCACATTGTATGGACAAATAATTTTTTGACAAAGGAGCCAAAAACACACAATGGAGAAAATAAAGTCTCCTCAGTAAATGGTGCTGGGAAAACTGGAAAGCACATGCAAAAGAATGAAACTAGATTACAATTAATCCCCATATACAAAAATCAATTCAAAATGGATCAAAAATCTAAATACAAGATCTGAAACAGTAAATTACATAGAAGAAAACATAGGTACTAAACTTATGGACATTGGTCATAAAGAACATTTTATGAATTTGATGCCAAAAGCAAGGGAAGTAAAGGCAAAAATAAATGAATGGGTCTATTTCAAACTAGAAAACTTCTACACAGCAAAAGACACCACCAATTAAACAAAAAGGCAACCAACCAAATGGGAGATAATATTTGCAAAACAACAGCTCCAACAAGGGGTTAATATCCAAAATATAAAAAGAAATACAACTCAATACCAGATAAACAATCCAGTTAAAAGGTGGGCAGAGGACCTGAACAGACACCTTTCCTAAGTAGAAATAACAAACGGCCAACAAATATATGAAAAGATGTTCAACCTTACTATTAGGGAAAAGCAAATCAAAACTGCACTGGGATACCACCTCACACTTGTTAGAATGGCTGTTATCAGTAAGAGAGGTAATAATAAGTGTTGACAAGATTGTGGCGAAAATGGAACCCTCATTCTCTTCTGGTGGGAATGTAAACTGGTATAGCCACTATGGAAAACAGTCTGATGGTTCCTCAAAAGATTAAGAATAGAGTTAGCAATCTGGCCGGTGTGGCTCAGTTGGTTGGAGCATCATCCCATACACCAGTGATTCTCAACCTTCTGGCCCTTTAAATACAGTTCCTTGTTGGGGTCCAGCCCCAGCAGGTCCAGGGGTTCCCATAGATAGGGACAGAGTTGGCGAAGAGGGAATGACACAGAGGCAGCGTTCAGGTGATCATCATAGACAGGTTCCCTAGCCAGGTCCCCTGAAACATATGTTGTGCAGATGTTCCTTCCCTGCAGTGACTGTGTCAAGCAGCAAGGATGGACCGGCTCCCGGCAAATTCCCCCTTTTTTATTTTTTAAATGATAGCACATGTAAATCAGCGGCCACCTCTCGGATTGGGTTGTTTAAGATTCGGAAGAAGACTGACCAGCAATGATAGCGAGCATAGCTATAAACACAGTGGATGGAGTGCACAAGGAGCCTTGTTCCTGTAGAAGGTTGCTGCCTTTTCAGTCAAGGGATTTCAGCTGTCCTCAAGTTGGGGGGTTGGTCGTTCTTGTTGATCTGGCTACGGGCAGCATCGTTGGTGATGGGCTTCCCGAAGCAAGATGGAGGGCGGTGAGACATAAGGTCGGACTAGACGGTCTGGAATCCACACAGGTGAGTCTGCATCCTGTGGAAATATACAAGCATCTCCTCTCCCCCAGGTTAAAAGTACATCAGGTCCCTTCCAGGCTCCTGTAAGTAAGTCTTTCCATTTGACGAAATAAGTGAGTTTCTGCTAAATGAAAGTTTCTTTTGCCGATTTACTCAGAGTCCTCGGACTTGGCTGAGAGAGTAGCTTCCACTTCTTGCTTTTCTACCATCTGTTGGGCCTCAGTTGTTAACTTCTTCAGCTGACCCCATGTTGGCACCTCAGTTCCTTGTATAGCCGTCTTTTCTTCTTTTTTCTGCTTTTCTGTCCTCGGGGCAACTCTAAGTCTTTGGAACGATGCGAAAGGAGCTTCTCTGGGTCCATTGTGGTGACGCACGTATGCATTTACTCAATCCAAAGCAGGCATTAAAAAGAAAAACCCCAAATGCTCTCTTATATCCATTTTAAGAGTATCATTGGCGCTTTCTGCTATTACCTGAGTCCTGATCTATCATCCCAGGGAGAGCTTGCCAATCCTGCACTTTCCCGGGGTGGAAAGGCTGCAGTGGGGTTAAGGATAAGGCTCCTTGGGCCTAACTTCTCCCATGCCATTACATTTACCTTTACTTCCTCAG
>NW_006287066.1:665743-670009 GCF_000327345.1 Myotis davidii | reverse complement strand
TTGTGACCCCAACCATAAAATTATTTTCGTTGCTACTTCGTAACTGTAATGTTGCTACTGTTATGAATCATAATGTAAATATCTAATATGCAGGATGGTCTTAGGCGACCCTTGTGAAAGGGTTGTTTGACCGCCAAAGGGGTTGCGACCCACAGGTTGAGAACCGCTGCCATACACTGAAAGTTTGCAGGTTTGATTCCTAGTCTGGGCACATACGTAGGTTGGGTTGGCTTTGATCTTTGGTCAGGGTGTGTACGAGAGGTAACCTATCCTCTCGTACAAAAATAAGAGTTACCATATGACACATCTATCCCCCTTTTGGGTTCCTACCCTAAAACCTCGAAACATGTATTTGCAAAATATATACCCCGCTAAGTTCATTGCACCATTATTCACGGCCAAGACATGGAGATAACCAAAGAGTTCTTTGATAGAGGAGTGGATAAAGAGGATGTGGTACATATATACATTATGCAATACTACTCAGCCTTAAGAAAAGATGAAGTACGCCATTTGTGACAAAATGGACGGGCCTTGAGGATATTATGCTAAGCATTAAAATAAGTCAGAAAAAGCTAAAAATCATATAATTTCACTCATCCCATATAATAAAAGCTAAATATGCAAATCAACTGAATTGCCGAACAGTGTAACGACCATCCAGATGACCATCCGGTACCATGCTATGACACCCACTGGCTCCAGGCCAGCCAAGGTGGGTGCGATGCGATTAGTTGGGGGCCCGGCCATCGCCCCATGATCGCCCTGCAGAGAGGCCCAGGCCACCGACCAGTGGACTGCGGCGGGTGGGGTGGGGGGGCTCCTTCTGCAGGGAAAGCCTGGGTCCCGGGTGCCAGCGGCCAGAGGGAAGCCTGGGTCCTAGGTGCCGGCAGCTAAAGGGCAGCCCAGATCCAGGGTGCCGGAGGGAAGCCGGTGCTGGCAGCCAGGGGAAGGAAGGCCTATTCTAGCATGAATTTTGTGCATTGGGCCTCTAGTGTGGGATATTATATTTAAACTCATAAACACAGAAAACAGTATGGTAGTTACCAGAGGAAGGGGTTGGGAGACTAATAAAGGGTAAAAGAGACCAAACATATGGTAACAGAAGATTATTTGACTTTGGGTGGTGAGAAAAATTAAAAAAGAAATAAAAAAATTAAGTGTTCAGTTATAAGTTCAGTTATATAGAAGCTTTATTCTGGGTCTGCATAGCCAGTTATATAGAAGCTCTGTTCTGCATCTGCACAGAAGTGAGTTAATCTGGATACACAAAGCAATACATCTGTTGTTTCCAGTGTGTTAAATATTTTCTTTTTACATTTGAATGTGCATCTAGTTTATTGAAGTAAATATTCCACTTTAATACCATTAAATATTTTAAGAATTTTTGAAGCTGTGCTGTTTAATACAGTACTCACTACCTACTTATAGCTATTGAACACTTACTAGTAAAATGTTTCTAGTTTGATTTGTGATTTACTGTGAGTGTAAAATATATGTGCACTGGATTTCAAAGACTTAGTATAAAAAATGAAAATATCCTATTAATACTTTTTTATTGATCACATGTTTAAATGATATTTTAGATATATTTGATTAAATACAGTAAATATTAATTTCATCTGTTGCTTATTTTTTATATGACTACTAGAACATTTAAAGGTACACATATATGGCTTTCTTTACATTTCTGTTGGACAGCATTGTCTTGAAGTATCCTCTTAGGATCTCAGATTCTTTAGAATGTACAGTAGGTCTCTCTTATCTGCAGTTTTAATTATCTGTGGCCAACTGCAGTCCAAAAATATCTGCATCATTCACTTCACATCATTTCATCATTGAATCATCCTGTATCATCACAAGAAGAAGGGTGAGCACAGTACCATAAGGTTTTTTTTTTTAAATACATTTTATTGATTTTTTTTTACAGAGAGGAAGGGAGAGGGATAGAGAGTTAGAAACATCGATGAGAGAGAAACATCAATCAGCTGCCTCCTGCACAACCCCTACTGGGGATGTGCCTGCAACCAAGGTACATGCCCTTGACCAGAATTGAACCCGGAACTCTTCAGTCCCCAGGCCGACGCTCTATCCAGTGAGCCAAACCGGCTAGGGCCCATAAGGTATTTTAAGAGAGAAATGACATTCACATAACTTTTTTATAGTATATTATTACAATTGTTTTATTATTAGTTACTTTGTGAATGTCTTACTGTGCATGATTTATAAAATAAACTTCATCATAGGTGAGTACTATAGGAAAAAAATCATCTCTCTCTGTATATATAAAACCCTAATATGCAAATAGACCGATCTGTGGAACAACTGAACAACTGGTCATTATGATGTGCGCTGACCACCAGGGGGTGCGCGTGTGGAACATGGTGGGCATTGGCAGCAGGCGGCAGAGCGTGGAACATGGTGGGCATCGGCTGTGGCGGGATGGTGGAGCAGGTTTGCGGGGGCATCAGACCAAGGTGGGACGCTGGTCACTGTCATTGGGGCAAACCTCTGGTGCAGCGGTTCTCAACCTGTGGGCCGTGACCCCTTTGGCTGTCGAATGACCCTTTCACAGGGGTCGCCTAAGACCATCCTAAATATCAGATATTTACATTACGATTCATAACAGTAGCAACATTACAGTTATGAAGTAGCAATGAAAATAATTTTATGGTTGGGGTCACAACATGAGGAATTGTATTTAAAGGGCCAGTAGGTTGAGAACCACTGCGAGTCTGGTGGTTACAGAAAATTCTTTGCTCCCGTGAGCTGTGGTCCTTGCATCTGCTGCCGGCGCCCGGCACCGGACCCAATCGGGCATCGGCTGTGGCGGGATGGTGGAGCAGGTTTGCGGGGGCATCAGACCAAGGTGGGACGCTGGTCACTGTCATTGGGGCAAACCTCTGTGCCCCTGAAAGTTTCTCTATCTCCCCCTGCTCCTGAGGGGCAATTGGGGCAGCAGCTGCTTCTTGCACCTGCTGATGGCACTGGCCTTGCTCGCACCCGTTGCTGGCGCCAGCCCCAATCCAATCCATGCCATCAGTGGGTGGGAGCGAGGCTGCTGGCAGACAGGGGACCAGGGGCCACGGTGGAAGGGCCTGGGTAGGGGTGCAGAGGATGGGCTGGACCTGTCTCTGTGCCCACTGCAGCCTCGTGGCACACAGTTCCTTTCAAGGTGCATGAGTTTGTGCACTGGGCCCCTAGTAATATATAAGGTTTGAAACATTCACAGTTTCAGGCATCCACTAGGGATCTTAGATTGTATGCCCGATGAATAATGGGGGGAATGACTATAAAGCCTGGACTGCAGCTTCTCAATTTACATTCCATCTCATGAACTTTCAGTTAAGATGTGCAGTTGGTTTTCACAGTAGATTGGAACCAGAAATGTAATAGTATAAGGTGACCTCTGTGTCTTTATTTAGAAATTTGTTTTTCTTAAGTAAATTTACCTGTAGTTCTGTTGTTTATAATCAAAAGTGTCTTTACTAAGTTATATAAATACTAGAGGTCCAGTGCACTCAGAGGGGAGGGAGGTCCCTCAGCCCGGCCTGTTCCCTCTTGCAGTCTGGGACCCCTCGGGAGATAATGACCTGCTGGCCTAGGCCCGCTCCCGGGTGGCAGAGGGCAGGCCCAATCCATAGGTGCAGCCCCTGGTTGGGCTCAGAGCAGGGCCGATTGGGGAGTTGGGGCACCGCCCCCTGTCATGCACAGAGCAGGGCGGATCGGGAGGTTGCGATGCCACAATCAGTCATGCTCAGGGTAAGGCCGATTGGGGGGTTGGGGCCCCGCCCCCTGTCACACTCAAGCCAGAGTCGATAGGGAGGTTGCGGCGCCACCGCCTGTCACGCACAAAGCAGGGCCCATCAGAGGGTTGGGGCACTTCCCCCTGTCACTCACAGAGCAGGGCTCATCAGGGGGGTTGGGGCTCCGTACCCTGTCATGCACAGAGCAGGGCTGACCCTGTCACTCACAAAGTAGAGCTGATAGGGGAGTTGGGGCACCACCCCGTCACACACAAAGCAGGGCGGATCAGGGGTTTGGGTTGCCACCACTGTCTCACTCAGGGCAGGGCCGATGGAGAGATTATGGCTCTACCCCGTCACACACAGAACAGGGGCGGGGGGCGGGGAGGTTGGGCGCTGCACCTTGTCACACACAGAGCAGGGTCGATCAGGGGGTTTGGTCGCTGCCCCCTGTCACGCACAGAGCAGGGCCCATCAGGGGGGTTGGGGAGCTCCCCCCTGTCACGCACAGAGCAGGGTC
>NW_006287066.1:664670-665622 GCF_000327345.1 Myotis davidii | reverse complement strand
TGTCATCCGGCTGGCTGAAGCCTGGTGACTAAAGCAGGTTTCTGGGTTTTTGTTTATTTCTATATTTGCTACATAGTTGCTTATAGTGCAGCTCAGAGGCCTGCTAGCAGCAGGTGGGGAACGTTGGAGTCCTCTGTCACTAAAGCAAGCAAGCCTCATGTTAGTATCAAGCTGCCTGGCTGTTGGCTGCCATCGTGGCTGGCAGTTAATTTGCATATCTTGCTGATTAGCCAATGGGAAGGGTAGCGGTCGTACGCCAATTACCATGTTTCTCTTTTATTAGATAGGATGTCTTATTTTCCAAATAGGATTGTAAACTTGAGGGCAACGACAGTCTTGTATTTCTTGCAAATGACCCAATATGTTGTAAATGTGGTAAACACTTGTTGAGCTGAGGAAGTGCCATACTTCACTACCATCTATCCATAGCAGTTGTTTTCAGAGTTACTTAGAGAAGAGAGAACACTTATCACTATCGTGATCTGCAAAAGTGTCAAGGAAAAGGTAGAATTTGAGCTGTGACCCAAAGCAGTAACAAAATTACCTAGCATTGTTAACACTTGATGCTTTCAGAAGGCTTGAATTGGTGCCACCATCCTTTTGCCATCCTAGTGAAGATGGATGAAGCTTTCCAACAGTCTGTTTCAAATAAAATCAATGCAAAGAAGACTAACTGGACTCTAAAGACAAAAACAAACAAATTAAAAACATCCAGTTCTTGGTGGTCTCAAGACTTATGATTTACTGGTATTGATGGAGATATTTTTATCATAGAAAAGAGTTTTATGTTCATATTAGAGGCCTGGTGCACGAAATTCATGTATTGGGGGTGTGTGTCCCTCAGCCCAGCCTGCACTCTCTCCAATCTAGGATACCCTCAGGGGATGTCTGTCTGCTGCAGAGGTGGGAGAGGCTCCTGCCACTGCCACTGCGCTCCCCAGACATGAGCCTG
>NW_006287066.1:658835-664427 GCF_000327345.1 Myotis davidii | reverse complement strand
CAGGCCTGGTCCCCCACAACTTCCCTCCCCTGCAGGTCTGTTTGCCCACAGCTGCCCTCCCTAGCTGCCCTGGTTGCTCACAACTGCCTTCCTCTGCTGGCCATCTTGTGCAAGGCTGTGATGGTCAATTTGCATATCACCTCTTCATTATATAGAATACTCAAAATTTAAATTCACCCAACTGTTCCCTAAATGTTTGGGTTGTTTTGTTTGTTTTTAGTCCAGGGCCCAATAAAAGATCACTTATTGCATTTGTTTTTATCTCTTAAGATAAAATTGTTAATGAGATATTTTACATTCTGTGTGTGTGTGTATGTATACTAAATTTTCTAAACTGGTTTGTATTATACTTAAAACAAATATTAATTTTGATTAGTCACATTTCAGATTTTCATTGGCCACATGTTTTTAACTGGCTACTGTATGGGGATAGTGCAGGTTTAGTGGTTTTGATCTAGGGCACAGGGGAGCCAGACTAACTATGTTAAAATCTTGCCTTTTCCATAGCTTGCTTCATGACTTTGAGTAAGTTATTTATTTTCCTTTGTGGCTCAGTTTTCTTGTTGTAAATGGGGATAATAATAATTTCTGCCATTAGGGTTGGAGAAGTAAGGTAAGCACTAAGTCAGTGCCTGGCATAGTAAGTGTTCACTCATGTTAACTATTATTATTATATCTTTAGACTTGGTCCCTTAATTCCCATTCTGTCTTAGAAGTATCCTTGTATTTTGTTAGAGAAGCTAGGACTAGATCTTGGATCCCTGGACTTCTGTTTTATAAGTTGTTGTTTCTTGTCCTCAGTCTCTTGCTTTACTTCTTCTATGGTGACATTATAAACCATTAAGATAAATTAGATTTTCCAGGACAGTTTTGATATCAAGTGTTCGTTCTCTCCGCCTCTGTTAGTATAATTCATGGAAGTGAAAGGGAAAACCCAACAACTTTGCAAGTGGCAATGAATTAATGTAATATTTATTATTGTGATTTTTAAAAACCACAAATGATTGCAAAAGATTGGGAGCTACAATAGACTGGGTTGTTGCCTTTCTCTTTGTAAACACACAAATACCTCTCAACCACAAAAGCCTATATAATTGTAACAATAAGGTAAAACATTAGCATATGAAGTAGAGATGATTTTGAATATTCATGTGTAGTTGTGTTGAGTTCAGAGTTACTTAGGATGTGTTTCAGATTAGAAAACTCCGTTTTTATATTAGGTCAAAGTAACTGTAGATGATTGGAAAATAAATATTTAATGAGTTTTGAAAATAAGACATTCTATTGTAAAAGAATTTGACAATTTACTGTGATAAAACATTTTATACTCAGAATATTATTAAAGTGTTGCTTATGGTAGAAAAGTATGACACTACTTAACAATTGAAGTATTGAATTATAACATAAAACAGTCATAATTCAAATCTTTGGATTGCACCTCTAAGTTAATTTTCACATTATATTATCATTGAGCCCCTATTTTCATTAGTATGCAAAAGTGGAATTGAAAAATACTCTTGCTTTAGAAATTCAAAAGACTCTGCATCATGTATTGGGTGAAATGTCATACTCTTAGAAGAATCTTCTGGCCACAAATAACAAAAAGTTGCTTATAAGATGTTTTCATGGAAGTTATATATAGTTAATGTGAAAATTTTTTCTCATTTAGCAGAATGAAAAATGGCCAATTCAGATTTTCCTCCTATTTCAAGCTGAAATATAAATAATGCTAATATTGTTGGCATTTTAACTAAGACTATTATTAACATACTTTTTCTAAGAATTGTTTTAGAGAATTTCCAGGTAATTGTTCAGAACATTGGTAGTATTGATTGCAGGTTAATCGGATTTGCCTACTTTTCTTACAGATCATGTAGAAGTTATAAAGTGTTAATATTAATTATTTATGACATTTTAAAATGTGATATTAAAACATTTTTACACAGAACAGATTTGAAATCTATCCATCTATCTATCCTGTCTAATAAAAGAGAAACATGGTAATTGGCGTACGACCACTATTTTTCCCTGTTGTACATCCCTCTTGGGCTAAGAAAATATTAAAATCAGAAGTTTTTCTTCTACAACAGCTCCAGTATTTCATTCCTTCATGGAAAATAGGTACACCAGAATGATATACACCAGCGATTCTCAACCTGTGGGTCGCGACCCCTTTGGGGGTTGAACGACCCTTTCACAGTGGTGGCCTAAGACCATTGGAAAACACATATATAATTACTTACTGTTTTTGTGATTAATCACTATGCTTTCATTATGTTCAATTTGTAACAATGAAAATACATCCTGCATATCAGATATTTACATTACGATTCATAACAGTAGCAAAGTTACAGTTATGAAGTAGCGACGTAAATAATTTTATGTTTGGGGGTCACCACAACATGAGGAATTGTATTAAAAGGTCATGGCATTAGGAAGATTGAGAACCACTGATATACACAGACTTCTTCTGGACTCTGTAGACCCTGATACGTCTTTGTACACCCTCCATTTTTACGTGAGGTCCCAGTCTTAATTTCATCACTGTCTTCTTCCTTGTTGTTTTCATTCCCCAATGACAGTTTAAGTTTATCAAGTGCTTGTTTTAGGGAAGCAGATACTTTTAATTCCAAATTTGTCATTTGTTCATCTGGGCTTGGCCTCTTTATTGCTTCTACTGGTTTAATGACTTGAATGATGTACTCCTGAAATTTGGGTTTTAATTTAGATAGTTCTTCTCAGCAGTGTTGACTTCTCAGGGTTGACTGGCTCAGGTGGCTTTTCACTATTATGCCTACATTTGGTACAACCTATAATGCTTTTAAAAAATTAGAAAAATACATTGTTCTTCTCTTACAGTAAGACCAACCATTTAATGCATCATGAAAGACTGTACACCTGGTTGGTATGTGCAAGCATCGTTGGAATTGCTCTGGGATCGAAGTGCTGGCTGCAGCCCTGGTTGTAGCACAGCAGGACCATTTCTGTTCCAAGCAATCCAAGTCAGGCCCAATGCCAGGGGCTTCAGTGCGGTGCGCGTATAGCTCCCCCTGCAAGCACTGGTCTGACCCAAACATTTTGTGTTGAAATTGAGAACTTAAAGCTAGAGAGTCTGAACTACTAGTATATATGGTGATGATAGTGGACACCAAAAGACCAGGAAGGATAAAAGGTACCATTTAGAGACTAACTGGATGCAATAGAATGATCAAAAGTAATGTTATTAAGGAGTAAAAGAAATATGAAGTCCTTTGACAGTATCTTACAATGAGGAGATAATTTTCTTAGTATGAATAACATTATACAGAATGTTTACATTTGTCGGTGTATAACAATTCTTTTTTTTTTATTCCTCACCAGAGGAAATTTTTTCCATTGATTTCTAGAGAGAGTAGAAGGGAGGAAGGAGGGAGTGGGGAGAGAGAAACATTCATGTGAGAGAGACACATCCATTGGTTACTCCCTGCACACCCCTCTTACCAGGGCTGGTAAAGCTGCAGCAACCAAGGTAGATGCCCTTGACTGGGAAGCGAAGCCACGACCCTTTGGTCCACAGGCTGAAGCTCTACCAGCCGTGGGCAAACTACGGCCCGCGGGCCAGATCCAGCCCATTTGAAATGAATAAAACTATTGAAAAAAAAGACCATACCCTTTTATGTAATGATGTTTACTTTGAATTTATATTAGTTCACACAAACACTCGATCCATGCTTTTGTTCCGGCCCTCCGGTCCAGTTTAAGAACCCATTGTGGCCCTCGAGTCAAAAAGTTTGCCCATCCCTGCGTCTAACCACTGAGAAAAAATGGTCAGAGCTGTCAGCATTTCTGCTATCAGACTTTGAACCTCTTTGGCCAATAAGACAGTTAGATTTAATTTTATTTCTGCCAGTAGTCAAATACTGTCTGTTTTTGTTTACTTGTTTGTTTTTTACTAAGGATATAGTAAAATTTAGAATTATCATTGGCCATACACGTTTTGTAGTGAGTGATATGTGATATGATTTGTTGCTTTTTGGCGATAGGGATTACAACTGAAATAAGTTCTCTGTGGATATTTTCCTTTCTTAAGATGGAATTCTATCAATAAGTGTGAAATATTTTACCAAAAAGTGAGGAATAGTCCATGAAGAAGTGAAAGCTATTTTATTAAGAAGCGAGAAATTTGTAGAGACCTGGGAACGTAGAAGAGATCAGACAGGATCATTAAACCTGTTTCAGAATAATTTGTACAGTGACTCTGGTTGTAGTAAAGTAAAATTAAGCAAACTTAAATAGGGAATCAGGACCCTGGTGAGAAAAAAAAACAATCCTCTGTTTACAACAGGGATTATTCACCAATAATAGCAAAAAGGTTTTTTGTTATTACAAAAGAAAGAGATGACAAGAAGAATGTATAAGTAACTGTTCATATTAAAAATGTAAGCTTTAAATAAAAAAATCTATGTAGGAACCAAGATGGTGGCATAGGTAAACACCTGAACTTGCTGCTGCACACAACCACATTAAAACTACAACTAAAAGACAAAACGAGTATCATCCAAAACCACGGGAAGGCTGGCTGAGTGGAAATTCTACAACTAGAAGGAAAGAAAAAGCGCATTGAGTCCAGTAGGAGGTGCAGAGGTGTGGAAGTGCGAAGCTATGGAAGCGGACCTGAAAGGGGTTGGCAGCTGGGTACACTGTTGTCTTTTTCAATTGGCAGGGAGAAATAAGCTCCCGACTGCTCTGAACTCCAATTCCAGGTGAGAATTTGGGAGCCCAGACTCATACGGAGAGAAACAGGACTGTCTGGCATTGGGCCAGAATATGAGGGCGGCTTTCTCACAGAAGTGCTTGCAGTAGCCATTGTTCCTGCACGGGACCGCAGAACACAGACACCAGGACCTTTCCGAGGCAGAGCAGGAGCAGACTGGAAGCCATTGAGGTTTGCTCGCCCTGGTGATTCGCTGAGCCTGCCCCATCCAATTTATAATCCCACCCAAGCTGTGCGCAGAGGCTTTTGCATATGAATGGCCTGGCCTTTCTCTGCCTAAAAACCTGGGCAGACTCAGTGAGCGCCAAAGCCCCATTGAAGCAAGTCCTGCCCATAAGGGTGTCTCCAGCACAGAAGTTCTCCCATTGTAGACACAACTGGTCCTCACAGCCAATTGGCCTAGAGGTCTATTCCTCCAGTTCATCACCGCCAAAGTTCAGTGATACCAACAGTAATCAAGGCTTAACTACAACAAGACTGTGCACACAGCCCACAAAGGGGTGTACCAAGAGTGTCCACCTCAGGTAATGAGGGAGGCTGAGCTACTGGGCCCTATAGGACACCTAGCACAGAAAGCCACTCTATCAACACAGGGAAGCAGCCAAAATGCAGAGACAAAGAAACAGGTCACAAATTAAAGAAATGGAGAAAAGGAAACTACTGGATATAGAGTTCAAAACCACGGTTATGAGGTTACTCAAGAATCTTCTAGAAACCTCTGAGGAACTTAGTGAGACCATCAAGGATATGAAAAAGGAGCAATTAGAAATTAAGTATATACTGACTGAAATAAAGAATATTATACAGAGATCAAACAGTAGACTAGAGGATCACAATAA
>NW_006287066.1:653289-658817 GCF_000327345.1 Myotis davidii | reverse complement strand
TAGTGTGTACATTTTTGTGAGGACATATATTTTCAATTCTCTTGGGCATTGTACCTAAGAATAAAATTCCTGGGTTATGTAGTAACTCTAGGATTAACAATTTGATCTTAACAATCATATAAGGAACTGCCAAATGGTTTTCCTAAGTGCACAGACCATTTGTTAGTGAGTTATAAGGTTTTTTTTATTTATTTATTTTATTTTTTTGTATTTTATTGTTTTCTTTAAGAAGAGGAAGAAGAAGAAAAAGGTAAAGATAAAAATTATGAGCAACAAAGTGACAACAAATACATATCTATCAAGAAGTGAATCTAAAAATCCAGTGAATAAATAATCTGATGAACAGAATGAACTGGTGAATAGAATAGAATCAGGGGCATAGAAAGGGAGTGGACTGACAATTCTTGTGGGGAAGTGAGTGGGGGGGGTACGGGAAGAGAGTGGACAAAAATCGTACATTTATGGATGAGGACAGTGCGGGGGGTGGGTAAGGTCAGGGGCTGGGTGGGAACCTGGTGGAGGGGAGCTATGGGGGAAAAAGGAACAACTGTAATAATCTGAACAATAAAGATTTATTAAAAAAAAATCTATGGAGTAAAAAGCCTGTATGATCTCCCAGCAGCTCAGTCCCACTCCTTTCCCCAGGAGAAAGCTCTGTTAACTCTTTGGTGTTCATTCTTTTAGACTTTTCCCTATGTATTAATATTTAAATATTAGTGGCCCAGTGCACAAAATTTTATATAATGTTATATGTATTTTTTACAATCTTTCAATCTCAGTATGCAAATATTCCCCAGACTTTTCATATTGTCCCCTCTTATGTAGACTGTATATAAAAATGAATACAGCTTTGTTTCTGCTTAAACAGACAATAGTGTTTTTACATAAAATATTCAGATAATTACAAAGGTGAAAAAAAAATCAACTGAAATCCCTGAGGTAATTCCCATTTTGGTGACTAGTTTTTAAAATATATCTCTTTAATTATTCACACAAGTGTAACCCACACCTACCACCTGCATATGTATAATATTTATAAATGTCCTATACACACAAGCTGATTCTTACTACAAAATTATTTTAAATGGGCTTGGGGATTTCTATCTCCCTTCCTCATTCTTCCCCTCCTCCCCCATTTTCTACCATCCTTACCCTCCCAGTAATCAGTGATAACAACCTGGTATACACTTTCCTACCTTTCTCAATGCTCATACAATCATATGCCTGTGAAATTATATAATTTACACTTGTGTGCATTGTTCATGTTTCACAGAACACATTTCAGATAAACTGAAACATAGATCACTTATTTTTTGCTGACTAAATATTCGAAGGCAAGAAGCAGTAGACTACAGTCAATGGATCATATCTATCTTGCCTTTTTTATTTTGGAAATAAAGTTTTATTGGAACACAGACTCTATTTTTCTATTGCGTGGTGTAACCTTTTAAATTCTTTGTCTGTTATATGTGATCTATTTTCTCCCAATTTTGTCTCTCTCTTGATTTGTTACATTTTGCCATAAAAGATATTTTTAAACATAAATGCAGTGAGGTGAAGCATATCTCTCTCTTCTAGCTTTGAGTTACCCTATTTTGATTCGAAAGATTGCCTAACTCAGCCGTGGGCAAACTACGGCCCGCGGGCCAGATCCAGCCCGTTCGGCTGTTCTGTCCGGCCCGCGGAGCCGAAAGAGCGGAGGGTTCTCTTGCTCTCCCCTCCGCTCCTTCACCAGCAGCAATGTTAACATGGCAACGTCAGGAAACACGGCCGCAGCTCCTTCTTCTGAGTCCAGTTTAAGAACCCATTGTGGCCCTCGAGTCAAAAAGTTTGCCCACCCCTGGCCTAACTCCAGGGTCTTCCTTATGTTTTCCTAAATTTTTTATTAATATTTTTATAGATGTGCAATAGCCTATATAATAAAAGAAACATGTAAATTGACCGTCCCTTCACTATACTCACCAGCCAAACAGTAGTGAATATGTAAATTAACCCAACAAAGATGGCGGGTTAATTTGCATATGGACAGAGAGCAGAAGCAGGAGAGCTGGCCACTTGGGGAGTCATGGCTCCCTCAGTCACCGGGTGGAGAGCAGAGCAGGAGAGCCGGAAGCTAGGGGGGCTGTGGCTCCCTTGGTCGCTCCCAGTGTGGAGAGTACCAGGAATTCTGGGAAGAGTAGTTCTGATGGCAGCCCCAGGACTGGTAGCAGAAGCCCAGAGTGCGGGGAGCACCAGGAATGCTGGGAATTGTAGTTCTGGTGGTAGTCAGATCTCATAAACCAGCAGTTCTCAACCTGTGGGTCGCCAACCTGTGGGTTGCTACCCCTTTGGGGTTCAAACGACCCTTTCACAGGGGTCTCCTAAGACCATCGGAAAACACATATATAATTACATACTGTTTTTGTGTTTAATCACTATGCTTTAATTATGTTCAATTTGTAACCATGAAAATACATCCTGCATATCAGATATTTACATTACGATTCATAACAGTAGCAAAATTACAGTTATGAAGTAGCAACAAAAATAATTTTATGGATGGGGGTCACCACAACATGAACTGTATTAAAGGGTCATGGCATTAGGAAGTTTGAGAGCCACTGGAGAGGGTGCAGGTCAGGCTGAAGGGCCTTTTCTCTACCCTCTGTGCACAAATCTTCGTGCACCGGGCCTCTAGTGTGTGTGTAATTGTGTGTGTGTGTGTGTGTGTGTGTGTGTATACACACACACACTCCCACACACACACTCCTACACACACACACATGCACATACACACACACACAAAGTGGCATTACAGTTTAGTGTAGTTAAGATCACATACTCTGATTCTCTTATTTATTACCCATTTATCCTTGGACAAGTTACAGTTTTCTTCTTTTAACTGGGAATGTAAATAATACCTACTTCTTATGATAGTAGTAAAGATGAAATGAGTGGTTGGTATGTAGAGAATGTTTAGAACAGTGTTTGATACATAGAAACATGTAAATATTTACTGTTTTTACATGTTTGGTTAGGCGTCTCATTTTTCTCACATATGGATAACCAGTTGTCCTAGTAACATTTAATGAGTAGGTCATCATTTACCCAATTGATTTAAAATTCCATCTCTATTGTATAAGTTTTTTTTTTAAAAAAAATATATATATATGTACACACACACACACACACACACACACAACTATTTGGATGGCTCGTCTAGTCTGTTATGTGGCTCTGCGTATTTCTGCCCCAGAGCTGCTGTTGCTTTATAAATACTGAGTGCAGTCCCTTTACTTTGTTCTAAATCAGGGGTCCTGAAACTATGGCCCTCGGGCCACATGCAAATATAAATATTGTATTTGTTTCTGTTTTGTTTTTTCACTTCAAAATAAGATATGTGCAGTGTGCATAGGAATTTGTTCATTGTTTTTTTTTTTTAAACTATAGTCTGGCTCTCCAACGGTCTGAGGGACAGTGAACTGGCCCCCTGTTTAAAAAGTTTGAGGACCGCTGTTCTAAATTATTTTGGTTCTTCCTAGCTTTCTTTGCTCTTCTATATAATTTTTTTAAAGTTCATCAAAATGTCCAAGAATCCTGTTTGGCCTGGCTGGTGTGGTTCAGTTGAACCAAGAGGTGCGTGGTTCAATTCCTGGTTAGGGCACACGCATGGGTTTCGGGCTCGATTTCCAGTAGGGGGCATTTAGGAGGCAGTGGATCAATGTTTCTCTCTCTCTCTCAAAACAAAAAAAATTAATTATTAAAACGTTGTTTGCTAGTAAATTGTATCATGAAAGAGATACTAATTAGCTAGTTTTGGTATGGAGCCTTTTTGTGGTCTCATTAATACTTTGCACTGTGGAATTTCTTAGAAGTTGTCTGGTTATAAAATCTAAAAATTGATACCATCCACTGTGCTGGATGGGCACTGGGAACATGGTGAATGAAAATACTGTAGGATAGATTATAAGCCCTCAGTTCCAAAACTGAACCCTGAAATGCCCCAGGGCACCTCAGAGAACTCATACACTTATTTCAAATATTGGACACTGTGCAAACCTCTAGGTCAAGGTAGTTCAGAGTTTCAACATTTGATTATGCCTCCTTCATTTTAAAAAAATTTAAGGTAATTTATCAAATCTGGCGTTAAATGTAACGTTATTAATAGGCTTTTTAATCTAGTTCATTATGTATGCCAAGTTTTGTACTAGATATAAAAAGAGGAGCACTTTAAGGTGTTTGTTCTCAGGTAGATTTTTTGTGTTTTCCTAGATGCTATGATATCTTTGTACAGTGGGGATTTTTGGTGGTTGCTGTGATAAAAAGTAAATACCATGCAAAAGTCATGTGGAACAAGAAATGAGGATAGTAGTATCCAATTTGATTTCAAGCTTTGAGAAGTTGTACAGCCCAAGAGGTGCGCATATCCTATATAATAAAGGCCCAGTGACCGAAATGGCGAAACGACCAGAATGACCACGCCCCTCACCCTGGCTGGCAGCCCCCCAGCAAGCAGTTACAGGCGATCAGGCAGGCAGGCGAGCAGTTAGGGGCAATCAGGGAGGCAGGCAGAGTGGTTAGGGACAATGAGACAGGCAGGCAGAGGCGATTAGGGGTGATCAGACAGGCAAGTGAGCAGTTAGGGGCTACATCCCAGATTGCGAGAGGGATGTCCGACTGCTGGTTTAGGCCCGATCTGCAGCAGATTGGGCCTAAACCGGCAGTTGAACATCCCCCAAGGGTTCCCCGATTGGAGAGGGTGGAGGCTGGGCTGAGGGAACCTCCCACTGTGCACAAATATCATGCACCAGGCCACTAGTAGATAATAAAAGGCCAGTGAATTAAACAGTGGAACGACCAGAGACAGGGCGATGAGGCAGGCATGTGAGTGGTTAGGGGCGATCAGGCAGGCAGGCAAGTGGTTAGGGGCGATCAGGGAGGCAGGCAGGCAGAGTGGTTAGGGGTGATCAGGCAGGCAGGCGAGTGGTTAGGAGCCATTGGTCCCGGATCCCTGCGGATTGGGCCTAAACTGGCAGTTGGACATCCCCCGAAAGGTCCTCGATTGTGAGAGGGTGTAGGCTGGGCTGAGGGACATCCACCACCCACCCCCCCTGCACAAATATCGTGCACTGGGCCTCTAGTTGGTGTATACAAATGCTACTTACCGTATTTGCCGGCGTATAAGACTACTGGGCGTACAAGACGACCCCCTCACATTTCCACTCAAAATACAGAGTTTGTTATATACTCGCCGTATAAGACTACCCCCTCTTCCGCACACCTTCCACACACCAAATAAAAGGTAAAACAATATCAGATTTGATTTTAACATTTTAATTTATATTCAAATGCTTATGACATGCAGGAAAACTGTCACAAGGCTGTATGTAATCAAACATATACATAAAACAGTGCAAGTTTATTACCGGTAAACATACCGGTAATTCACTAAAGAAAACACACTCTATAGACTGGTACCGTAGATGCTTCTCAGGAACACAGGCAAGCAGCCCACAACCTAGAGGGACTGTCAATGATAGAAGAAAGAT
>NW_006287066.1:645976-651628 GCF_000327345.1 Myotis davidii | reverse complement strand
TCCAACCATACACCCAGTATGGTATCGCGATTCGCGATTTTGCGCTATCATACTGGGTGTATGGTCGGCTGTGTGCGATTTTGCGAGTGTGGTAAAATTGCATAACAGCAAAATCGCATAACAGCCAAACATACACCCAGCAGCGCTGCTGATGCCTGAACGGTATGTGGAATGAAGTGGGCGGGCATCGGGAGGCCACTATGGCATGGGGCAAGCACTATGAGCAGTCTATCTGAAGTGTACCTGGCGTATAAGACGACCCCCCACTTGGAGGCATATTTTTCAGGGCCAAAAAATCGTCTTATATGCCGGCAAATACGGTATTTCTGAATATCTATTTTGAATCCTGCTACTTTATGGAATTCATTTTATCAGTTCTAGTAGTTTTTTTGTGTGGAATCTTTAGGTTTCTTTATGTACAGTATCATGTCATCTGCAAATAATGACAGTTTTATCTCTTCCCTTTCTAATTTGAATGCCTTTTATTTCTTCTTTTTGTCTGATTGCTATGACTAGGTCTTCCATTACTGTGTTGAGAGGGGTGAGAGTGGCTATCCCTGTCTTATTCCTGATCGCAAGGGAAATGCTTTTTAGCTTTTCCCTATTGAGTATGATGTTGGCTATGGATTTGTCATATATGGCCTTTATTATGTTGAGATATGTTCTCTGTATTTCCACTTTGCTGAGAGTTTTTATCATATATGATCTCACACATATGTGGAATCTAATGAACACATAAACTGATGAACAAAAATAGACCCAGTAACATAGAAACATCAAAATCCCAGAGGGAAGGCAGGAGGGTGGTGGGCGGGGGTAAGTGTTGGAGGGGGGAAGAGATCAACCAGTGAACTCATATGCATATATGTATAACCCATAGAGTGAATGGGATGGTGAAGGCCAGGTGGAGGGAGGGAGGGAGGGAGGGAGGGAGAGTAGAACTAATGAACACATAAACTGATGAACAAAAATAGACCCAGTAACATAGAAACATCAAAATCCCAGAGGGAAGGCAGGAGGGTGGTGGGCGGGGGTAAGTGTTGGAGGGACTTGTATGCATGCATATAAGCATAACCAATGCACACAGACAGTAGTGGGATGAGGGCCTGTGCTGGGGGGTAGGAGCGGGCTTATATGTATAACCCATAGAGTGAATGGGATGGTGAAGGCCAGGTGGAGGGAGGGAGGGAGGGAGGGAGGGAGAGTAGAAAACAATGGGGGAAAAAGGGGACATATGTAATACTTTCAACAATAAAGATAAAAAAATAATAAATGGGTGCTGGATTTTGTCAAATGCTTTTTCTGCATCTATTGATGTTATGATATGGTTTTTTACCTTTCACCTTGTTGAATTTACAGATGTCGAACCATCCTGGCATCCCAGAAATAAGGCCCCCTTGATCATGGTATATGATCTTTTTCATGTATTGCTGAATTTGGTTTGCTAGTATTTTGTTGAGGATTTTGAATGTGGGTTCATCAGAGATATTGGCCTATAATTTTCTTTTTTTGTAGTGTTTTTATCTGGTTTTGGAATCAGGATAATGCTGGCCTTGTAAAATGAGTTTGGGAATCTTTCCTCCTCTTGTATTTTTTTGTAATAATTTGAGAAGGATAGGGGTTAGTCCAGCCGTGGGCAAACTACGACCCGTGGCCAGATCCGGCCCGTTTGAAATTAATAAAACTATTGAAATAAAAGACCGTACCCTTTTATGTAATGATGTTTACTTTGAATTTATATTAGTTCACACAAACACTCCATCCATGCTTTTGTTCCGGCCCTCCAGTCCAGTTTAAGAACCCATGGTAGCCCTCGAGTCAAAAAGTTTGCCCACCCCTGGGTTAGTCCTTCTTTGAATGTTTGGTAAACTCATCTATGAAACTATTTGGTCCCGGACTTTTGTTTCTTAGTAATTTTTGATCAATGCTTCAATTTTAATTAGTTTTAATCACTCCATTCGGATTTTTCTGTTACTCTTGATTCAGTGTTGGAAGATTGTATATTTCTAGGAATTTACCCACTTCTTTCAGATTGTCCAATCTATGGCAGGTAGTTGTTTGTGATATTTTCATATAATTTTTTTGTATTTCTAATTTTATTTATTTGGGTACACTCTCTTATTCTTGATAAGTCTGGTTAAAGGTTTATTGATCTTGTTTATCTTTTCAAAAAAACAGCTGTTGGTTTCATTGATTTATTTACTTATTATATTTTTTAGACTGTATTTTCATTTGTCTCAAGGTATCTTTTGATTTCTTCCTTTATCTTGTTAATTCATTGTTAGGTAACATCTTATTTAGTCTTCATGTTTTTGTGTGTTTTTCAGTTTTTTTCTTGTAATTGATTTCTAGGTTCAAACCATTATGGTCAGAGAAGATGCTTGATATGATTTCAGTCTTCTTAAATTTATTAAACTTGTTTTGTGTCCTAACATGTGGTCTATTTTAGAAAATGTTCCATGTGTACTTGAAAAGAATGTATATTCTGCTGCTTTGGGGTGAAATGCTCTGAAGATATCAATTAAATTCATCGGTCTATTGTGTTCTTTCAGGCCACTGTTTCCTAGTTGATTTTCTGTCTGGAAGATCTATCTTTGATGTCAGTGGGATGTTAAAGTCCCCTACTATGACTGTATTACTGTCAGTCTCTCTCTTTATGTCCATCAGTATTTGCTTTACATATTTAAGTGCTCCTAGGTTAGGTGCATAAATGTTTACAAGGCTTATATTCTCTTGTTGGATTGATCCCTTTATCATTATTTAATTACTTTCTTATTATAGCCTTTGTATTAAAATCTAATTTGTCTGTTATACGTGTTGCTACCCCAGTTTTTTTTTTTCATTTCCATTTGCCTGAAATATATTTTCCACCCCTTTCAGACTGTGTGTATCTTTTCATTCTGAGGTGTTTCTTGTAGACAGCATATACATGCATCTTATTTTTTTTAATCTATTCAGTAACCCTGTGCCTTTGATTGGAGCATTTAAATCATTTGCATTTAAAGTGATCTCACCCTCAGCCTTCTTCTCTGAATTCAGTTAAAATATACTAATATATATACATATACGTATGTATGTATATATATGTGTATATATATATAAAGTGATTATTGATAGATATGTATTTATTGCCATTGTTTATATAACTCTGTTCCTCTTTTCCCCCCCTTCTTAACGAAGCCTCTTTAACATTTCTTATAATACTTGTTTGTTTGTGATGTTGTCTGGGAAGGTCTTTATTTCTCTTCCAATTTTAAATGATATCCTTGCTGGGTAGAGTAGTCTTAGTTGTAGGTTCTTGCTTTGCATCACTTTGAATGTTTGATGCCAGTTGGTCCCTTCTGGCTTGAAATGTTTTTGTTGAGAATTCAGCTGACAGTCATATGGGAGCTCTTTTTGTAGCTCCCATAATTAACTCTCTTTCTCTTGCTCCTTTTAAGATTCTCTCTATATCTTTAACCTTTGCCATTTTAATTATGATGTGTCTTCGTGTGGGCCTTTTCGGGTTCATTTTGTTTGTAACTCGCTGCGCTTCCTGGACTTGTCTTTTTTCCTTCACAAGTTTAGGAAAGTTTTCAGTCATTATTTCTTCAAATAGGTGCTCAATTCCTTGCTTTCTTCTGGTACCCTTAATACTTACCTTATTTAAATTTCATTTTTCTTTTTGCTGTTCTGCATGGTTGTTTTCTGCTACTTTGTCTTTCTAATTTCCAATTCACTACTCTGTGTCATTCCACCTCCTCTTGATTTTTTTCTCACGTATTCTTCATTACGATATTGTAGTCTTTATTTAGGACTTGTTAATTTTTATGGCTTCTATTCCTTTTTTATTTTAAATATCTTTTTAAGTTCTCACTGAGTTCATATATTCTTTGCCTATGTTCATTTGAGCATCCTTATAACCATTGTTTTGAACTCTATCTGGTAGATTGCTTGCCTATTTCATTTAGTTCTTTTTCTGGGGATTTCTCTTATTTTTTTATTTTTCATTTGGAACGTGCTTGTTGTCTCTCCATTTTAGCTGCCTCTCTCGATTAGTTTTGTACAGTAGGTAGATCTACTCTGCCTCCCAGTGTTAGTATGGTGGCCTTTTGTAGTGGTGTCCTGTGGGGCTTAGTGGTCCAATCAAGCAAGGTGCTACAGGAATGTTCCTTGTTGAAATCTCCCATTGTAATTTAGTCTTGATTGCTATTGGCCCATCTGTCAGTGGGGTGGGCCCTCAGACTGACTGACTGTGGGGATTGACCCTGACCAGCTTCTGAGTGAGGGCTGACCCCACAAAGTGGATTTGTCTCCAGCAGTGCCTGGTATGTGCTGAGATCTTTGGGTGTGCCGATTGTGGAGCTAATTGTTCCATGCTCTGATGTGATGTGAAGGCCGCCACCGGGTGTGTTGTTCTGGGGCCTCTTGGGAGGGACTCTGGAGCATGTCAGTGCCAAGCACAGCCTGTGACTGGCCCTGGGCCACCTGTTTGGAGCTATAAAGCAATCTATAGTTTATGGCTGCTTCTGTTGGCCGTCAGGATGCATGGGAGGGGCCAAGCTGTACATCAAAGCTTTCTTCCATCAGTGCAGAGCCCAGGGGTTGGTCTGCAAAAGACCCAAGGCACCCTGAGATCTGCATCCACCTGCTCGCTGCCTATTAGGCTCTGTCACTTAAAGAGCGTCCGGGTGGTACACGAGTTGCATGAGGTAGTTTTGCAGTGCATCACCAGGTAGGAGTGAGTGGTGTTCGCCAGATTGATACAGATTCAACCTCAACACTAGTGCTGGTTTTGAGGCCACTCAGTAAAAGTCTCAGGATACAAGGCCAGCTTGCCACCCTTTGTGGAGGGCAGCAGAGTTCATCAGGCTGAAACCACCAAGATTTGGCCATGTGCAGGGAGGGCTTTGCATAGGAAAGGTGGTGTCCATCAAAAGTGCAAGGGAAAAATGGCCCCCAATTGAAAGCCACACAACCCAGTCTCTCCTCCAGTCTACCTGGACTTCTTCAGGAGTCTCAAGAAAGTCTTCACCACAGGCCACACATCCAGCTGACTTTTCTGTAGGGCATGAGCCTGGCAGTGCAGGATGACTGCGAGTTGGGAGGATGGGACTAGTGCATTTCTTCAGGCTGATGTGGTATGGAGGGGAGTGGTCACCCTGAAATATGGTATCTGTGGATGATATAGGGAGGGACTCATTCCACGGACCCTGTCAGCTGTCCCTTCAGCTCTCTCTCTCTCAAGCCACACAACCCAGCCTCTCCTTTACAGGACTCTACTGTGGACCACCCTCCCTCTGCTGGAGCCTAGAGTGAGTGGCCGCAAATAAGATTTTGTGCCTCAGTCCTTTAAGAGGATGCTTGGGTTTCTAGCAGATTCTTGTTTCTCCTTGGTAGACAGAATCCCTGCTGATTTTTACAGCCAGATGTTATGTTGCCTCCTCTTCCCAGCTCTGGTGCTCTGGGCTGGGGACCCTGGCATGAGGTTAACCACATGCTCCTCATGGGCACCTTTGCAGCTGAGATGGCCTGCCCTTTTTGCATCTCTGCCCTTCCTACCAGTCTCAGTGTGGCTTCTTCTGTAAATCCTTGGTAATAAGAATTCTTTTCAGCTAGTCTTCAGATGGTTATTCAGGGTGATTGTTCTTTTTTTTTTATTTTTTTTTTTGC
>NW_006287066.1:637453-644072 GCF_000327345.1 Myotis davidii | reverse complement strand
CCGTCGGGACCTTGTGACTCCCCCCGGATTCAAAAAGACCGCCGCGTCCTCCGGTGCCAGTCCCTTTCCGTGTGCGCGAGCCCCGTACCTCTGCGCTTCTCTCCTGCAGCTTCTCTGGGTCTCAGTGTGCCTTTCCTTCCTTCTAGTTGTAGAGTTTACAGTCAGCCAGGCTTCCTATGGTTCTGGATGAAGTCCATATTGTTTCTCTGAGGTATTAATCAATTGTTGTGAGCGGCATTAATTTCCCGGTGTTTATCTCTGTCGCCATCTTAGTTTCTCCCCAGGGTGATTGTTCTTAAGTTTAGTTGTAATTACAGTTTGGATATGGGAAAAGATGAGTGTCATGACTATCTTGGATCATTCTTCTAATGTTCTTCTAAATGGGTCAAATTTTGATTTCCTAGTAAAAGATAATATGTATTTATTAGATATTCATAGTAAAATTACCTTATTTATGTATCATACCCTCAGAACTTAACTATTTGTAAATAATTTTTGGACACAATGTATTTTCTTACTGAAATAGTAGAAGAAAGTTTTTCATAACTTTGTTCCTTTTTTTATTATTTTTGTAGGATCCAGCATTCGAACATTCACTCCATTTTATTTTCTGGTGGAGCCAACGGATACACTCTCAACTAGAGGCTCTTCTGTTGTATTAAATTGTTCAGCATATTCTGAGCCTTCTCCAAAAATTGAATGGAAAAAAGATGGAACATTTTTAAATTTAGTATCAGATGATCGACGCCAGCTTCTCCCAGATGGGTCTTTATTTATCAGTAATGTGGTGCATTCCAAACACAATAAACCTGATGAAGGTTATTATCAGTGTGTGGCCACTGTTGAGAGTCTTGGAACTATTGTCAGCAGAACAGCCAAGCTCACAGTAGCAGGTAAGTTTTGTTAAATGATTCATTTGTATTTTCAAAGTTTTATAAAGTGTAAATCTTGATAAAAGCATTATTATCCTAGACTTTTAATTTAACTGGTAACAGCAGATACACTCTTTAAATATTTAACAAGTATCAATTGATTACTCATTATCTAGGACTTGCTCAGTGCTGTGGGAAGAAACTTTAGCACTTCCCACTTTCTGATGATTTACATGGCTTAAAGTTGCTATCAGAAGTACTGAGCCAGTTCTTTTTGTTTTCTTTTCTTTTTAACTTAGAAATGACAGAGGAAGTTGTATAGAAAAATTGAGTCACTTTAGTTGCTAACTTTTATCCTACCCTGCATTACCATTTAGTATGGCTTTGGGAAACTTGAAGTATAGCCAGATTCTCAGTTCCTTTGTGCCTTAACCAAGGAAACAACATTTAATTGGAAAATTTATTTTAAAAGCTATAGGCTATATATATATATTAAGGTGAAGAGCAGAAAGTTTTAAGGAGAGAAATACTCACTTTTTGTAGCACATACTTTTTTTTTTAATCTTTATTGTTGAAAGTATTACATATGTCCCCCTTTCCCTTCCCTCCACAATGACCACCCCCCCCTTCTAGCCTGCCCCTACTCCCTACTTCAGGCTTTCACTACCCTATTGTCTGTTTCCATGGGTTATACTTACATGCATACAAGTTCTTTGGTTGATCTCTTCCCACCCACACATCCACCCCGCCTTCCCTCTGCAATTCGACAGTCTGGTCCATGATAGACCATCTTTTTTGAAGAATGATGGAAAGTTTTAAAAAAATTAAGGATCTAGGAGAGTAAGATGTGGTTCCTACATAAGTCATATCTGTCTTGTATTAGAGACTGGCATTCCTCAGATCTAGATTTCTTCACTTGAATACCAGATGAAGTAGTTAGTTTTGGTTAAGTTTCACGTTGTTCAAAAGTTGTATTGTGATTAAGACTTAATATTTATACTCATTTGATGAAATGCTAACATGTTAAAAAAGAATATGACTGAGACTATAGTTTCCCATATCATTCCCATTGCAGGTCATGGCTCCCTGTTTGTGCTTACTCCAGGTTGTATTTGCTCATTTATTCAGAGTATGATGACTCTTTTCCTCTTTGGAGCCCAATACTCAAAGTTGTATTGGGTGCTATAGAAGGCTATTGTAGTTACTCCATAATTATGGATTGAGTATGGAAAAATAAAGTCAGTCCTCTTGACAATCTGCCTTTTCTTATTTTTAAAATCTCTTTGCCAGCCATTGTCCAACATGTTGATAAATAAGTTAGCATCATGACTGCCCCTACAATGTCACTTAGGTCACATCTTGTTTATCATTTATGTTTTTAAAATGGGTTTTAGTCATGACTACTTCCTCTGAGCTATACCTCACATCCCATCACCAAATCCAGTGAATTCTGCTTCCTAATTTCTCTACTTGATTCACATTCTCCTTTCTAAGGCTACTCTCCACAGCCTTGTAACTGTCTGCCAACTTACCCTTCTCTTCCTCCAATCCATCTCCACCCTGTTTCTCATACCTTAGTGACTCTCTAGTAACATGAGGTTAATGTCTAGACTTCTTGAGTCCTTTCATGAGCTGGCTTATACTTCTTTAGCTTGATTTCTTTTTTTAAAAAATATTTTTATTGATTTCAGAGAGAAAGGGAGGAGAGAAACATCAATGATGAGAGAGAATCATTGATGGGCTGCTTCCTGCATGCCCCACACTGGGGATTGAGCCTGCAACCCGGGCATGTGCCCTTGACCCTGCAGTCCACAAGCTGATGCTCTATCCAGTGAGCCAAACCAGCCAGGGTCAGTTTCATTTCTTACCACTTCATCCTGCTCCCTGCCTCCAGCATCACCATCACTACATTTTAAGCTGTGGCAGTACTGAATGTTTTCAGTTCCCTTTCCTTTTCTGCCTCTGATTTTTGCTCATGGCTTCCCCATTGCCTATTAATCCTGTCCTCCACCTTTTCCTCTCTTCTCTGCTAGTTTTGTTCATTCTTCCTCTTAACTTTCATATCTTACAGGAAATGTGTGTTTTTTAATCTAATATTTAAGTAGCAGGCAGTGTTAATACAAGATGATAAAAATGTTGGCTGCAAGATTCTATAGGAGAGTTGTTTAACCTGCTCTTGGCCTGAGTATCAGAAGGAAATAATGTCTAAACTAAGAAATGAATAGAAGTTCTTTTTTAATAGTTACATCACATTCACTTATAGATATATTGTGAATTATCTAAAGATCCCCTTTTTGATGAATGGTCATATGGATATCAATGGTTATCATCTCAATTGATCTTACCAGAAAAAAAAAAAAGGCAGAAACTTATACCTTTCTGGTCCTTTCTTTCCTTTCTGGTCCAGGATTTCACGTTTTACTTAGTAATTGGCTTTTTAGACTATTTCAGTTTCAAACTACTATTCTTTTTCCTTGTTTCATTGTTTGTCTTATGATGTTATAGGCAGTACTATAATGAACAACTTTGTAAATCTTTATTTCTGTAGAAAAGATTACTAGGCTTAGTAATTTTACTAATTGCTGGATCACAGGGTATACTTCGTGTGTGTGTGTGATTTTAAAAATTAGCACTGGAGCTGAAACCGATTTGGCTCAGTGGATAGAGCGTCAACCTGCGACTGAAAGGTCCTGGGTTCGATTCCGGTCAAGGGCATGTACCTGGGTTGCGGGCACATTCCCAGTAGGAGATGTGCAGGAGGCAGCTGATCGATGTTTCTCTCTCATCGATGTTTCTAGCTCTCTATCTCTCTCTCTTCCTCTCTGTAATAAATCAATAAAATATATTAAAAAAATTAGCACTGGATTGTCTAACAGTTCCTCAAAATGTTAACCGACCATATGACTGAGAAATTTCGTTAGGTATCTAATAACCAAGAGAAAAGAAAAAGATACGTTCACACAACAATTTGTACATGAATGTTTATAGCAGCATTGTTCATAATAGCCAAAAAGTGAAACAGTGTGCATGAATATCAAGTGAAGGATGGATAAACAAATGTGGTATATTCATATGTGGAATATTATTTGGCAACTAGAGGCCCGGTGCATGAATTTGTGCACCAGTGGGGTCCCTCAGCCTGGCCTGCAGGATTGGGCTGAAACTGGCTCTCTGATATTCCCTGAGGGGTCCCGGAGTGTGAGAGGGTGCAGGCCAGGCCAATGGACCCCACTGGTGCATGATCAGGGATGCGGGTGGTTGACCAGCCAGGGAGGGACCGCGGGAGGGCTCCAGGGCATGTCCAGCCCATCTCGCTCAGTCCCGATCAGCCAGACCCCAGCAGCAAGCTAACCTACCGGTTGATTGTCTGCCCCCCGGTAGTCAGTGCAAATCATACCAACTGGTCGACCAGTCGACTGTCTTCCCCCTGGTGGTCAGTGCACGTCATAGCGAGCGGTTGAGCGGCCTTAGCACATCATTAGCATATTACACTTTGGTTGAACGGACAACTGGACACTTAGCATGTTAGGCTTTTATTATCTACTACTGTCCCAGTGCATGAAATTCGTGCACAAGAGGGGGTGTCCCTCAGCCCAGCCTGCACCCTCTCCAATTTGGGACCCCTCAGGGATTGGGCCTAAACTGGCAGTCGGACATCCCTCTCATAATATGGGACTGCTGGCTCCTAACCGCTCACCTGCCTACCTGCCTGCCTGATCGCCCCTAAACACACTGCTGCCGGCTTGATCAACCCCAACTGCCCCACCCTCTGCCTGGCTGCCTGCCTGATCACCCCTAACTCCTTTGCCGGCCCTGCTTGCTCCCAACTTCCCTCCCCTGCTGGCCTGATCACCCCTAACCGCCTCTGCCTTGGCCCCACCACCATGGCTTTGTCCAGAAGGATGACCGGAAGGTCTCCCAATCTAATTAGCATATTACCCTTTTATTATAAAAGGGTAATATGCTAATTAGACCAGATGTCACTCCAGACATCCTTCTGGATGAAGCTGGGGCCGGAGAGAAGCCTGGGTCCCAGGTACCTGCTGGCAGCTGGAGCGAAGCCCAGGTCCGGGGTGCCTGCTGGTGGCCGGAGGGAAGCCCGGGTCCTGGTGCCAGAGGGAAGCTGGTGCCAGCAGCTGGGGGAAAGGAAGGCTTACTCTTGCACAAATTTTGTGCATCGGGCCTCTAGTATAGGATAAGAAGAATGAAGTTCTGATATGTACTGCAATGTGGATGTCTTAAAAACATTTTACTGACTTAAAGAAGCCAGTTACAAAAGACCACATATTGTATGACTTGATATATATGAAACCCGGAATAGGTAAATATATAGAGAGCCAAAAGATTGTTGGTTTTCTAGGGCTGAGGATGAGGGGATAAGGATATAGGTGGGTATGGGGAATGATGCAAGAGAGTACAAGGTTTTTTGGGGGGATGATAAAATGTTCTAAAATTATAGTGATGGTTGCAGAACTCTGTGCATATACTAAAACCATTGTAATGTGTATTTTAAATGGTAAACTTTATGCTATATAAATTGTATCTCGGTAAAACTTATAAAAAAAGATATTGCCAAATTGCCATTCTAAAAGACTATTGGTTAGAGTTCTTTGGTTGCAAGCAATAGGAACTGATTGTGGCCAGTCAATCAAGATGAGGAACTTTTGAAAGAATACTAAGTAGACAGCTCATAGAATAAATATGAACGGTCTTTTTCTCTGGGCTATCTCATTTCTCCACAGCAGAAAATTTTTTGTTTTACTGCTTGGGCAGTATCGTGGCTATGAGTATTTTGAGCTCAAAGGTGGGGAACTGTGTGTTCTAAATACAGACATTGTTAATTCCTTCTTGGCAGCTCCATTCCCACTCTCTCTGTTTTCTTCTGCAATTTTTTCCAAAGCCGCAGGACAAAGTGGCCTCCTGCTCGTGCGCACGAGAAGCTGCAGCATGTTCTGCCTCAGTGTCAGTTACTAGTGACTCCATCTGCTTTCTTTATTCAGAAACTTTTAGAAATTTGTCTGTGGACTCCCCATATGTAGTTTTAGTTTTATGTTTTTAAAACTTACTCATTTTCATGAGACCTAAGGAGGAAGAATATTTTGACTTTAGAAAAAAATAGAACTAGCTCTTGGTTTCATTCTAAATTATTTCCCCCCTTTTGTTAGTTTCTGTGTTTACTTTTATTTCCTTCTGATTTTCTGATTTCTGAAAAGTGGATATTTTGTTAATTTTACCTTTATTTCTTTTCTTCAAAATCCCCTTGAAACAAAAAAATAAAAATTTGTGACACAGCTGGACAACCTGCATATGTGTGTCAATTACATAAGGACTGATTAACCATTATAAAACCAGAAGATTTGTACCGTATTTGCCGGCGTATAAGACGCCTGGGCGTATAAGACGACCCCCTAACATTTCCACTCAAAGTACAGAGTTTGTTATATACTCGCCGTATAAGACTACCCCCTCTTCCACACACCTTCCACACACCAAATAAAAGGTAAAACAATATCAGATTTGATTTTAACATTTTAATTTATATTCAAATGCTTATGACATGCAGGAAAACTGTCACAAGGCTGTATGTAATCAAACATATACATAAAACAGTGCAAGTTTATTACCAGTAAACATACCGGTAATTCACTAAAGAAAACACACTCTATAGACTGGTACCGTAGATGCTTCTCAGGAACACAGGCAAGCAGCCCACAACCTAGAGGGACTGTCAATGATAGAAGAAAGAT
>NW_006287066.1:628845-637086 GCF_000327345.1 Myotis davidii | reverse complement strand
AAAATCGCATAACAGCCGAGCATACACCCAGCAGCGCTGCTGATGCCTGAACGGTATGTGGAATGAAGTGGGCGGGCATCGGGAGGCCACTATGGCACGGGGCAAGCACTATGGGCAGTCTATCTGAAGTGTACCTGGCGTATAAGACGACCCCCCACTTGGAGGCATATTTTTCAGGGCCAAAAAATCGTCTTATACGCCGGCAAATACGGTAGTTGTTTCTCACAATTTGTTAGACCTTGAAGAAACATTTTATTTTATTCTGAGCATGTACAATAATATTGTATTCAATATTGTATTTACAATATTGTATTCCAAGCATTTCGGTTAGAGTTCATATATACAAACATTTATTGTATTTATTGTTTGTTTCATATATATCAAGTCATTTTATTGTATTGTGAGCATATTCAATAATATCACTTTTTAGATATTATTGTTAGTAATAGTACCTATATTTATTGAGTGTTTATGTGCTGGGTAGTATTCACTATATGAATTATTTAAGATTTTAATTAGTTAAGTGTTTAACTTTTATAACATTATGAGGGCTGTTACTGTTCTGATTTTACTAATGAACAAACTGAGGCTTAGTGGTTAGGTAACTTGCCAACATCACACAGTTACAAATGAGGTTGAGCAGTTGGGATTCAGTGCAGATTGTGACTCCGGTACTCATGCTCTCAACCACTTTGTTCTGTGGCCAATATAGCAGCGGTCACCAACCTTTCGGACCTCACAGACCGCAAGTGGTCCATGGACCACCGGTTGGCGACCGCTGCTATATAGAGTATTTATGACTGCATTTTTTTTGGTTAATATTTGATTTCGAAGTAATTTCAAACCTACAAATCATTGCAAGAATGAAACAAGAAATCCAATTTTAATCTTCGCCATTATTAACATTTTACCAATCTGCCTTATCACATCACCCCCAATATGCACATACCGAAGTACATTTTTTTCTGAATGTTTTTCTGAACTATTAAGAGTAAATTCCAGGAAAAAACCAAGATGGTGGCATAGGTAAACATCGGAGATTGCTGCTTAACACAACCACTTCAAAAATACAACTAAATGATGGAACGGACATAATCCAGAACCACAGGAAGGCTGAATGAGTGGAAATTCTACAACTAGAAGGAAAGAGAAAAGCATACCGAGACTCAGAGGAGGTGCGGTGAGGAAGTAAAGTAATGGCGGCATAGGTAAACACCAGAGTTTGCTGCCTTGAACAACCACTTCAAAAATACAACTAAGATGAAACAGACATCATCCAGAACCACAGGAAGGCTGGTTGAGTGGAAATTCTACAACTAGAAGGAAAGAGAAAAGCATACCGAGACTCAGAGGAGGTGCGGTGCGGGAGTAAAGTAGAGGTACGGAGGCGCACACGGGGAGGGCTGGCGGCTGAGGACACAGTTGTCTTTTTCAATCGGTAGGGAGTCTCAAGCTCTGAGCTCCAGTTCCAGGCGAGTCTCTGGGGACCCAGACTCATACGGGAGAAACTGGACTGTCTGGCATCGGTTGGAACTCAAGGGCAGCTTTCTCTCGGAGGTGCTTGCAGCGATTGTCGGGACACTGAGAAGCGGGGACTCTGAGGGCAGCCATAGCTGCTTGCACCGCCCTGTTGATCCCCTGAGACCCCCGCTCCATCCAAGCCTAGCAGGGAGGCTTTTGCATATGAAAGGCCTAGCCCTTTGCAATCTGAAAACTACCTAACAAACTGCAGCTGGCCCAAGGCCCATGGCAACTTGCATTGTTTCACAGCTGGCTCCTGCTGGGTAGCCTCAGGCAGAGTCTAGATTAACACCTCCTTAGAGATCCAGGAGCAGTGTTTTCAGTGGTCAGAGTGGGACAATCCAGATTGCAGCTCCTCGGATCCATAAAGGACACACTCTGGGGGCAGACTCAGTGAGCACCAAAGCCCCACTGAAGCAAGTCTTGCCCCGGAGGGGTGTCTCCAGCACAGAAGTTCTCCCACTGCAGACACAGCTGATTCTCACAGCCAGTTGGCCTGGAGGTCAACTCCTCCCAGTGATAAATCAAACCACTAGAATGACTATAATAAAAAAGACAGTGTTGGTGAGATTATTGAGAAATTGGGACACTCATAAATTGCTGATAGAAAAAAAAAGAAGACTCAGAGGACTATCATTAGATGGTTAGGTAGGGGGGCCGAGATGGGGGGAGGGAGGAAGGAATTGTTCCAGCTTCTGGCTCCCCAACCATTAAACTCGTTTTCATTCATATCCATCCTTTCCTTTTTCTTGTGTTTTAATGGAATATTCCCCCCACCCCCCTTTCTATGGCTTACCTACATTTCTGCTTCAGTTCCCATTCCATGTTACTTTCTCAGAAACCTTATTTAGTTGTCTTCTCTCTCTTTCTACTGGGTCCTTTCCATTGACATTTAAACATTTTCACATCTCTAACATGTTTAAAACAAAAAGATCACCTAAAGTGTGTCCTTCAACCCTAGCCCATTTTTCAATTACTACCCTATTTCACTTTTTCCCTTCACTTGAACAAGTTGTTTATACTCTTCTGCACTTTCACACGCTCCTCATCCTGTTGCAATCTGGCCTTGTCCACCCACAACCTCCCTGAAACTCTTCTAGTAATCTCCTTTGTGTGATGCTCATGTCCCTAGGCTTCCATGACACTCTTCTCCTGGTTTTCTTCCTACTCTGCCTGTTTCAGCACAGTCACTTCTATGGAATATCCTTGTCCCTTTGCTGTCGGAGTTTCTTAGAGTTTTGTCCAAGATCATCGTCTCTTCTTATTCCACACACTTTTCCAGATTTCCAAATCTCCAATCCATATCTCTTTTTTGATCTTCATATTTATAATTCTATCTCTTGGACATATCTACTTTGATATCCCACAGGTAGCTAAACTTAAAATGTCCAGAGAATCATTCCCCATTTCCCTTTGAAACTTGCTGTATTCTCTGTTAGAGTGAGTAGCATTACAGTTCACTCAGTTACTTAATTTGACAATCTGTGTGTAATCCCAAGGCTGTGACCTTTTACATGGAAACATTGAAAAGAGCAAAAAGTGACAAAAATAAGATCAGCTACCCAAAGCAATATCAAAAGCAAAGTTCATAGTCACATATTTTTATCCTATATAATAAAGAGCCAATATGCAAATGGTCATCACACCCTCACCGGGTGGAGGGGAGCTATGGGGGAAAAAAAGAGGAACAACTGTAATAATCTGAACAAAGAAGATTTAATTTAAAAATAAATAAATAAATGTATACCCCCCTTCACCATTTATAAAAATGTATGCTAAAATATTTTTAACATAAATTAGGACTTTTAGTACAAAAAAAAGAGAGTAAATTTCAGATATTATCCTACCTAAATAATTCCTTGTATGTTTCCTAGAAAAGGGACACTCTCCTAAAAAACCTTCCATCAATTTTGGTAATTTAATCTTGATACAAATACTATCATTTAATCCATAGATACTGTTCAAATTTAATTGCTTATCTCAGTGGTCTTAATAGCAAAAAATAAAACAAAAGTAGAAACTTTTAACCTCCTCCCTGCGCCCCCCCCCTTACTTTCTCAACCCGGATTACATGTTTTACTTAGTAGTTGTTTCTTTAGACTTTTAAACTCAGATCATTATTTTTCCTTGTCTTATTTGGGGTTTTCTGATTGTCCCCTATGAATAGATTCAGGCTTTGCATTTTTTGGAGGAATAGAATAGTGATGCTCTGTTCTCCTTAGTGCATCGTATTAGGAAGCATGTGATGCTTTGTTTCATTACTGGTGATGTTAATCTTTATTATTAGTTAAGGTTGTCTATGCTATGTTTCTCACTATAAAGTTGATAAAATATTTCATACTTTTATTAATTTGGGGAAGAGATAATTTGATATCCTATAAATATTTTATTTCTCACTCAACTTCTACCTGTTAATTTTTGCATCTATTTATAATTTATTATCCCAGATTTAGCCAGAGGAAACTCCCTTCAGTCTGACTTTTGTGTCCTTTTGATTTATCCACATTAGTCTTTGGGTACTTGCTTCTTTGCTGTCACAAGACACTCCAGGTTCATCTTGTACTTCCCTATACCAGGCCTAGAATCAGCTGTTTCTCTAAGGAACACTGCTTCCTTGTAATGGAGGATGGTATTTAGAAATCAAGATTAAGTCACCATATATACTCATTGCCACTGGAGTGACATTGATCTGGACTCTCTGGACAGATGATTGTATATGAAACATACATAGTTCACATATACACATTTGCATCTATATATACATCTTTCTATAGTTGTATATCCAATATAATAGAGAGCTAATATGCTAATGGTCGTCATGCCATCATGCTGTAACACCAATCACCAGGAGGCTGCGTGCGCAGGTGGCCAGGGCTGCGTGCTTGGCGAGACATGCGTGGGTGGGTGGGGACTTGATGCTGCCTCTTTCTGGACAAAGCCGCAGTGGCTGCCTGAGGCTCAGGCAAGTCGCCGATGGCTCAGGCAACGAGGGCCGGGTCGAGGCTTAGGCAAACCACAGTGGCTGCGAGGGCCGAGGCTCAGGCAGCCATGTGGCTGGCAGTGGCAGCAGCAGAGGTGTGATGGGGGCGTTAGCTTCCCCTGATTTCCAGGTTGCCTCCCGCAGAGGGAGGCCAGAGGCAGCAGCAGCAGGGGGGTGATGGGGAGGTGCCTTCCCCTGATCAGCTGTGGAGAGCTGGCCTAAGCCGTCAGTAGGACATCCTCTGAGGGCTCCAGGACTGTGAGAAGAAGCAGGCCGGGCTGAGGGATTCCCCCCCCCCCTTTCAGTGCATGAATTTTCGTGCACCAGGTCTCTAGTAATTATATAAAACCATAAGTTTACACTCTTACCTCTATTCTAGTCTAACATCATGGGATTTATTCAGCCCTTCTGCTTTTCCATATTTGTACTGTACTTCTCTGACTGTGAGGAATATGACAAGTATCCCTAGTACATTTACTTGTTTGATTTGTAATTCTGTATGTAGCCAATTTCTTGATTCATGAACCTCCTTCTTGACCCCGGTTCCACCATACATGTGGCCACATGGGTTGACTTGCTGCTGGTTCCCATCACTTCATTTAAAAGTAATGTTTAGCTACATTTTATTTCTTCTTTCTCTTTAATTTTCAGGTCTTCCAAGATTTGCCAGTCAACCAGAACATTCTTCAGTTTATGCTGGGGACAGTGCAATTCTGAATTGTGAAGTTAATGCAGATTTGGTCCCATTTGTGAGATGGGAACAGAACAGGCAGCCTCTTCTTCTGGATGATAGAGTCCTCAAACTTCCAAGTGGGACACTGGTTATCAGCAACACAACTGAAGGAGATGGGGGACTTTATCGCTGCATAGTTGAAAGTGGCGGGCCACCAAAGTACAGTGATGAAGCTGAATTAAAAGTTCTTCCAGGTATTCATTTACTATCAGGACTGATGGTGTTATGTTTATTGATGGGTAAAATTTGTTCTCTTAGAATTTTTTTTATAAACACTGTTAAAAATATGCTGCAAAATATTAATGTCAGCATAAAGCGTCTTACAAGGGGGAAAAAGAAGAAAACATACAAGAAAGATCTATACTTTAATGAATACGTTAGTCAGTAAATATTTATCAAGCAGTAAAGTATATTCAATGTCTATTGCATTCTTCTTGACCAAAGAAACATTAACTCTGTGTCTTTTGTTAGGTCTCCCCACTCCTTTGAGTTTGGTTACTTCCCTATAATAGATTTTTTTTTTGAATAGTTAAATCTTTTTACTTGTAAGAATTAGAGTCTCACTCAGCCTAGTTCATACAACAGATGGGAAGAGTGGTAGCTGTTACTATAGCAGCTCTCAAGACACTGGTAAGCAAGAGTTCTTGGATCTTTATAATACTCCCTCACTTTAATGTAAAACCAGCTCCTCTTCCCATCTTTCCTTCTCTTTGTGGGTTCTCACTCTCTCTGCTCCTATTGGCTTTCCTCATACCTGTTTTGTGCTATCTTTACTCAACTGTGTAACAACTTCTTTCCCATAACTTTCTCTCACCTGTAGCTCATTGTAGTCCCTTTAGCCTCTGGGTGTTTCATGACCTTTCAGCTTCTACACCCACAGCTAGGTGCCTGATTCTTTCCACATTTTTTATTTTGAGGTGAGTTTATGAATATAATTGGACTATCCCTATGTTGTGTGGGTAGTTTTTATAAATGACTAGAGGCTCAGTGCACAAAATGCATGCACAGGTAGGGTCCCTGGCGGCTGCCAGCTGCCGGCCAGGGCCTCCCTTCCCCGGCTGCCGGCTGGGGCCTTCCTTCATTCTGCACTGTCCCCTGGTAGTTAGCACACATGATAGCGAGCGAGCGAAGTCCCGGTTGGTCAAACTCCGAAGAGGACACTTTACATCTTAGGCTTTTATATATGTAGAAGATATAACCAGAAGTGGAATTGCTGGGTCATAGGCAGTTCCATTTTTAATTTTTTGAGGACCCTCCATACTGTATTCCACAGTGGCGGCACCAATCTGCATTCCCACCAACAGTGCAGAAGGGTTCCCTTTTCTCCACGTTCTTACCAACACTCGTTTGTTGATTTATAGCCATTCTGACAGGTGTGAGGTGATATCTCATTGTGGTTGTAATTTGCATTTATCTGCTGATGATTAGTGAGCATCTTTTCATGTGTCTAATGGCCATCTGCATATCCTCTTTGGAGAAACGTCTATGCAGGTCCTCTGCTCATTTTTTTTATTGGATTGTTGTTTTTTTTTTGATGTACAAGTGTTTTATAAATTTTGGGTATTAACCCCTGACTCGATGTATCATTGGTGAATATGTTCCCCCATTCAGTAGGTTGTCTTTTCATTTTGTTTATAGTTTATTCTGCTGTGCAAAATTTTTTTAGTTTGATGTAGTCCTATTTGTTTATTTTTTTCTTTTGTTTCTCTTGCCTGAGAAGATATATCAGAAAAAACACTGCTAAGAGAAATGTTTGTTATCTTTTTCTAGGAGTTTTATGATTTTGAGTCTTACATTTAAGTCTTTAATCTATTTGGAGTTTATTTTTGTATATGGTATAAGAAGGTAGCCTAGTTTCATTTTTGTGTGTGCATATCTGTCCAGTTTTCCCAACACCATTTTTGAATAGACTGTCTTTAGCTCATTGAATGGTCTTGCCTTCTCTCTCATAGATTGATTGACCATAGAGGTATATTTCTGGGCTCTATATTCTGGTTCATTGGTCTATATATCTGTTTTTATGCCAGTTCCATGCTGTTTTGATTACTATGGTCTGGTAGTATAATTTGATATCAGATAGTATGATTCCTCCAACTTTGCTCTTTCTCAAGATTGCTGTAGCTATTTGGGGGTCTTTTGTGGTTCCGTATAAATATTTTTATTTGTTTTAGTTCTGTGAAATACTCCATTGGTATTTTGGTAGGGATTGATTGCACTGAATTTGTAGATTACTTTGGGTAATATGGACATTTTAATGATGTTAATTTTTGTTATCCTTGAGCATAGTATATGATTCCATTTATTTGTTTTTTCTTCAATTTTTATTTTTTTAATTCAGAGGCACAGTCTCCTTGAATAATGCAGCTTCCAATCTCTTATAGAATTTTTAGGAAGACATTGTTTTTGGTGTGTTGGTTATAACGCTCAGGGGTGGGTCAATGCCAGTCAGAGAAGCATCTTTTATGGTTGATGAGATAGTTGAGAGCAGGTTAATGTCAGTCTTATAAGCAAGTGATTCTGCTGCTGAATGACTGATGTTTAAAGCCTGAGGCTGTCACTGATTGGTTGGCTCTCAAAAGCACGTTCACTGAAGGGAGTTGTGCCTGATCTGTTAGACAATTTTTACTTGTTACCATGACTACAGAACCATCATCATTTGGTTCACAAATTTTAAGCCAGATATGATAATTGTTACTATGGCTATAAAACATTTTTTCCTAAGATTGTGGGGACAGGAGTCACATCTCTTTGCCTAAGAATTTTTTTCTTCTCACAACTTTGCGTTAGAAATATTACACCATCAAAACTTAGAGAACGTATCTTTTATCCATAAGAATGTGGCCTTTCATATGTCCATAAGAGCAACTATATAAAGTGAACACACATATAGTGGTGATATATATATATAGATATATATATATATACACACACACACACACACACACACACACATACACACACATATATACATATACATAATATACATACACACATATACATATACATA
>NW_006287066.1:626140-628295 GCF_000327345.1 Myotis davidii | reverse complement strand
AGACGGGGAGCCTTGGCTTCCTCATCGCTGGGGTACCCAAGCCTCCTGTTCTCAGCTGCCTGGCTGCCGGCCGCCATCTTGGCTGACAGTTAATATGCATATCGCCCTGATTAGCCAATGGGAAGGGTAGCGGTCGTATGCCAATTACCATGTTTCTGTTTTATTAGATAGGATACACACACACACACACACACACATACATACACACATACATACACACACACTCACAAATATGTGTGTATGTATATATATGTATATATATGTGTGTGTTTATATGGTATATATATGTATATATGTGTATATGTATATATGGTATATATAGTAATCTGTGTATAGTATGTGTATATGGTATATATAGTAACCTGGTAGCTGTACAGTTATAAAATCAAAGGGTTGACAGACTAAGTGAACCAAGTTAAAGATGAAACTCAGAAAGATTTTTAGAAGTAACACACTGACACGGGGAAGGAAAGGAAACCTTTTATGATATCACTGGAGTGGGGAGGATGCTGCTAAGGGTCCTGAGCTTGCTCAGTCTTTTATCTGTTTGTTGCAGTCATGAGGCATTTGTTTGTTCCTATGTTTTAAAGTAAAGGGGATTTATGTCACACCTCCCTCAGTTAACTAGTAAGTACATTGAGGACAGGAGCTATAACTTATACAACTTTAAGACCCAGAGAACCTGGCACAGTGTTTTGCACATAAAAGTTATTTAAGAAATGTTTGCTCATCTAAATGGAATTTTCTGGTGTCACTTTGCTTAAAATATTTTACTATATAAAACCACACATACTGAATAGGAATTTGTCATTTTCATCATTGAAGTTGTAAAGTGCGTTCTTAATCATTATCTTTTTAAATTTTTTTTTTTTTTTAAGGTTCCAAGGTCACATCAAACTTGGTATTTTTGAAACAACCTTCTTCCCTAGTCAGAGTCATTGGTCAGAGTGCAGTATTGCCATGTGTTGCTTCGGGACTTCCTCTTCCAACTATTAGATGGATGAAAAATGAGGAGGCACTTGACACAGAAAGGTAATGTATACCTAAAATCCTTTTTCAACCTTAGCTTGAGACTTGTTCTTATGTGGCACTATTGATTAATAAGAAAATGATTATCTACTTTAAAAAATTTAAATACACCATAATCCTTATCATCCTTGACATATGTTTATATGCTGTATGTGATTAGGATGTTTAAAGAAAAAAATGCTTTTAAAATATTAAGGGATAATTATTCCATTTGTTCTTTCTGAGCTGCAGTATCCTTAGCTTAAAGCCTCAGGACCTTCGTCTCTAAATTATTACATTACTAGAGGCTTGGTGCATGAAATTTGTGCACTGGGGGAGGGCGGGTCCCTCAGCCTGGCCTGCACTCTCTCGCAGTCTGGGACCCCTTGGGGGATGTCCACCTGCTGGCTTGTGGCTGGATGGCCTTCTGCTGCTGCATGGCCTTCTGCTTGAGCTTCAGCAGCTGCTGCAATGGGCACGGGCTGGGCCACCACGGTCTGTACTGCGAACACTATCGAGTAGGTGAGTGAAGCATGGAGGCGGCTGACCCTGAATTCCCTATGCTTCCCTGAGTCACTGAGTTGTTCAGACTGTCTGCCTTCTACAGAGAATGGCACCAGGATTGGGCCTAAGTCAGCAGTCCGACATCCCTCTCACAGTCTGGGACCCCTCAGGGGATGTAGCAGTGTGCCAAATGGCAGGCAGCCAGGGAGGAGCTCAAAACGGGGCTGGGTGCCATGCCACTTGTGCTCATCCTGGCCCGCTGTGCCTACTGCCATCGCTCAGTAGTGCTGCCGTGGAGTTGGGATAGGCTCCCGCTGTGCCAGCTGCGCTCGCCAGCCATGAGCCCAGCTTCTGGCTGAGTGGCACTCCCTCTGTGGGAGCGCACTGACCACCAGGAGGCAGCTCCTGCATTGAGCGTCTGACCCCTGGTGGTCAGTGCGCATCATAGCAACTGGTCGTTTTGCCATTAACGGTTACTTGGGCTTTTATTATATAGATTTCCAGTCTTCACTAACCTGAGACTTATCACTCTCATATGCATTTTGTTGATAGTAGTTTTTTCCTTTACACAAACAGTAAAAGAAAATGTATTTCTCCATTGTATGCTCTTGCCTCCTTTGTCAAATATTAATTGAGCATAATG
>NW_006287066.1:609997-626070 GCF_000327345.1 Myotis davidii | reverse complement strand
TCCTCCCCGCCATGTTTCTCTCTGTCTCTCCCCCTCCCTTCCACTCTCTCTAAAAATCAATGGGGGGAAAAATACAGAAACTGATGAACAAGAATAGATCCAGAGACAAATGGCAGGGAAAATGGGGAGGGTAGAGAGCAACCAAAGGACTTGTATGCATGCATATTAGCTTACCAGGGCGGTGGGGGCTTGCCTGGTGTGGGAATGGTTGGGGGGTTGGGGAGGGGGAGTCACGCGGGAAAAAAGGACACATATGTAAAACTTTAGACAAAAAATAAAATAAGTGTATTTCTCATCCTTTTGTTTTTGCCTTTAAAAATATTACCAGCCTTCTATGATAACAAATTCTTCATCTTCTACAAAAGCCTTTTGTGTTAACATCAACCACCTCAGGGGTCCTCAAACTATGGCCCGCGGGCCACTTGCAAATACAAATATTGTATTTGTTCCCGTTTTGTTTTTTTACTTCAAAATAAGATATGTGCAGTGTGCATAGGAATTTGTTCATAGTTGTTTTTTTTTTAACTATAGTCTGGCTCTCCAACAGTCTGAGGGACAGTGAACTGGACCCCTGTTTAAAAAGTTTGAGGACCCCTGAACCACCGGGTCATCCATCTCATCTCCCTCATTACTTCCTATGGTCTGGATACTTTCCTCAGTTGTATTCTGATAAGAGAACTGAGGTGGTGCTGGTGCTGGTGGTGGTTAGGTATGTTTTGTTTCCAAAACAAGTTATCTCATGCATTGTAGGATGTTTAGTAACATCGTTCACCTCTACCCACTCGATGCCAATAGCACTCCTAAGTTGTGACAATCCAAATTGTTCTAGATACTGCCAGATGTCTCTTGGGAGACAAAATTGTCCCCAGTTGTGGACCACTGTTCTAGAGCAATGCTGTCCAATAGAAATATGATGCAGGCCACATTATCTAGCTTAAAATTTTCTGGTAGCTGCATTAAAAGAGTAAGAACTACATGAGCACTACTAAATACAATAATAAGTTATGCAGTGTATCAGTTAAAGTACAGTGTAGTTCTAAAACAATAAAGTTTGTGTTCAGTGCTGCTTCTACATTTAAATGGAAATTAAATAAAATTTTAAAATGTAGTTATTCAGTCATTCTAGCCACATTTTCAAGTGTCAGTAGCTACATGTGGCTAGTGCTATTGAATTGGATAGAACAGGTCTAGAGTTTGTCAATTTAGTAATCCAAAGTAAGCAGACATTCTTAATTTGTGTAGTTCAGTAACCAAAACATGGAAAGGAAGATACGTCTAGGCAGCTTGGTATTCGGCCTTCAGCTATCAGTGGAGAAGATAGAATTACAATCATATTATTTCTCACATGTTCCATTAGCAAAGTTGATGGGGTCATCTTCAATATCACCTGATTTGTTTCTTAATACCCATCCAGTCACAGCTTCTTCTGCTATATTTTACATCTTTCTTCTCATTTCCCAGCTAAATATTATGCAAAGAATTTATAAGAATTCCAAGGAATTTTTTAAACTTATGCGAACAAACATAGAGAACATTAAAATAGGGGATAAAAATTTCAAGCTCTTAAAGAAGAAATTTTTATTGGCTACATGTTAGAATAAAATGTTTATCAGGAGTAGGAAAGCTGAAATAGAGGATTTTAAAACTTTAACTTTATATCATAGATGGACATTCTAAAATATGTAAAATATAGGAATTTGCTTTCTTATATAAAGAATAAAAGTGAGGACTTATATGATTCTCATTTGTTTATTAAGTAAATATTCAACAAATATTTATTGAATGCTGAATATGTTTGGCACTATTCTAGGTACTGGGAATACAGCAGTAAACGAAATATAGTTTTTGCTCTTAAGAAGCTCATGTTCTAGCAGGGAAGAACAGATAATCATATAAGCATAAATTTTCATTTTATAGTAAGTATTATGAAGAATATTATGACAAAGCAGGTCATAGATGCCAAGAGAGATACATGTGGGATTACTATTTTATACAGTGTATTAGTGAATTGTTCTCTAGTAGAATGACACTCAGACTGAGGTCTAGGTGGGTCAGGGGTATAGAAATCATGGTAAGAATGTTACATATTTTCCTTTTATGTTCTATCAAATTGTTACTTTGGATTTTAATCAAAGATATTTCTGAGAAAAAATGTTTTTAAATTAAATTAAATGTGGATATATCATTGCTAGTAATATTCCTCTGAGTTTTAAGGATAAATCAGGAAACTTTTAAGATTGAGTAGACTGTTCTACTTTGATTTCTCTGGGCTTCTTCATACTTGGGTTATGTGGTAGAAAAGTCTGAGAAAGCATTGCTTTGATATATCACTTTCTCAGAAAGTTTCAGAAGAATGTATGATGTTCGTGTTGGTATTTCCACTGTGTTGGTAGCACAGTGCTTGGCATATAACAGGGTAGGGAGAGTGGTGACCAATATATTTTGGTTGAATGCTTGAATGTAATATAAAAAAATATCAATAGGTGAATGGAATACAAAATTGCGTCGTTACACATAAGTAATTACTCAAAATGTCTTTGTTTGAGCTAGAACGTTATAATATCTTAAATTATTAAACATCTTTGAAAATGAGTATTTTAAAACATTGCCTGCCAGGGCTGACCAGCAGACCCTGAGCAACGGATGAATGATTACTCTGACACACGTTTTTGTGAAAGAGAGGCTAAGGGGCTATTTTCTTTTAGGAGCAAAAAGCCCTGTTTGCCTGCCTCCTTAGGCTTTTATTGTCACAACAGCTTGAACTAAAATTAACCTCTGGATACAATCAGTAGGGTAAGTATCCTAGAAAAAGCACATGCTTCTACAAGGTCGGGTCTAAAGGCTAAACAGAGATTTTAGCAAAACACCTGGGGGTTTGGACTAGTTTGGAAAAGTCAAGGCAGGAGTAGCCGCCTTCGGCAGGGTCCTCCTAAAGGCCCCTGACCTTTCGGAGATTTCTCCTTACAGACTTTCCAACCAAGTACTGTGCTTCCCCACAATTAACCACTGTTTTTATAAATGTCTTAAAAATTGGTAATATTTACTTGATCTTTTGCTTAAATTTGTTCAGATTCAAACCAAACATAGCTATTGAAGAGTGGCGATGATGGTGGAAATGAATCCCAATTCATTGATTGAGTAGTTTTATTTTAAAGGGAAAGAATCCAGAAAATACAAATGCTAAAGTGCAAGGTGACAGATAGCAAAATGTAATTTAGTAATAAAATAAAATTATGTTTTATTGGAATGATAGATCAGAACTCAGCCACAAAGTAACAGGTTATAGTTATAAAAATGCTTAATGTTATTAAAACAACTTGTTTAAAAATCAAGTTGAGCCGAACCGGTTTGGCTCAATGGATAGAGCGTTGGCCTATGGACTGAAGGGTCCCAGGTTCGATTCCGGTCAAGGGCATGTACCTTGGTTGCGGGCACATCCCCCGTAAGGGGCGTGCAGGAGGCAGCTGATCGATTTCTCTCATTGATGTTTCTAACTCTCTATCCCTCTCCCTTCTTCTCTGTAAAAAATCAATAAAATATATTTTTTTAAAAAAATCAAGTTGAGGACTCCTTTTTTAGGTAGATGGAGTAGTGTATTTTTCCTATTCTTCCAGCTAAGTACAACTAAAAACTATGGCAATTATATGTACAGCAAACATAATAAGACTCTGAAAAGTGGAGAGAGGAGGATTGACTGGTTAGGGACTTTGGCACCCAAGGAACAACTTAATGGTGAGTTCCCTGAGGTTTGCTTGTTTTGTTTTCCCCTCCTCATATATAGCAACTTGAGCTAAAGAAGCTGACAACCTGGAAACACCAACAGGCACATACAAAAACAACAACAATAACAAAAAACTCTAACAGAGTTTGCTCTCTATAGCTAGAGGACCAGGAAAGGGGCTGCCTAGCAAGACCAAAATTGTTAGACTATAATCACTCCTACTCCTGCCCAACACCATAGAAGAAACTGGACCTACCTTCAATCATGCCAGCAAGGGCCAAGTGGGAAGACTCGATTTCCACCTTTGCCAGGTTGTATGATAAGAGAGGCTAAGTAGGGAGCCAAGACTTTCATTCCAACAGGCAATATCAGTGCCAACCATATGGGAGAGCCAGGACTTTTGTCCGATCCACAGTAAAAAACACCTCCCTTCTCCACTTGGATAGTATCAGAGGAGGCCTAGTGGAGAGTCTGAACTTTTCATTACCATGTAGTATGGAGCTCCATGCCCCCATCCTCCTGGTGTCTGGATGCCATGTGGGGAATAGTAAGGAGGCACTTTTGCTGTACCCAGCTAAGTGGGTAGTATCAGTGGAAACATAGTGGGGAGCCAGGACTCCCAACCCTGCTAAGGAGTAATGAGGAGAGCCCGCCACCCCTCTCAGGAATTAATACAGTGGGGAACTTCGACTTCTGCCTCCACATGATAGTGATGAGGTGGCATCTCTCCCTTTTTCTGCCAGAGTGGTATCAGAAGAAGCCAGCTAAAACCAAAGACTTGATACCCCAAATATACAGATTTCAATTGAAAATCACTCAACAGACAAAGACTCAGGAAATCTCAAATGAGAAAAGACAATCAATAGATGCCAACATAGAGTTGATAGGTTTTAGAATTATCTGATGAAGATTTTAAAGCAATCATGAAAATGCTTCAGTGAGCAATTATGAACGCACTTCAAATGAAAACAGAATATAATGTCTCAGTGAAGAAATAGAAAGTTTCCTCAAAGGAATGGAAGATTTAAAGAAAAACCATGTGGCTAAATTTGAACCTAGAGAATAACCAAAATAAAAATAAAAAACCTCAGTGGATGGGCTTAGCAGCAGACTGCATAGGACAGAGAAACAAGTAAGTGCCCTAGAAAAAGAAAGAAGACACAGTTGATCAGTATTGGGACTAAAATATGTGATGCCATTACAGACCCTGAAAACATCAAAAGAATAATTAGGGAATACTATAAATAACTATACACATGTAAATTTGACAACTTGAACAAAATAAACAATTTCCTCAAAAATACAAGTTACCATATCTGACCCATCAATATGTAAAATATGCTAACTGCCCGTCCAGTTGACATGATGCACACTGGCCATTTACAGAGAAAGCACTGCAGACCTGGCGCCCACAAAGCAACACCCGGCTTCCCCCAAGTAGGACACAGGCCCCGCTATCATCCCAGAGTGACACCCCACCAAATCACAGCCGATGTTGTCGAGAAACCATGGTGCAAAATGCAGCCCACAGCCCAGCCCAGAAACGGTCGCTGTGGCTGCCAGGTAATGACGTCACGTAGCAATGCCTGGCTTCCTCAGTAGCAGCTAGCCTCCTTGGAGTTTCTTCAGCCCAGGAGTACAGCCTGCTTTATAGCCAGGTGCAAACATTTTACACTTTAACCAAATGTCTGTGAAGCATTTTCCTGTGCCTCATCTCATTTGATCCTCACAGAAGTCCTAGAGTAGGTAGATAGACTTGATGGAATCCTATTTTCATTTCATTAGTTGGAAAACAAGAGATTTAGAAAGCTTAGAAACTTGACCCAACTGAAAAGAAGTAAGAAATGGTGGACCTTGAAAATGACTTCAGGTTTTCTCACTGTGCAGAATATAGGCAAACACTGCTGCAGTTAAATATTTTACCTTTGTTCTCCCTGCATGATCTACAATAATAATCTGCTTCATGTTGATACTTACTGCTGTGTTGCTGTTGATGCCAAAACAAATGGGGCAAACTGGTTAACTCCATGAAAAAAAAAAATGTAAACAAAATAATTACTTGCGGCCAAATTTACTTAGAAAAACACATTTTCTGCCTTTCACCTCACTGAATTTGTATGTAATACCACTGACCACATGTGCTATTAATCTTATCTAATAAAGAGGGAATATGCTAATTGAACCTCATGCACCCTCAAAGATGGCGGCACCCCCAGCCAATAAGGAGGGAATATGCTAATTGACTGCCCCGCCCTCAAAGATGGCAGCACCCACAGCCAATAAGGAGGGAATATGCTAATTGACTGCCCTGCCCTCAAAGATAGCAGCGCCCACAGCCACAAGATGGCAGCGTCCAGTCCCCTCAGCTCTGCTGGGGTGGCAGGTGCGTGGCAAGGCTGGGTCTGCCCCATGCGCCTGCCTTCGTAGTCCCCCAGCCCTCTCAGCCCCCAGCCGCCCAGGCCCGGCCCAAGGCTCAAGTAACCAGGGCCAACTGAGTCTTGTGCTGCTGGCAGTGGCAGCAGCAGAGGTGTGATGGGGGTGTCGCCTTCCTCTGATCTCTTCCCACCCCTGAGGGCTCCTGGACTCAGAGGGGGCAGGCTGGGCTGAGAGACCCCCCCCCTCCAGTGCATGAATTTTCATATGTATATCTCATACACACACACACACACACACACACACACACATCCATATAATGAAGACCTAACCCCAATGTGGATATATGTGGAGATAGGGCCTTTATCGAGATAATTAAGGTTAGTAAGGTCATAATGGTGGGGTCCTAATCTACTATGACTGGTCTCTCGGGAAAGGGAAAATAGTGACACTAAAATATTTCTTCTAATTTCCTTTTGATGTGCATGAATTTGTGCACTGGGCCTCTACTATGAAATAAATAATAAAAATAGCCCTCTAAACTGTTAAGGAGAATGAATTTGTAATTTTAAAACTCCCCCCAAAAGAAGTCTCCAGGCCCAGGTAGTTTTACCAGAGAATTCTACTATTTTAGTAATATTTAACAGCAATTCCACACAATCTCTCCAGAAAATAGAAGAGGCGGAATTAAAACTAGTATTACTCAAATATCAAAACTAAACAAAGATAGTACAGAAAAGGAAAACTATACAATATATGAATATAAAAATAAAAATTCTTAAAATATTAGCAAATAGAACTCAGCAATATGTAAAAAGTCATGTATATAGTGACCAAATAGGGTTTATTTCAGGGACGCAAGACTGGCTTAGTATTCCAAAATCAATGTAATTTACCACATTAACAAACTAAAGAAAAAACCTATATAATCAAATTAATCAGTGGAGAAAAAGCATTTGACAAAATTCTGCACTCGTGTTATTTTTAACCCCTTCCCCGGCAGAAACGTGTAGGCCTGGGCAGCAGGGACCACCAGCTCCTCGCGATCTCCCGCCCTGCCCCTGCCCAGGCCTAATGCCTCTGGCTGAGGCGTGGGGCAGGGCAAAGGCGGGCCCCCTGGGTTTCCTTCCGATCACTGTCAGTGTCAGTGGCAGGGGCCTTGCTTTCCCTTTCGCCTCCCTGCATTGTGCCTGCATATGCAAATTAACCGCCATCTTTGTTGGCAGTTAACTGCCATCTTAGTTGGCAGTTAATTTGCATATTGTCCTGATTAGCCAATGAAAAGGGTAGCGGTTGTATGCCAATTACCATGTTTCTCTTTTATTAGTGTAGATTAGTGTGTGTGTGTGTATATATATATGTATGATAAATATTTTTATATATAAAGAAGGTAAATATAAAAATTATTTGTATTCTATGTACTAGCATTGAACATATGTGAACACTGACATTACAAATACAATATTATTTACATTCACTCACAAAAACTGAAATAATTAGGGTTAAATCTAACAAAACCTGTTAGGTTTGTATGCTAAAAACTATAAAATGGTAATGAGAGAAATCAAAGATCTAAATAAATGGAGAGACATACTGTGTCCATGGATTGGAAAATTCAACAGAGTCAAGATGTCAATTCTCTCCAAATTGATATACAGATTAACTCAATTCCAGCAAGATTTTCTGTATATGTAGACAAGATTATTATTATTTCCTTTTGTTAATCCTTATCTGAGGATATTTTTTCTATTGTTTTTCAGAGAGAGTGGAAGGAAGGGAAGGATGGAGGGGAGAAAGAGAGAGAAACATTGAAGTGAGATAGATACATCAACTGGTTGCCTCCCACACTCACCTGACCAGGGTGGAGAGCAAAACTGCAACCAGGTACATGCCATTGCTTGGGAATTGAACCTGTGACCCTTCTGTGCTCGGGCCGATGCTCTAACCGCTGAGCCACTCTGGTGAGGGCAAGATTATTCTAAAATTTATATGGAAAAGTAAAGGAACTGGAATATCTTAAATATTTTTTTAAATGAGAAGACTCAGTCTTACCTGATTTCAAAACTTATTGTATAACTACAATAATCAAGACTGTATAGTATTGATGACTAGATAGATGCATATATCAGTGAAACAGAATAGGGAATCCAAATGTAGACCCACATAAAAATGCCCAGTTAAATTTTGACAGAGATGCAAAAGCAGTTCAGTGGAGGAAAGATTGCCTTTTCAACAAATGGTACTGTCGCTATTGGACACTCATCCATAGGAAAATAAAATAAAATAAAATAATAATGTAGTACTCAACCTAAGTCTCACATCTCATAAAAGATGAACTCAAAATGGATCATAGAACCAAATGTAAAATGCAAAATGAAATTTTAGAAAGGAAACAAAATCAGGATCTAGGGCTAGGCAGAGTTCTTAGATTTGAACCAAAAGTACAATTGATAAAGGAAAAATTGAAAATTAGATTTCATCAAAATTAAAAAATTTTGTTCCATGAAAGACCCTGTTAAGATGAAGAAAAGAAAAACTACTGATTGAGAGAAAATATTTGCAAACCTCATCTCCAAAAAAGAACTAGTATCTAAAATATATAAAAGATCTCTCAAAATTCAACATTAAAAAAATGCATACCATCTAATTACACCATGGGCAAAAGCATGAATAGATTTTTTATCAAAAAAGATTTCTAGTGGTAAATAAGCACACGGAAAATTGTGTGACATTATTAGCCACCAGGGAAATGCAAATTAAAACCACAAGATAGCACTACATACATATCAGAATAGCTGAAAATTTTTAAAAAGTGATAACACATGCTGTGGAGAAGCAGGATCACTCTGACTTTGCTGATGGGAATTAGAAATGGTACAGCCACTCTGAAAAACTGTTGGGCAGTTTCTTAAAACACTTAATATATGAAGGCCTGAGAGGGGTGGGTGTGGGATTGAGGGGGTCAATGGGAGGAAAAAGGGAGACATCTGTAATACTTTCAACAATAACAATAAATTTTAAAAAAGAATGGAGCTATCATCATAAACAGCTATAGTTTGATATGACTTCAGTGTGATGGACACGGGGGAACCCTGCAAGGCCCCTCCAAAGGACTTTGATGAAAGTCCTCTGTCCATTGTTAAAGATAGCCCAGCAAACATTTGTTTACCAAACATTTGCTTTTCATCTCCATATAAATTGCCTTTCTCCCCTTTGGAGTTCCAAACCTGGACCTCCCCTGTTCTTTATCCTTAGCTCAAACCCCAAATTGTCCAAATTGTCTCTGGTTCCCATATTCTTATGGAACCCTGTATGTACATAGGCAATAAACTTGGTTGTTTTCTCATATTAAAAAAGTAACACTTTATATGTGCAACTGCCATATGACCTGATATTGACACTCTTGGGTTTTTATCCTATAGAAATGAATTTACATTCACATGGAAACCTGTCCATTTATATTTTTAGTGATTTTATTCATAACTAACTCAAAACCACCCAGATGTCCTTCATTGAATGAATGGTTAAATAAATTATGGTATCTCCATACTGTGGAATTACTGCTAAGCAATAAAAGGAATGAAACATTGATCTGTACCACAACCTGGATGAATTTTCAGAGAATTATGCTGAGTTTAAAAAGCCAGTCCCCAAAGGTTACATACTGTGTGATTCTACAGGGTGTCCCCCCAAAATGTATACACTTTAACAGCTGATAGCTCAATTTTGAAAATGGAATGTTTTTTTTAATAAACACTGCCTTTATAATTATTCAAAGTGTATGTATACACTGGTTGGGACACCCTATATTTAAATAACATTCTCTTAAAATGGAGAACAGATTAGTGGTTGCCAGGAGTTAAGGAGGCGGTGAGAGTGGGAAGGAAATGGATGAGGGTATAAAAGAGCAATATGAGGCAGTGGTGTTGGAAGTGTCAGTATTTGGTTGACATACACTACTATAGATTTATAAGATGTTATCACTGGGGAAACCGGGTAAAGGGCACATGGTATCTTTCTGGATTATTTCTTAGAACTGCATCTGAATCTATAGTTACCTCAAAGTAAAAGGTTTAAAGAAAAAAAAAACAATAAATTTTGTGCCAGAGTATATATATGACTTACATACTCTTCCTGTCCTGCTGTTTCAGAGTATCTAAGAAGTCCTTTTGTGCTCTAAATCTTATCAGTGTCCATCCTTTGTAGCACTTTTATGAATTTCCCCCCAAAATTTTCCTCTCCACTGGCTAATTCTCTTTTGCCTCTAAAAGGCTTACCTCTCCCATTCAAATAACAACACACACACACACACACACACAAAACCCCTAAGTTATAAACAAGCAGTTTTCCCTCCACACTTACTGCCCCGACCTTAAGAGTCTCCCTTGACACATGTTTCTTCCTCAGCTTCTCTTTCCAGTTCATTTATCTACAAGTTCTGTCATTTTACCTCCTTCCAAGCTACTGTCAAGTGTCCCTTCAATTACTGCAGTCACCTTGTAACTTTTCATCCCAGCATGTACTCTGGCCTCATTCCAAATGCATCTTCCTGCCAAACCAGTCTTTTCAGTGCTTAAACTCACATCACTGGCAACTCCCCAGCCACTTTTTAAAATGTTCCATGGATTTATACCATTTCTAGGTTAAGGACTCAATTTTTTTTTTAAATCCTCACACAAGGATATGTGCTGTTTTTATGTTTTGTTTTGTTTTTAATTTGAGAGAGAGAGGAAAAGAGAGAGAGAAAGAGAAACATCCATGTGAGAGAGAAACATGGATCAGTTGCCCCTCATATGCTCCCCAATCGGGGATTGAATCCACAACCTAGGTATGTGCTCTGACCAGAAATCGAACCCACAGACTTTTTGGTATATGAGATAATGCTCCAACCAATTGAGTCATTTTGCCGGGACGGGACTCAGATTCTTAAAATGGCTTTCAAAGCCTTGTGTGGTCTGCTTCATTCTCATCTCTCTCTCTCTCTCTCTCTCTCTCTCTCTCTCTCTCTCTCTCTCTTTCTCTATCTCTCTTTTTGTTTGCTTTTTTATTAATCGATGTGTCTCTTTCATATCTATGTTTCTCTCTCTCTCTCTCTCTCCCTCTCCCTCTCTCCCTCCCTCCCTCGCATCCTCCCTCCGTCCCTCCCTCCCTCCCTCCCTCTCTTTTCTGTTATTACACCTGCCACATTGTTTATTTTCAGATCCCCAAATGCATTGTGATCCTTTCTGCCCCAGTTCCTTTGCAGGGGCTAGTCTTTCTGAAATCTTTGCTTCCCCTGATTATGTTAGCTCCTACTCATTTTTCAGATCTCAGCTCAAGGGTTACTGTGGTCAGGGAAACCTCTCTATTCTAATTTCTTGGCAGGTTCTTTTGATACAGCACCATGTAGAATTATCATCTTTTATTTCTGTCTTTTCCACTGAGTTGCATGATAGCATTGATTGTGTGCTTGCTTACTGCTGCATCCCTAGCTGCTATTTGACACACACAGGTACACCAATAAATGTGTTAACTTAATGAATAAGTCCCTCTCCTTACTTTCAGCATCTAATGTTATTAAAGAAGTCATTACTTTTTGCCTTCTCTTTACCCCTGTCGTTACTGCCATAGTTTATCTCTTTTTAATTCTGAACCATTAAAATAACTTTACGATAAACTTCCTGCTTCTAGTTTTTTCCCCCACTCCTCTTGTTTCTTCACTAAATCTGATCATATTAGTCATCTTCTAAAGGCCTTCCCACTTGGCCAAAAAGTAGGTCTCCTTAGCACACCAAGCTCTCCTAAACTAACCCTGGCTACTCAGTCTCTCTCTCGCTCGCTCTCTCTCTTTCTCTCTCTCTTTCTCCCCCTTCCTCCCTCTCTCCTCATCCCCACCCCCTTATGTTCAGCCACACTCAAACTGGGTCCACTGACAAGGCATACTTTTTCACATATTTTTTCTTTTGCTGCATTTTTGAAAATTGGAGTTGTAAAGGCTTGATTGCCATTTTACTCTTAGCCATCATACAGTTTTGTGAACAAGTTAAAGATGTTCTTCCTCTCAGACTTCTTTCAAGGGGAGTAAAATCAACTCCATTAAGAAAGATTGATTTCTGCTGTACTGGCACTCAGTTATGGCAAATGTGAGGGATAACAAGTATTAGGAATATTTTTAGGGTAATTATTAGAGATCAATACTGTCTTGATTTCAAAGGAACCATACCAACTTAGGGTTTCAGATTATGTATGTTCCTCTCAGCTGAGTGTTATATGTATGTATTGCTGATTTCCCATTTGTGTACGTTATTTCTGTTTCTGAAGCTTAGTAGTGATTTTGTCCAAGGATAAAGTACAATGTTTTAATGTTTGTAATTTTTTCTCACCTATTTTGCCCCAGTAATTCTTGCTCTGTTTCATTTTAAATTGTCTTGCTTCTTTGTCCCATTACATAAAGTTGGGATTTGAGGGCATAATAAAGATATTTCTAATAGGAAGGCCACCTTAATAAAGTTTAATAATGACCTTGCAAGGTATTTCTTAGAGAAGTTATGAAACCTGATTCTGGTTTTCCTCTTTCTTTGTCCAGAAACTTAATCTTGTTTATCAGATTCAGGAAGACCAATTACCCAAACTCACAGGGTACTGAAATTTAAGCCAGAATCACGCTTCACTTAGGATGAGAATTATAAATGTGGCACAGACTGAATAGTCATTCCCTCTGATTTCTTTTTCCCATCAGGAATTCTATATGAAAAGCCAAATGATCAGAACATGTCTGAGCATAGATACAGACAAAAAAAGTAACTATATTAAGATTTGAGAGAAAAATTTGTCTATGAAAACCAGTTTAGATGTAAAACCTCAAAATAAAAATAAAATTGTAACCTCCAAAGTCTTCAAATGAACTAAACTAGTTCACTTTATTAAAATTTGATAATATTGATTTGTGATTTCTTTCTGATATTATAGGATTGTTTTACTTTCTCTTCATTCTCTTTAAATAGACTTAAATCACATGGTAGAGTTGGGTTGGTAATGGTCAGCATTCTTGTGAATAATGGCATAATGGTGGCTGATTCATGCCCAGGCACCACACCCAGGATCCCTTCTCTTCCCTCCCATCCCCTTCCCTTCCCTTCCCTTCCTTTCCCTTCTCTTCCTCTTTCCTTCCTTTCCTATCAAAGCCACCATAGGAAACTTTCAGTAGGCACTGAGACCCCCTGACTTACTGTTTCTGACCTGACATTTTGCCTTCTCTATTAGTTATCTCAATGGCCATAGCTGGGGTGGAGTAACTCTCAGGTTGATTCCAGACTTCAAAATTACATAATTTGTGCTGTAGCCAGTTTGGCTCAGTGGATCGAGGTTGGCCCGCTAACTAAAGGGTTGCGGATTCAATTCCTGTCAAGGGCAAATACCTCAGTTGTAGGCTCAATCCCCACCCTGGTTGGGGCTTGGGTTGGAGGCAACCAATCGATGTGTATCTCTCATATTGATAGTTCTCTCTCTCTGTCTCCCCCCTCCCTTCCACTCTCTCTCAAAATTAATGGGAAAATATCATCGGGTGAGGATTAACAACAACAAAAATTACATAATTTGCAAAATAATAAAAACCAAAGCTGGGCAGAGTAGGGAGGCAAGGATATACTGTGGGTAGTGGAATCGGTCACAAAAGTGGTATCCCTTTGGGAATAATTAGAAGTATCAGAGATAATTTATTATCACATTCTGATTTACATTCATGATATTTATGCATAAAAAAAGGAGGAAAGCAAATTGTACTAAATTAAATTCTGATAATTTTATGTAGTCTCTGTCCATCTAAAGCAGGGATGGGGAACGTCCGGCCCTTAGGCCATATAAGGCCCACAGAATCATTTGGTCTGGCCCTGCCAAGACATTAGAGGTCAGTTAATTGAATGTTTGACCAAATTTAGCCACTAATTTTTAAGTTGATAATTTTGTATGGCCCTTGAATGATGTTATAAATATCCAGATGAACCTTGGTAGAAAAAAGGCTATATCTAAAGCCATATAAATAATAATACTGCTTAAGTGTTTTCTCTGTTTTATGTGAAGAATTTCTCATATTCCTAGTTTTAAAATGTATCAAATTTTTTTATGCAGCTCTGAAAGATTGGTATTGCTGGCAGGTGGTAGCCTGGAGATCAGTGATATCACTGAGGATGATGCTGGGACTTATTTTTGTGTAGCTGATAATGGAAATGAAACAATTGAAGCTCAAGCAGAGCTTACAGTACAAGGTATGTCATTATTTCCTGTATAAATAAAAAGCCTTTGTACCTTATGGGTTTGCCAATTTTTTAACATTAATGTGGGAAAGGCAACACAACAAAATAGTTAAAAGTCTGAACTTTAAACCAGACTGCTTGAGTTCAAATTCTGGGTGTTATAATCCCTAGTTGTATAACTATAGGAAATTTACTCAACTTCTGTGAGCCTCATTTTCCTCATCTGTAAAATGGAGATAATAAGAGTACTTACCTCATTGAGGTTCTTTTGAGGATTGAAAGACTTAGTGTTTGTAAAACTTCAAGAATAGTGACTAGAATATGGTGAGAAGTTGAAGTTATGCATGGTAGTAGTGTGGCTATCTGGATAGTTTAGTTTACTTTTCTTGTCTCACAATACTTTTTCATAAAAAAACTTCTTTCCTAGACACTGGTATTCCCTCCTTTCAGATGAATAGATCACCTAGGACAGACAGTGCATGTGGCTCTCAGTAACATGGTCATCTGATGATTTCTTTCTTTCTGCTCAACCAACGTTGAGCATCACATTATCTCCCTTTATAGGTTCTCTGATTTAGAAGTCAGATAAATTGAACCTGGCATGTACACATAATCTCTTCTTTATCCCATTTCCCTTGCCCTTCCTCCATATGGAAATGTACCCTCAGAAGAATGCTTGCTATCTCTCCTATGATTTGTCTGCACCCTCATTTGTCTTTGTTCGAAATAAAAATCTTTAAGATCTTCTACATTTCTTTCAGGGAAATCCAACAGTGCTTGGATATGTAGAAGTATATATTGGCTCATGATATTCATCTTCAACTTGTCCCAAATTGTATTGTATTTGATAGACCACTTCCTGATCTATGTTTTGGAGTTGTTTCATATTTTATATAGAAGTGTTTCTTTTGATGCATCTGAGGGTTTTAGTGTAGCCACATTTCTACTCTGTTTGTTACCAGAGGTCTCAAATATGTTTTCGGTAAGAATTAGAGAGCAGACTTTTTGGGGTTCTGTGCTGGGGATGGCAATAGCATGTTTATATTCTCTGTTGCTATTTGTGGGTGGATTCAATATTTCTGAAAATCGAAAGAGCAGGCCTTGGAGTTTATATACCTATTACCTCAGTGAGCTCACCATTACTCTTAACTAGATGAAAGGTTGGCTATAACCAGCTGTAAAATGGCTAGTTTATTTCTTTACTTTATGTGCATGGTTTGGACATATAAAATATTAGTGAACTCTATCTTATTTGGTCTTTCTTACCTCCATTAGTGGATGTTTACTCTTTTTGTTTTTTCCAATAATGAGATTCTTGGCCCAACACTGTCTTCCATTTTTCTACCCATGCCTCAGTTTCCTTCAGTGTAAAATACCTTGTTATTGGCCTCAAATGAGAGACATGGTGTCTGCCCTATACATTAATTGCATTTGTCCATGCGATTATTTTCTACTGTTTTTTTTCTAAATAAATCTTTATTATTCAGATTATTACAGTTGTTCCACTTTCCCCCCCCCATAGCTCCCCTCCCCCCGGTTCCCACACCACCCTCTGCCCTTACCCGCCACCCCCCCCCAACTGTCCTCATCCATAGGTGTATGATTTTTGTCTAGTCTCTTTCCACACCCCCCACACCACTTCCCCCTGAGAATTGTCAGTCCACTCCCTTTCTATGTCCCTGATTCTATCATATTCACCAGTTTATTCTGTTCAACAGATTCTTATTTTACTTGATTTTTAGATTAGC
>NW_006287066.1:607445-608991 GCF_000327345.1 Myotis davidii | reverse complement strand
ACTTGCTTCAGTGGGGCTTTGTGTCTCACTGATTCTGCCCCCTGAGTGTGTCCCTTATGGATCTGAGGAGTTGTAATCTGGATGGTCCCACTCTGACCACTGGATACACTGGTCTTGGATCTCTAAGGAGGTGTTAATTTTAGCCTCTGCCTGAGGCTACCCAGCAGGAGCTACGGAGAGATCTGCAGATTCCTCTTCTTTGTTTGGGATTTGGAGGTGCCTGGATGAGGCCCAGCTGTGAAGCAATGCAAGCTGCTGTGGGGCCTTGGGCCTTCTTTTGGATGTTCTGGATCTCTCTGACCCAGCTGCAGTTTGTTAGGTACTTTTAGATTGCAAAGGGCCAGGCCTTTCATATGTGAAAGCTTCTGCGCACAGCTTGGGTGGGGTGGGTTCTCGGAATCAACAAGGCGGAGCAAACAGCTATGGCTGATCCTCAGCCCTGCCCCAAGAGGCCCCAGGTCTCAGTGTCCTGCGGTAATCACTGCAAGCACCTCTGAGAGAAAGCCGCCCTTGACTTCTGCCCGATGCCAGACAGTCCAGTTTCTCCCCGTATGAGTCTGGGTCCCCAGAGACTCACCAGGAACTGGTTTGACTTTTAGTTGTAGTTTTAATGGGGTTGTGTGCAGCAGCAATTTCAGGTGTTTACCTATGCCGCCATCTTGGTTTCTCCTCTACTGCTTTATTTATTTATTTTATATATATTTTTTTATTTACTTCAGAGAGGAAGGGAGAGGGAGAGAGAGAATCATTGATCGGCTGCCTCTTGCATGCCCCCTGTTGAGGATCGAGCTCACCACCCAGGCATGTACCCTTGACCAGAATCAAACTCAGGACCTTTCAGTCTGCAGGCCGACGCTCTATCCACTGAGCCGAACCCAGTTGGGCTACTGTTTTATTTTCATATATCCTGTTGAATTTAATTGAAACTCTGCCTATGAACCGAATTAACTGCATTTTTAGTTATGAGATAACACATACATCTTACAGTTTGTATCCAGTTTCATCTTATTATCTGTACCTAGAGAAAGTGCCCTTAAGTGGGCATATTATAGAAAACTGATAAAAGAATAAGAACGAGAAAGCTGAGATATTAAAAATTAAAATAATCATTTCCTAATCAAAACAGCATGTTGCTGGCCAAGTATAGACATTAAAAAAGAATAAAATACAGCTGTTACAGGTAATTATTGAACTTTCAAAAATTATCAAAATAATAGAGTACATAGGGGGAAAGTGTTTTGTTTATTAAAAGGTATTGGTGTACAATATACTTTCAAGTGGAAGAAAATAATGTTGGATCTCTACTTCAAACCAAGGTTCTAAATGTGCAAAGTGAAGAATAAAAACATGGGATGGTGTTATTACCTTTGATGAGAAAGACTATTTTAGGAAAAACAGAAAATAGCATGTCAAGCAAAAACTAACAAATTTCGACAAAATACATATTTTTGTTGTTATTGTTTTGTTTTTTTGTTAATCCTCATGAGAGGATATTTTCCCCATTGCTTTTTCAGAGAGAGTCGAAAAGGGGTAGGGAGGAGAGAGT
>NW_006287066.1:601269-607331 GCF_000327345.1 Myotis davidii | reverse complement strand
AAAGAGAGAGAGAGAGAGAGAGAGAGAGAGAGAGAGAGAGAGAGAGAGAGAGAAACTTCGGTGCAAGAGACACATTGACTGGTTGCTTCCTGCATGCACCTCAACCAGGGGTGGTGAGGGAACCCACAACCCAGGAATGTGCCCTTGACCAGGAATTTAACCTATAACCCTTTAGTGCGCAGGCCAACACTCCAATCACTGAGGAACACCAGCAAAGGGCAACATACATATTTTATTTCTATTTAAGTTATATAGGAATAGTCTTGTAATTGTAGATAAAATGCAAATGATAGACTGGTTGAAAATATTTGTAACACATAACTGCAAAAGCATTACCTCCTTGGTTCTAGATATTGTATTCCTTAGTGAAATTTAAGGTTGAATTTGGGGTTTTTTTGACATCCTTGTTTTGGGAGCAACCAAAGTCCATCAGTTCTCTCTCTTCCTCCCCAACCTCACTTGTGGAGGATAGCTAAGGTTGTAGGTGGTTAGGCTCTTTCATTTCTTGCCTGCTATTGAAATAGCATTCTAGTTGCTAACTTATCTTTGCTAACACAGTTTTAGATCTGCTTGAGGCTAAAGATTGTACATGTGTGTTTTGAAAGTGCCATCATAGTCTTTTATCCTTAATAGAGGACAGGGGAATTGTGGTGCTTAAAGACACTTAGAGGTAAAAAATCTTGGTGAGCAAAAACGATAGGGGATTTTTTTAAATTTCACCCAAATGTTTACACAGAGTGCTTTGTAAGTCCAAGGTTGAAGAAAACTTAGAAAAAATAAATAAAATGATTTTTCAAAAGTGTGAAGCTAAAGATATTTAGAATAGCCATGAAAGAATTAGGAAGTACTTATCATTACCCTCTCTAAACTAGATGCTCCAAGGTAAGTTTTTTTTATGATAAGATATTCTATTAAATATTAACCTTTAATTCATTTGATTACCTCAAATTTCTGAACTGGATTGGGAGTGGTTGAAATTGAGCAAAAGTGTTACACCTTTGATGAAAGTAGTTTGCAGTTCCTATCAAACTAGTCCCAGTTGTTTACTTCCTCATCTCAAATTAACTCCAGAAAATGAGAGGAGTAAGAAGGAAATGCAGCGAGACTGAGGCTCTCCTGAACTTCTGTGTGTTTATGGGTGAGTGGGCTATGATGCGTGGGGGTGGTGGCTATAGCCTGGGACTAAGGACTGCCAGAGATAGCAGTGACAACATAGATTGGAAGAAGGCTAAGTTCTATTCTTATTTCTCACTGGTGTTGCCTGAGACTTTCTTTTCCTGCCCCTTCACCACAGAAATGACCAATAGTGGCCCAGGCCTGCATGGTCATTTCAAAGGCCTGCTGGGGCTCTGATGGCATTAACGTGAACTGGCCTGGCCTAACTACCCTTACGGGATCACTTTTTTACCTCTTCTCCCCATTCCCTCTAAACTCCTGGAAGACTCTCTGTGCCCAGTGCTGTTTCTCCCTTAGAGTTTAAATGTGAAATATTGACCAGAGGTGTTGCCTGTAGAAGGCCCAGCAAATTGGAGTACACAATAGTAGTTCTGAGATCCCTGGTGCTCTTTGCTCTGAGGCTCATCCTCTTTTGTTCTTAAATTAACCAGGTTAGATACAGTTAGAGCCTGGTGACCATATATATTACCAGACAGAGTGGCTGGTATCGCAGAAGAATATTAGTTTATAGCCAAATTAGTCACCTGAAGAGTACAATTACTTTCAAGGAAAAACAACTAAATTAATAACATATACCATGTGATGGAGAATTATTGGAAAAGATTATCTAAGAATAAGCATACTAAGTATATTTAAGGTGATAAGAAAGATGTTAGCAATATAATACAAGAACAAGAAAACATAAAAACAGAACCAGGTATAGAAATATTAGGTATGAAAAATGTAGTAAAAATAAATACAGTAAATGTAGTAAAAATAAATGCATGATAGTCAAAGGTATACATGATGAGCAAATTAATGAGTTTGGAAAATGACACTGAGGAACTCTGAGAATGCAGCATTAAATGATATAGGGAGAGAACACACAGACTAAAAACCAAGGTTATGAAGGTTAGGTTCAGAAGGGCTTCTCTCCATATAAATAGGAATCCTAGAGGAAAGAATTAAAAAGGGAGAAGGAAATTTTTGAAGAAATAATTAAGATAAACTTCTCAAAATTAAAAAACTAGTGAAAGACCTCAGACTGAAAGTGCTTGAAGACTGTTAAATATGGGAAAGAGAAACCCACCATTAGACTCATTCATGTGACATAATATCAAAGACAAAACATTTCTAAAAGGTTCCAGTGACAAAGAACAGATCCCTTAAAAATGAATAATAATTAGATTGCACCTAGGGCTTATTTTGACAAATCTGACTTCAAGGGGACAACTGAGTAATGTTTTTAAAGTGTTAAAGGTAAAGGACATTGAATCCACATAGAATTTATATGTAACCAAATTGTGAGGCAGAATACAAATTCTCATCATATAAGACGTCAGAAGGTTTCTTACACAAAGATGCACACTGAAAACCCTTTTGGAATTAATATTCAAGTAAGAAGAGACACATTCAGGAAATGCTGCAACAGATTTGAGAGTTTTAAAACAAAGCCCCCAAATCTTTGACAGTCCTCCTCCTTAGCGGTGAGGCTTGCATCCCTTGCCCTTGAATCTGAGTGGCTTTGGAACTACTTGAATAAATAAAGAGTCATGTGACTTCTGTAGCTTGCAGATTCCTCCTGGTTTTCTTGGAATTACTGCTCTCCAGATAGACACTTCCTCTTGGGATCTCCCTCTCAGAACTCAGCTGCTATCCTGTGGGAAGCCCCAGCCACAAGGAAAGGCTGCATTGTAGGTACTCTGGTAGACAGCTCCAGCTGAATCCAACTATCAGGTTATCTAACCAAGGGGCCAGGCATGTGAATGAGGAAGTCTCCAATTGATTTCAGCCCCCATCTTTCTGAGTCATCCTCAGACTTTCAAGTCTTAGATCAGTGATGGCGAACCTATGACATGCGTGTCAGATGTGACACGCGAACTCATTTTTTTTGGTTGATTTTTCTTTGTTAAATGGCATTTAAATATATAAAATAAATATCAAAAATATACATCTTTGTTTTACTATGGTTGCAAATATCAAAAAAATTCTATATGTGACAAGACACCAGAGTTAAGTTAGGGTTTTTCAAAATGCTGATACGCCGAGCTCAAAAGGTTCGCCATCACTGTCTTAGATGTTGTGGGTCACAGATGAGCCATCCTGCTGTACCATGTCCTAATTCCTGACCCACTGGATCTGTGAACATAACAAAGTGGTGGTGGTTTTATGCCACTGAGTTTTGCGGTTGTTTGTTGTGTAGAAGTAGTAACTTGGGAAAGTTCATTATTATTGTTTCAAACAAAATGCTAGAACTAAAGACAAAAAATCAATGATAACCCAGAACTGAAATTTTTGACAGTACCAAGTAGTGGGGATAGACGGGAATATGTGTGTTGTTAGTGGAATAGAGATACTAATATCTATATACCTATTGATATAAACATTAAGATACAAAATAAGAGTTTGGAACTTAAGGGCAATCACCCCAGAACAAAGTAGAACATACATATAACTTTTAAACAGTAGAGGAAAGTTTTGTTTTTTTGTGTGTGTGTTTTTTTTAGTAGAGGAAAGTTTTATTCAACTGAAAGCACAAAAGAAGGAAAAAAATTATTGTATGTGTAAAACTAAGTATGAATAAGATGAAGAAACACTCCCAATATAATGGAAATTAAAATAATATAAATGGGTTAATTTCATCAAAAGGAATACAGCAGATTGAATTACGAAAACCCTCCCAATGTGTTGTTTGCAAAGATATACATAAAACTGAAGGAGACAGAGAGATTTAAAATAAAAGGTTGGGAAAGATACACTAGGCAAAACAAAAGAAAGTTGAAGTAGCTATCCAAAAGGCACAGGTAGCAGAAGGAACATACCTACTCATAAGAGGAATTATAATTAAGAAAGTATAACATATAACATATAGTCAACATGGATAGATATGTTCCTAACAATGCAGTCTAAAATGTATCAAACAAAAGCTAAATAACTGCTGAGAGAAACAAACAAATCAACAATTGTTAGAAATTTTACCACACTCCTCTCAGGAAATGATAGAGTGGAGAGACAGAAACATTTAGGTTTATCACAATTATCTCTAGTTTAACATAATTCTTTCAGTATTATCTACACAAATAAAAGACAAACATGGTAATTGACTGTACCTTAGCTACACTTCCCATTGGCTAATCAGGGCGATATGCAAATTAACTGCCAACAAAGATGGCGGTTAATTTGCATACGTACGCGCAATGCTGAGAGGCGAAAGGAGAAGGACAGAAGAAGCCCCCTGCTGCTGACGGTGATTGGAAACCAAGGTGGCAGCCAAGAGCCGGGTGGCAGGGCAAAGGCGGCCCTGGGGGCCTTTGCCCGCCGCCCCCTGGCCAGTGATCACCGGAAGCAGGCCAGTTCACATTAGGCCTGGGCAGGGGTGGAACCAGCCATTGCAGGGAGCAGGGGCGGAGTCAGCGATCGTGGGCAGCTGGGGGTGGAGCCAGCGATCATGAGCAGGGGCGGAATCAGCGATTATAGGAAGCTGGGGGTCCCCTGCCCAGGCCTAATGCCTTGGCCAGAGGTGTTAGGTCTGGGCAGGGGTGCAGCCGGCCATGGCGGGGAGCTGGGGGTCCCCTGCCCAGGCCTAATGCCTTGTCCAGAGGCATTAGTCCTGGGTAGGGGCAGAGCGGAAGATTGCGGAGAGATGGGGGTGCCCTGCCCAAGCCTAAGGCCTTGGCCAGAGGCGTTAGGCCTGTGCAGGAGCGGAGCCAGCGATTGCGGGGAGCAGGGAGGGAGCTGGTGATGGCAGGGAGCAGGGGTAGAGCCAGTGATCATGGGCAGCAGGGGCTGAGCCGATGATTGAGGGAGCTGGAGGTCCCCTGCCCATAGGCATTAGGCCTGGGCAGGGGCCAAACTGGCAATTGGTGTGAAACTAGGGCTCATGCAGGAGGCAACCAATCAAAGTCTTCCTCTCACTTTGATGTTTCTCTCTGTCTTTCCCTTTCTCTTACACATTCTCTAAAAATCAATGGAAACATATCCTAAGGTGAGGATAAAAAAAAAAAAGAAAGAAATGTCATATCCTATGAAAGAAACATCTTGAAAATGCCTAAAGAAAGCTGTCATTTTTTCATGGTTAAGGGACTGGAGTCCGTGTTGATGAAAACACCTTGCTGGCTGCAGTGACTGGCAGTAGCTGCAGCAGTGTGGTGATGGTGCTGGCGCCTTCCCCTGATCAGCCCAGTTGCCTCCCACAAAGGGAGGCCAGACTGTGGCTTAGGCCTGCTCCCCAACGGGAGCAGGAAGTAGGACATCCCCTGAGGGCTCCCAGTATGTGATAGGGGGCAAGCTGGGCTGAGGGACTACCCCCCCCTCCAGTGCACAAATTTTTGTGCACCGGGCCTCTAGTAAGAAAATAAAAAGGAATAGTAGTTTTGAAATTGGGAGACAAGAGGGTGGGCTAAATGGTAATGGAAGGAGACTAACTTGGGTGGTGAATGTACAATACAATATACAGATGATGTGCTATGGAATTGTGCACCAGAAACCTGTATAATTTTGTTAACCAGTGTCACCCCAATAACTTCAATAAAAAGGGAAAAATAAATAAATAAAAAAGAAATGGGAAGAAGAAATAAAATTGTTCTATCAACAGATAATTTGATTGTCTACCTGATCACCAAACTAGTGTATAATAAAAAACAGCTTTCCATACAGGATAAACTTATCAAAATCAGAAGTATTTCTCTACACCAATAATAATCAATAGAAAATAATTTAAAAATAGATAAATTCACAATAGGAAAAAAACACACAATAAAATATAACTTACTAAGAAACTATAGGGAGATTATGAAACTCTAGTAGAGGATATAGATATAGAAGATAATTTGAATAAATGATAAGATAAATATTCCATACTCTTGGATGGGTTGATATGACATTTAAAATGTCACCCGCCGAAACCG
>NW_006287066.1:594134-601207 GCF_000327345.1 Myotis davidii | reverse complement strand
CAAGGGCATATACGTGGGTTGCGGGCACATCCCCAGTAGGAGATGTGCAGGAGGCAGCTGATCGATGTCTCTCTCTCATCGATGTTTCTACCTCTCTATCTCTCTCCCTTCTTCTCTGTAAAAAATCAATAAAAATATATTAAAAAAAAATAAAATAAAATGTCACCCACAAATTAATGTATAAATTTGGCATATATGAATCAAGATTTTAAATAGATTCTTTGAGGAACTTGAAGATTTCTTCCTAAACTGCATATGGAAGAATAAAGTCCATGAACAGCTGAGTTAGCTATGGAAAATAAAAAGAGCGAGGGGCTTACTCTATCAGATATTCAAACATACTAAAAATTCACAATGATTGTTTTAAAATAAAAAGAAAGCCTTGTTAACAAGAACTGAGAAATAGACTAATGGAAGGAATGAGGAACAGGCTAATTATTTAGTAAACAGTTTGGGGGACTGTGGTTTCCTATAATGGAGAGAAAAAATAGCATTTCTATGTAATAATAACCATACAAATCACCTACATTTAGTTTAGTAGTGACTGAGATCTGAAGGGTAAAACTGTCAAGTTAATAGGAGAAAATGTAAGAGAATAACTTTGTCCCTTAGGGGCAGGAAAAGATTATGTTAAACAAAAATTTAGATAAATCATGAGGTGAAACACTGATGGCTCTGATCATGTCAAGTAGAGGGTATTTTCATGGAGGCTCAGTGATGCAGGGAAAATGAGGAGCAAGGGAAAGGTTAAATGTTTGGGTAAATCTAAGTGAATATTGACTGTAAAATAATAATGTCATGTGGGATTTAAAATATAATGAAAATACACCATAGATGTATAAGTCAGGAGGAGTTAGTCATCTAAGGTTCCTAAAATGTGAGGTTAATATAAGGCAGGGATGTGTTCTATAATCTCTGGGAAGTCTTGAGAGAATAATAGGAGAATCTATAACTAACAAGATAATGGAGGAAGAAAATAAAGTAAAAAATACTTAAAAAGAAAGGAAAAAAATATTGAGATGGTAGACTTAAACCCAAATATATCAGTAATTATAAATGTACAAACTACACTGATTAAAGACAATGATTTTCAGATTGAAAAGAAATTGAAACCCAAGTATGTATTGCTTGTATGAGAGTCACCTTATATATAAGGATACAGGAAATTTGGAAATTAAAAGGATGGAATATGATAAACCATGTCAAAGCTAACTGGAAAAAATCTAGTGTAGCTATCTGGCAAAGGCCAGATGAGATAAAGCAGCGCATTTCATGTTAATGAGAGATTGTCTACTGGGAAAGTAAAACCATTCTAAATATGTATGTACCTCAGAATGTAATCTCAAAATATGAAAATAAAAAACTGATAAAACTGTAGGAGAGGTAGACAAGATAAACCTACAATCATAGTGATAGATTTAACACACTTCACTGACAAATAGGATATGTAGACCAAAACAAACAATAAAACCACAGTTACAATACAATAAGAACTGAACAATGCAAATTAATAAACTTGACCTAATTGACAACTATAGGTTGCTGCACCAAACAAATGAGAGAGTTTATCTTTTTTATAAATACTTAGGAAAGTTACTAAAAATATATCATATACTGACTATGAAACAAATCTTAACAAATTTCAGGGAATTAAAATTCTTTAGGTTTGGTCACTGTGGAATTAAGGTTGGAATTACGTTTTTTAAAAAAGAGTATCTTTAAAGAAAAGGAAACTTACAAACCTACTGTTTGTAAATTCAGTGCGTCACTTTGAAATGATCCATGAGTCAGAAAAGAAACGATGATGAAAATTAAAAACTAGTTTGAACTAATAGAGATATGACCTATCAAAACTGATGGGATGCTTAGAGAAAATTTATAGCCTTTAAGAAAATTTATAGCCTTAAGAAGAGAAGGCTGAAAAACCAGTGATTTAAATATTCATCTCAAAAAACTAAAAAAAAAAAAAGAAAGAAAATAGCAAATTTAACCCAAAGAAAATTGAAGAAAGAACAAAGATTAATAAAATAGTAAAAAAAAAAAAATTGTTTTTTTTTGTTTTTTAAAATATATTTTTTATTTATAGGTGAAAAAAAATGGCTGTGTGAAAAATTTTATTTTTTTTTTTTTTTTTTTTTTTTTAAATATATTTTATTGATTTTTTACGGAGAGGAAGGGAGAGAGATAGAGGGTTAGAAACATCGATAAGAGAGAAACATCGATCAGCTGCCTCCTGCACATCTCCTACTGGGGATGTGCCCGCAACCCAGGTACATGCCCTTGACCGGAATCGAACCTGGGACCCTTCAGTCTGCAGGCCGACGCTCTATCCATTGAGCCAAACCGGTTTCGGCAAAATTTGTTTTTTTAATCCTCACCCCAGGATATGCCTACTGATTTTAGCGAGAGGGGAGGAAAGAGAGAGAAGAGATATCCATGTGAGAGAGAACATTGATTGGTTGCCTTCTGTACACAACGGGATCAAACCCACAACCTGGGGTATGTGCCCTGACCAAGAATTAAACCCACAACCTTCTGGTATATAGGACAATGCTCCAACCAACTGAGCCAAACCAGCCAGGGCCAAAAGTTGGTTCTTTGTAAAAAATAACAATAATGATAAACCTCTGACAAGAGTTATATATATCACTTGACTAAATTTTATTTAGATCAAAGAGTCAGCAAACTATAGCTTGCGGATCAAATCTGCTCAACTGCTTGTTTTGTGCAGCCTGTGAGCTAAAAATAATTTATAGTTTTAAATGGTTGAAAGAAATCAGAATAATAATGTTTAGTGATATTTGAAAATTTTATGATATTTAGATTTTATTGTCCATAAAATTTCATTGGCATACAATCCCACTCATTCATTTATGCATTGACTATGGCTGCCTTCATGTTGTAAAAGAGGAGTTGAATAGTTGTGACAGAGAGTAATCAAGCATGTCACAGCCTCGAGTTTATTTAAATGAGGCATGCAGCCTGTTGGCCACAAGCTTGACATGCTTGGACATGACCCACAAAGCCTAATATATTTATTGTCTCATTCTTTTCAGAAAAAGTTTCAATCCCTGATATTTACTCTAGAAAGAACTATTATAGATCAATAATGTAAACAAAGATAGATAAATCATTAGAAAATTCACAAGGCTTGAACACCTGCCTCACAGATCTCCAGGGGCTACTAAACACTTGAAAAAGTGGTTATTATATTTAGTTTTTAGAGAAATGCAAATAAAAGCCACAATAGGTAACACTATACTCTACCAGAGTGACTAAAATTAAAGAGACTGACAATAAAGGGTTGGTTAGGATGAGGAACACTGGGGACTCTAATATACTGCTATTAGCACTCTATCGTCTATAATAATAAAAGCATAATATGCTAATTAGACCAGACATCCTTCCGGACGACCTTCTGGATGAATTTGAGGCTGTGAGGGAAGCCCAGGTCCAAGGTGCCAGAGGGAAGCCGGTGCCAGCAGCTGGGGGAAGGAAGGCCTACTCTTGCATGAATTTTGTGCATCGGGCCTCTAGTATGGATATAATCACTTTAGATACTGTTTGGCAGAATCTACTGAAACTGCATGCTTCATATCTTATGACAATGGTTGTGTTTCTAGGTGTATACTTATTAGAAATGTGCACAGCGATGGTCTCGCCAGCTTTATTCACACTAAATCAAAACTGGAAACAATTTATCTATCAACAGTAGAATGGATAGTGTTCTAATAATACAGTGGCATTTCATCAGCAATGAAAATTGACAGACCACTTCTACATTCCAACAACATGAATACATCTCACAAGCACCATTGAAAAAAAGAATCCAGGCACACATATAAAAACATACTGTATGATTCCATTTTTATAAAGTTCAAAAGTAGGCAAAACTAATCTGTGGTTTTAGAATTCAGAATAATCAGAACAAGGGCAGGGGAGTGACTGAATGTTACACAGTGGGGTTTCTGGTGTGTTAATGTCCTATTTCTTAATCTGAGTGGTGGTAGTTACAATAATTCCAGCTGTACTGTTATTGTGTGTCACATGAGGTCTTCTCTTTTTTGTTTACAGATAAGTCATTACGTACAAAATTTTGGAAAATTTTATTTTGAAACTTGTCCCATAACTGAAAGTATTTTGTTTTTCCTGATGGGGGAAGCAGTTTATGAGAAATGGTTGGAAATTGTATATATCTACATCTATATAAGATGTAATATAAAATATTTATTTACAGTTATTTATATATATGGTCATACCTGTCTGACTTGTTATTTTTTTTAAGAAATTATAGCTACAGGAAATTCCATAGTGAGTGTTAATGTAGAAAAGGTTGTAAGTTCATTCTTCATCTGTTAAATATTTCAAATTTATTGTTTTATCATTAACTCCTGGGATTTCTACACATACTGTGACGTGAATTAGCCCATTGTGTATTTCCTGTCATCTCAGCTTAAAATGGATTATGAGTTTTTTTAAAGAAACAGGAATTTTTCTTTTTCTCTTAAAACATTTGTAATAGTCTGTGATACATATCTCCCCTCCTCCCCCCAAAAGAAGAAAATTTTCCATTTGTATTTTTGTTCACAAGTTGATAAATTCCAAATTGGTCACCTCCTTGAGTTTGTTAATACTCAACAAATTTACAACCGAGGTTTTAAATTCTCCCATCTTTCTCTGGTCACAACCTAACATTCTACTTTTACTCATCTGTTCTACTGTGTCTGATCTGTCTACATTAACACATTGACCTCCCCCTTTTTGCCAGTCATCTTCATAATTTCACTTCCCTTTACTTCCTGATTAGTTATAATATTGTACTCTCCTCATTAGAACTCTCAATTCTCTTGGCTTATTTCGGATAAAAGCAAACTCCTTATAGCGTGTGTACAAAACACAACCACACCCTCATATGAAGTCAACTTTTTCGTTGTTAACTGAGAGGCACGACAGGGAAGTTAGTTAAGAGCAGTCTTTGAACCAGGCATGCCTGGGTTCTCGTCTCGTTTCTGTCCCTTACTTAGCTATGTGAATTTGACTAAATTATTTAACTTACCTGTGTCTCAGTTTTTTTAATCGGTTAAGTGACTTCTTATAATGATTAATTAAATAAACTTTGGCACTGTTCCACCTGAACCTAGGATAGAAATAGAGTTATCTTTACCAAACTGCATATAATTTCCTAAATATACTGTGCTATTTGATATCTCTGTTCCCGTGTATCCTCTCACCCCTAGCTAAAATTTCCTCATAATCCTTTAAAATTAGTTAACATTACCCCTCTGTGAAGCTTTCTGTAACCATTCTGATAACCCCAGGTAATTTTTATGTCTCCTAAAATAGCTATCTTTTTGCCAGCAGTGTCTCTCACTGATTTGTTTATGTGCTTATTCCCAATACTACTAAACTGGGTTCTTATCAAGATGGGCTGGTCTTATTGAATTTTTATCATAATAGATTATCAACAAATAATTGTTAAGTGAGACTGTGCATTGAAATTGTGAAATGTGACAATCAGAATGATTTGATGTTTCTGGCTATTTTGTTACTCATCTTTTCCTTGGCACCTTATTTTTTGTTGACTTCTAATATAAAAGAAATTTGGTTAAAATATCTTCTAAAAGGTTATTCTGGAAAAAGATGAACCATTACCCTAACTTATATAATTGAGGTAATAATTGCCACCTTTATATGCACACATATTTATAAACAGTCCTTTATCATCTTTATTACCTTTCAGGAGCATGCCCATGCCATTCCCTTCTCCCTCTACCCCCGTGCCTCCCCCCACCCCTGCCTGCACATATTCCTAACCTCTAACGGTCTCTATGAGACTTGCAACTAAGGGAGCAATGGGCAGCAGCAGCTAAGTCCCGGTGCACTCTCCCTACAGGGAGCATGTCTGTGTCATTCCCTTCCTCCTCTTCTCCCCCCACAGGCATGAATTCCCTAACCTCTAAAGGAACCCAGGACACTTGCAACCAGGGGAGGAGTGGGCAGCAACAGCTTGTCCTGGGCTAACCCCCTGAACCTGTCTCCAAGGCCCCCTAATCTCTGACTTCACAGTGAGCTGAGACAGCGCAACTAGGATACCCTGTGGCTTCTTCTATGCCCTTCCTTGTTTCATCTTTCCTAAGTATATTTTTGCTGCACTCAACAAATTATTGCTGCTTTTATTATTTTTAAACTTATCTTTATTGTCGAAAGTATGACAGATTTCTTCCCTTTTTTCCCCATTGACGCTCCACCCCCCACCCAGCCCTCCCATGCCTTCACCACACAATTGTCTGTGTCCATGGGTTATGCATATAAGGTCCCCAGTTAATCTCTCCCCACCCATTCCCACCCCCATCCCCATCCCCGCCACCCGCGCCTTCCCTCTGAGATTCAGCAGTCTGTTCCATGCTCTGTCTCTGGATCTATTTTGTTCATCAGTTTATTTTGTTTATTAGATTTCACATTTAAGTGAGGTCATGTGATACTAATCTTTCTCTGATTGACTTATTTCACTTAGCATATAACTCTCCAGGTCCCTCTGTGCTGTTTCAAAGGGTAAGAGGTCCTTTTTTATAGCTGCACTAGAGGCCCGGTGCACAAAAATTTGTGCACTCAGGGAGATCCCTCAGCCCAGCCTGTGCCCTCTCACAGTATGGGACCCCTCGGGGAATGACCACCTGCTGGCTTAGGCCCACTCCCTGGGGGATTGGGCCTAAACTGGCAGACAGACATCTCTCTGGCAGCCTGGGGGCCCTCAGGGGATGTCCACTTGCAAGCGGGGAGCAGGCCTAAGCTGCAGTCAGACATCCTTAGTGCTGCTGAGGCGGGAGAGGCTCCCACCACCATCGCTGTACTGGCAGCTGTCAACCTGGCTTGTGGCTGAGCAGAGCTCCCCTTGTGGGAGTGCATTAACCACCAGAGGGCAGCTCCTGCATTGAGTGTCTGCCCCCTGGTGGTCAGTGTGTGTCATAGTGACCAGTCATTCTGCTGTTAGGGTCAGTTTGCATATTACCTTTTATTACATAGGATAGAGGCCTGGTACATGGGTGGGGGCCCACTGGTTTGCGCTGAAGGAT
>NW_006287066.1:592859-593427 GCF_000327345.1 Myotis davidii | reverse complement strand
TATGAGCCTGTCTCTGTTTTGTGTGATAATTCAGTTTGTTCATGAAATTCCACATATAAGTGAAATCATATGGTACTTGTCTTTCTCTGACTAGCTTATTTCACTTATCATAATGTTCTCCAGATCCATCCATGCTGTTGCAAAGTGTAAAATTTTCTTTCTTTTTACGTCAGTGGTAGTATTCCATTGTGTAAATGTACCACAGCTTTTTTATCTACTCATCTACTGTGATGAGCACTTTTGGGCTGTTTCCAGATCTTAGCTGTTGTGCTGCTATGAACATAGGGATGCATATATCCTTTCTGATAGGTGTTTCAGGTTTCTTAGGATATATTCTTAGAAGTGGGATCACTGGGTCAAATGGAAGTTCCATTTTTATTTAATTTTTATTTTTTTAATATGTTTTTTATTGATTAAGAAGAGGAAGGGGAGAGAGAGATAGAAACATCAGTGATGAGAGAGAATCACTGATCGCCCCACACTGGGGATGGAGCCCGAAACCTGGGCCTGTGCCCTGACTGGCACACGAACCGTGACTTCCTGGCTCATAGGGCGACGCTCAACCACT
>NW_006287066.1:591843-592278 GCF_000327345.1 Myotis davidii | reverse complement strand
TTATATCCTCTCTACTCCTAGTTGTAGAATTTCCACTCAGCCAGCCCTCCTGTGGTTCTGGATGATGTCCGTTCCGTCTTTTATGTGTAATTTGAATTGGTTGTTCGAGGCAGCAATCTCTGGCATTAACGTATGCCGCCATCTTGGTTTCTCCGGAAGTTCCATTTTTAATTGTTTGAAGAAACTCCATACTGTTTCCCATAGTGGCTGCACCAGTCTGCATTGCCACCAGCAGTGTCCTAGGGTTTTTTCTTCTCTGCATCCTCTCTAGCACTTGTCGTTTGTTGATTTGTTGATGATTGCCATTCTGACAGGTGTGAGATGGTTCCTCATTGTTGTTTTGATTTGCATCTCTAGGATGATTAGTGACTTTGAGCATCTATATTTATACTAGATGCCCGGTGCACAAAAATTTGTGCCTTGGCAGGGGGGGGG
>NW_006287066.1:588220-591610 GCF_000327345.1 Myotis davidii | reverse complement strand
CCCATTTTTTTAATTGGATTGTTTGTCTTCCTTAAGTTGTATGAGTTCCTTATGTATATTGGAAATTAACCCTTTATCAAATGTATCATTGACAAATATGTTCTCCCATGCAGTGGACTCCCTTTTAATTTGGTTGATGGTTTCTTTTGCTGTTCAGAAGGTTTTATTTTGAGGTAGTCCCATTTGTTTATTTTCTCCTTCGTTTTCCCTGCCCTAGGAGATGTATCAGCAAATATATTGCTATGAGAGATGTCTGAGATTTTGCTGCCTATCGTTTCTTCTAGGATTTTTATGGTTTCATGATTTTCATTTAAATCTGTTATCCATTTTGAGTTTATTCTTGTGTATAATGTAAGTTGGTGGTCTAGTTTCACTTTTTTTATTTGTTTGTTTACATGTACCTGTCCAATTTTCCCAGCACCATTTTTTGAAGAGACTCTCTTGATTCCATTGTATGCTTTTGCCTCCTTTGTCAAATATTAAGTGATGGCTTGGGTCAATTTCTGGGTTTTCTGTTCTGCTCCATTGATCTATATGCCTGTTATCATGCTGGTACCAGGCTATTTTGAGTACAGTGGCTTTGTATGTAACTTGATATCTGGTATTGTGATCCCTCTAACTTTGTTCTTCTTAAGATTGCTGCAGTTCTTTGCAGTCTTTTTTGATTCCTTATAAATTTTTTGAGTGCTTCTAGGTCTGTGAAATATGCCGTTGGTATTATAATATGGATTGCATTGAATCTATAAATTTCTTTGGGTAGTGTGGACATTTTAATGATGTTGATTCTACCAATCCATAAACACAGTATATCCTTTCACTTGTTTATATCTTCCTCTATCTCTTTTTTTAACATCCTATAGGTTTCTCAGTACAGGTATTTTACCTATTGGTTAAGTTTATTTCTAAGTATCTTAATTTTTTTGTTACAGTGGTAAAAGGGATTGTTTATTTTTTTGTTTGTTTCTCTTTCTGAGAGTTCATTATGGTGTATAGAAAAGCCATTCATTTCTGGGTGTTAATTTTGTATCCTGTTACATTACTGAATTCATTTATTAAATCTAGTAAATTTTTTTGGTGGAGTCTTTAGGTTTTCTATGTACAATATCATGTCATTTGCAAATAATGACAGTTTTACTTCCTCCTTCCCAATTTGGATGCCTTTTATTTTTCTTCTTTTGTGATCTCTGTGGCAGGGACTTCCAGTATTGTGTTGAGTAACAGTGGTGAAAGTGGACATTCCTATCTTGTTCCTGTTCTTAGGGGAAATGGTTTTAGTTTTTGCTCATTGAGTATGATGTTGGCTGTAGGTTTGTCATATATGGCCTTTATTATGTTGAGATCTGATCCCTTTATTGCCACTTGGCTGAGAGTTTTTATCAAAAAAGTGTGTTGGATTTTGTCAAATGCTTTTTCTGCATCAGTGGATATGCTCATGTGATTTTTGTCTTCCAATTTGTTTATGTGATGTATCTATCACGTTTATTGATTTGTGAATATTGTACCAGCTTTGTATCCCTGGAATAAATCCCACTTGGCCATGGTATATGAACTTTTTATTGTATTGCTGAATCCAAATTGCTAATATTTTGTTGAGGATTTTAGCATCTGTGTTCATCAGGGACATTGGCCTATAATTGTCTTTCTTTGTAGTGTTTTTATCTGATTTTGGAATAAGGATAATGATGGCTTCATAAAAAGAGCTTGGAAGTGTCTCTTCCTCTTGGATTTTTTTTGGAATAGTGTGAGGATAGTTATTAGTCCTTCTTTGAATATTTGTTAAAACTCCCCTGTGAAGCCGTAGGAACGCCTCCCCTGGGCTTTTGTTTGCTGGGAGTTTTTTATTATTATTACTACTTCTGTTTCATCAGTAGTTATCAGCCTATTCAGGTTTTGTGATTGAGTTTTGAAAGATTGTATTTTTCTAAGAATATGTCCATTTTGTCCCAGTTGTCCAGCTTTTTGAAATATATTTGTTCATAGTATTTTTCTACAATCTTTTGTATTTCTGTGGTATCAGTTATTATTTCACTTGTTTTATTTCTGATTGTATTTATGTGGGTCCTCTTTTTTTCTTGATGAGTTTGGCTAAAGGTTAATTAATCTTGTTTAATCTTTTCAAAGAACCTGCTCTTGGTTTTAATGATCTTTTGTATTTCTTTTTAGTCTGTATGTCATTGATTTCTGCTCTCATTTTTATTATTTTTTTCTTTCTTATTATTCCAGGCTTTTCTTTTTGTTCTCTTTCTAGTTCTTTAAGTTATAGGGTTAAATACTTTATTATTAATTTTTCTTGGTTTTTTTTTAGATAGACCTATAATGCTATAAATTTCCCTCTCAGGACTGAGCTCACTGTGTTCCATAGATTTTGGGTAGTTGTGTGTTCATTTTCATTTGTTTCCAGAAGGTTTTTTATTTCATCTTTGACCTCTTCGATAACCTATTCCTTGTTTATTGTGCTATTTAGCCTCCATGTGTTTGAATGTTTTTGAGTATTTTTATTGTAGTTGATTTCTAATTTCATTGTGATCCAAAAAGATGGTTAATATGTTTTCAATCTTCTTGAACTTATAGAGACTTAGATTGTGTCCTAACATGTGGTCATTCTTTGAGAATGACCTGTGTGCACTTGAGAAGAATGTATATTCTATGGCTTCGGGTGAAATGTTCTAAATGTCAATTCCATCTGGTCTAGTGTGTTGTTAAGGATCACTATTTCCTTGTTGATTTTGTGTCTAGAAGATCTGTCCAATGATGTCAGTGGGATGTTAAAGTTCCCTACTCTGATTTTATTGTTCTCAATCTCCCTTAAAATCCTCAAGGAGTTTTTTCATATATTTGGGTGCTCCTGTATTGGGTGCACGTATGTTTACCAGAATTATATCCTCTTGTTGTATTGATCCCTTTTGTATCATGGAGTGGCCTTCATTATCTCTTGTTATGACCTTCACTTTGAAGTCTGTTTTGTCAGATACGCGTATTGCTACCCCAGCTTTTTAAAATTTCCATTTGCTTGAGAAGTTCTTTTCCATCCCTTCCCTTTCATTCTGTGTGTTTTGTTTTGAGGTGAGTCTCTTGGAGACAGCATATATATGAGTCATGTTTTCTTACCTATTCAACTACCCTATAGGCCTTTGATTGGAGCATTTAAGCCGTTTACATTTAAGGGTACTATTTTTTTTTTTTTTTCAAATTTTATTTTTTATTACAAAGGGTATTACATATGTGTCCATTTTTTTCCCCGCCCTAGACAGTCCCCTAGCCTCCCCTATTCCCCAGTGTCTTATGTCCATTGGCTAGGCTCACATGCATGCATACAAGTCCTTTGGTTGATCTCTTACCCCCCTACCTCCCGCCCCCGAACCCTCCCCGGCCTTCCCGATGCAGTTTGAC
>NW_006287066.1:576485-584431 GCF_000327345.1 Myotis davidii | reverse complement strand
ATCACTTTGTAAATTTCCGTCCATTCTTTTCTGGCCTGATGTGTTTCTGTTGAGAAATCATTTGATAATCTAATGGGAGATCCTTTGTATGTGACTTTCCGTCTCTCTCTTGCGGCCTGTAAGATTTTCTCTTTGTCCTGAACATTTGCCATGGTAATTATGATGTGTCTTGGTGTGGGTCTTTTTAAGGGTACTATTGATAGGTAATTATTTGTTGCCATTCTTTTTCTTTATGCCTGTGTTCTTTTTCTCTCTATTCTTACATCAGTCCCTTTTGCATTTCATGTAGTGCTAGTTTGTTGGTAATAAAATCTTTTAGCCTGTTTTAAAAGCTAAAGCTCTTCATTTCACCTTCAATTTTGAATTATAGCCTTGATGGATAGAGTAGTCTTGAGTTCAATCCCCTTTCATTACTTTGTATATTTAATGCCTATCCCTTCTGGCCTGAAGTGTTTCTATTGAGAAATCAGCTGACACCTAAATGGGAGCTCGCTTGTAGGTAACTTTCTGTCTCTCTCTTGCAGCCTTTAAGATTCTTATTTTGTTTTTAATGTTTGCCATTTTAATTATTATGTGTCCAGCTTTGGATCTTTTGGGGGGTCATCTTGACTGGGTCTGTCTTTGTTTCCTGAACTTGAATGACTTTTTCCTTCACCAGGTTAGGGAAATTTTCTGCCATTATTTCTTCATCAGGTTTTCTATTCCTTTCTAGAATCTACTACTTCTGGTATCCCTATGATGCAAATATTGTTATGTTTCAGTTGTCCCAAAGCTCCCTTATACTCTTGCTTTTTATTTTTCATTTGCTTTTCTGAATGGGTGATTTTTCCTACCTTGTTTTCTAATTCCTTGATTCAGTCCTCAGCTTCTTCTAGTCTACTGTTGAATCCTTCTAGGGCATTGATGGCGAACCTATGCCATGCATGTCAGAGGTGACACACGAACTCATTTTTTTGGTTGATATTTCTTTGTTAAATGGCTTTTAAATACATAAAATAAATATCAAAAATATAAGTCTTTGTTTTACTATGGTTGCAAATATAAAAAAATTTCTATATGTGACATGGCACCAGAGTTAAGTTAGGGTTTTTCAAAATGCTGACATGCGGAGCTCAAAAGGTTCGCCATCACTGTTCTAGGGTGTTCTTTATTTCAGCAATGTCATTCCTCATTTCCAATTTATTCTTATTTATTATTCCAACCTGTCTTTTCATGTTGGTGTAGCTCTCATTAAGTCCGTTATAATTCTCATTTAATTGCTTGTAGTTCTGACTGAATTGCTTGAGAACACTTATTACCATTACTTTGAATTCTTTATCTGACAAATTGCTTGCCTCCTTTTCATTTAGTTCCTTTTCTGGTGATTCCTCCTTTTCTTTCATTTAGGGGTTGTTTCTTCATCTCCACATTTTTTATGTTCCTTTGTTTTTGTTTCTATGTATTAGATCAAACTACTTTGCCTCCTAGACTTTGTGGGTTGGTCTTATATAGTAGGGTTTTGTGGGAACCAGTGGTACAGTCTCTTAGATTACCTTAGCTGGGGGCTCTAGGATGACCCTTGTTTGAGTTATTTGGGTTCTTAGGTTGTAATTGGGTCATGAATATTATCCCGTTTTTTAAGATGGAATCTTCTATGAGCCTGGCTGATTGTGAGGCTCACCCCTTACCACACTCTTCGAGCTCTTGTGGAGGTACTGACCAAACAAACCAAAATAAGAAACAAAACAAAACATACACAAGACCCCTGCCACACCAACAAAAGCAACCAACAGGGAAGAGAGAATTAGGAAAGAGAAGACAGAACAAGATAAATAGAAAAAAAGAAAAAAATATGAGCTGAAAACACACACAAAAAAGCACAAACCAAAACAAGTATAAGGGCAGAAGGAATATGTAGATGCTAAGCTGAAATAAAGAAAATAAGAATAAAGAATTAGAGGAATAGGGGGAAGAAAAAACGGTTTAAAATAATGGAGGAAGAGCCCTAGTTGGTTTGGCTCACTGGATAGAGTGTCGGACTGTGGACTGAAGGGTCCCAGGTTCGATTCCAGTCAAGGGCGTGTACATTGGTTGCGGGCACATCCCCAGTAGGGGGTGTGCAGGAGGCAGCTGATCGATGCTTCTCTCTCATCGATTCTATCGATGTTTCTTTTTTTTTTTTTTTTTTGGCAAATTTTTGTAACAGACAATTCATTGGTTTTCTTTTGGCAGCCTTAAAGTCAACCTTTGAATGCATTCCATTATTTTAAAAATTACTCTCTTTTTGTTTTTTTGAATTTTTTTAAATTAAATCTTTACTGTTCAGATTATTACATTTGTTCCTCTTTTTTCCCCCAATAACTCCCCTCCTCTCAGTTCCCACCCCACCCTCTGCCCTCACTCTCTACTCACTGTCCTCATCCATAGGTGCTGATTTTTGTCCAGTCTCTTCCCGCATCCCCCACACCCCTTTCTCCCCCAAGAATAGTCAGTCCATTCCCTTTCTATGTCCCTGATTCTATTATAATCACCAGTTCATTCTGTTCATCAGATTATTTATTAAAGGATACCTTTCAGCATTTCATATAATACTGGTTTGGTGGTGATGAACTCCTTTAGCTTTTTCTTATCTGTGAAGCTCTTTATCTGGCCTTCAATTCTGAATGATAGCTTTGCTGGATAAAGTAATCTTGGTTGTAGGTTCTTGCTATTCATCATTTTGAATATTTCTTGCCACTCCCTTCTGGCCTGCAAAGTTTCTGTTTTGATAAATCAGCTGACAGTCGTAATGGTGCTCCTTTGTAGGTAACTGACTGTCTCTTGCTGCTTTTAAGATTCTCTCTTTGTCTTTTGCTCTTGGCATTTTAATTATGATGTGTCTTGGTGTGGTCCTCTTTGGATTCCTTTTGTTTGGGATTCTCTGCACTTCCTGGACTTGTAAATCTATTTTTTCTTTCTCTTCTTTGTTGCTTCTTAAGATCAAATGTTCTTTCCCTTCTGGCTTGAACTGCTTACTTGGGCTTCTACCTGCTCTCTATACTCTTACTCTTCATTGACACAAATTAGAAAGCCAATCTGGACTTTTTCTGAGGTTCTGCCCCACTCTAGCTAGTATAATGAAAAAGGAGGAAAGCAGATTGAAAATGAGGAAATAGAACTGCCTCTTTTTACAGACAACATATAGTTATCTGTAAATACATTTTGTATATATGTAGATAATCCTAAAATTGTCTATAGAAAGTTACTAGAACTAATGAGTGAGTTTAGTATGACCATAGGATGAAAGGTTGGTATACATAAATCACTTTCACCTCTACATACTAGCAGTGATCAATTGGGAACTAAAAAAATTTTAAAGTCCCATTTACAGTAGCACCAAAAATTTAAAATATTTAGGCATATACCTAACAAAGTATGAACAAGATTTATATATTGAAATCTATAAAACATTGATGAGAGAAAAGAAGCCAAAGATCTAAATAAATGGAGAGATAAACAATACTCATGGAGAAAGACTCCATAATTTTACAGTGTCAAGTTGCCACAAATTCAACACAATCCCAATCAAAATTCCAGCAGACTGAGTACATTTTATCTCAAATGTTAAAAAAAAAAAAAAAACGTGCTTTTTTTTAAAAAATAGAAACTGCCTACCGTGGAGCTTGCTGCTTTGTGATATGGGGAGTTCCTTATCATTTGAAACTTTCAGAGATTAGTAAAATACCTCTTCTCAAAGATGTTGTGTGGGAAATTACAGCATTAGATGGGAAGTTGAATTAGATGATCTCCTTTTTCCTTCTGGTTCAAAATCTTAATGTTATTCATAAGTGTGTAATTACAACTTTGGGGCAAGGTGAAATGGAGTTAGGGAGTTACTACAATACTCAGGCTTTTTCTAATACACTTAACTTTCCCCAAAGATCCTATCACTTTTCCTCCCATCCTTAAGAACCATTTCTTGTAATGAGGGATGTTACTAATTGGGAGTATGTTGTGTAAATGAACTGTTTTAAGGTCTCTATCACATTTATATTACTTGGGGTGGGGGATATACATTAAGTTGACTGAAAAGAAAGATAATGTCAGTTTTCTCAACTCTTTTTCAAATTTTAATTATGGTCCTTCCAAAATGGTATAAATCTTAGGGAAATAGCCTTTAATATTCATTTTAGCTTAGAGCATTCATATTATCAATTTCTTCAATATAATCAATTTACTATATATTTCTCAACAAGAAAATTCAGAAATTATCTTAAAATAAAAATTATTCTTCTAATTACACCAGAATGTCAATTTTTAAAGAAATTGTGTTCCTGACATATATTTTAAATATATATTTAGGTGTTTATAAAAATATGTGAAAACCTCAAATAAGTAAAACACCTATGAATTCTGTGATTTAAAAAAAATTGCTTGAAATATGAATAACTACCTATTTTTATTTTCATTAATATCTTCATTTCCTTTCTCTTTTAAAGCCCAACCTGAATTCCTGAAGCAGCCTACTAATATATATGCTCATGAATCTATGGATATAGTATTTGAATGTGAAGTGACTGGGAAACCAACTCCAACTGTGAAGTGGGTCAAGAATGGGGATATGGTTATCCCAAGTGATTATTTTAAGATTGTAGTAAGTACTTTTTAAAAGAAGGACACTTATCTCTGAAACCTTTAAATGTCTTTGAGTGTAATTATCAAAAGACTTGGTATCTTATATATATACCAGTTTATATACTGCCAACAAAGAAAAATTAACACAGAATATAATCACTTCATTGGATGATGGGAAAGCCTGAGCCCAGAAATATTTTGGCAGCTTATATAAGATCACATAGCAGATAGTACTAGGTCTAGTATTCCTGCTAAACATTCTAGCACTGTTAAACACAGCTGCCACCATTTTCTGGGTAATGATGATTATGTGTGTGCATGCGCGTGCGTGCCATGCACATACATCAATTGTCCTTATGTCTCTCAAGGAGCAGAAATATGTCCTTCATATACTGATGTTCAGGCCCTTCAAAATAAGTATTATCCAATGTTGGACAGTTATTGTGACAACATATGTGAAGATTTTTTTAGAAAATAAATGTAAAAATTAAATAATGAGTGTTAAATATATTTAAGAATATTCAGCCATTACTACTTTTTACTTTATATTCAGTACATTTTTAATAAAGATTGTCTATTATTATCATTATCTAACATCTTAGTAATCAAATTATCTAGGTTTTAGTAACAAGGATTGATGATGTATCTTTAGATACATGACATTCATAGAAATAATCAGAAATAATTATGGTTGTTAAAGACTTACTGTCATAAATTTCTCATATATGTAGGGGTATATTTTCTGTTTTCAAAATGTATACTCTCATAAGTTACAAAAAGTAATTCATAATATTTAAATATAACTAAAAAGCAATGTTTATGGTTAAAGTTGCATTTTTTACTCTTAGTATTTTTAAAAAGCTTAAAACCATATTATACTATATCAATAACAGTAACAATAGTTGACATCCATATAAGTGTGGATAGTTTTCTTTATAATTTAAGGAAAGCCTCATGTATATCAATCTGATTTAACTTAGTATAGTCTAATCTATCAGAGATATTGATATTAAAAATAATATTTAAAAAATGCCTTGAATTCACTTGACTTTCACTACGGTCACATGATATTGCATACCAGATATTTTTCCAAGCAAAGGTGTAAGTTTGCAAGCATTGTGGGTACGACTTTTCCATGAATATTAAATTCTTAATTGTTAATGATGGTGTTTCCTGTTTTAACACATTAAGTGCCCAGTCAGTCACCGGTGACTGACACTATACGTTCTGTCCGAAAGACAAAACAGTCTGGGCACTTAATGTGAGTCAATACCTTGTCAATAAAATTGAGTTAACATGTGCATAGGTGGATATTATTCAGTACCTGAATCAGACAATTTTACTTGTTTTTTTCTTCCCCAAAAAGGCATATACTTGGGATTTTGGACTGATTATCAATTGAATCATAAAATTGTACATATGTTTTTCTTCTTCAGAAGGAACATAATCTTCAAGTTTTGGGTCTGGTGAAGTCAGACGAAGGGTTCTATCAATGCATTGCTGAGAATGATGTTGGAAATGCACAAGCTGGAGCCCAACTGATAATCCTTGAACATGGTAAGAGGGACTGAAATAATAAGAGGGAAGAGGAAGACTATATATTTGAGAACTAGTACCTATCACTTCAGGATATCTAATAATTAATGACCTAGTTGTAAGGGGCAACATATGGCATAACCAAGAGAAAAAATAGCTGTCTAAATAATTTTTGTTGTTTAAGATGACACAAAAAAACAATTTTAGCTAATAATGAGAAAACATTGGTGTTAAAAAAGGAAAATTGAACAATTACGGTCTTACAAAATTAATGTTCTTCAAAATTCAATCATTTTAATCTCACAAATATATTCCTGCTCTATTAAAGTAGAATACTAAAAGCAATATTAATTTTGCATTGAATTTTTCCAAAATAAAATTTGCCTTTTATGATTATCACAAAAAATACTTTTTAGAAATTCAGACAACATCCTATATAATAAAAGGGTAATATGCAAATTCACCCTAATGGCAGAATGACCAGAACAACTGCTGGACCAGTCACTATGGGGCACACTGACCACCTCTTGGTTCCTTTCCTGAGCTGGCAGGCTCTGATCGCCTGATGGCCACCCACTGTAGGGGCAGGGCTGACGAGCGGGCAGGAATAGCCAACCTCTCATTCCCTTCCCCAGGCAGTCAGGCACGGATCACCCAATGGTGAACAGGGAACCAGGGGTGGGGGGGGAGGGGTGGCTGTGGGTAGCTGGGGAAGATGGCCCTGATTGCAGGCCAGGCCTAGGGACCGTATCCACGCATGAATTTCGTGCGCCGAGCCTCTAGTTGAAAAATAAAAAGGGGTGGAGGACCTCACCCTATTTCAGTCAGGGTCAGTTCTGGGGAAACAACACAGTAATTTCAAAATCTAAAAAGTATTAAATATTCTTTAATATAAAAAAGTTATTAACTCTAGCAGGAAATTGGAGTAACAAGGGCTTAGCTAGAAAGAAGTGAAGAGAACTTTAACAAATATAAAAATGGCAGATAGAAGGAGCAGCTAATAACCCCTAGGTCTGAGAAAGAATTCAGGAAGATTATCCCTTGGGGCTGAGATTTAGACCATGTTGGAGAGGGTGTGGCCATGGTTCCCTGGATAACAGAGAAGTAGCTGTGCTGTCTTGCTTGCAGTGGAAACTTGCTCAAAACCCGTTGACTAGTGTGCTGCGGTGTCTACTGTGCAGAGGCAGTGTCTCACTGAAGTCATTCTGCTACAAAACCACCCAAGGTTGGGGTGTTGGTGGAAGTAGCCTCCAGCACCTGTACTGATAAAGTGTAACTCTTGTGTCAGCTGGCAAAGGAAAAACATTTAAAGGGGCAGGTTTATTTTTGCAGAGCAGACAATATGGTATGAATTTGAAGCTGAGAGGCAATAAACTGCTAAGTGGCACATACTCCAAATCCTGACACTTAGGAGTACTGCAGGTGAACACAGGTGATTATCCTATCTAATCTAATAAAAGAGAAACATCGTAATTGGCGTATGACCGCTACCCTTCCCATTGGCTAATCAGGGAGATATGCAAATTAACTGTCAGCCAAGATGGCGGCGGCAGCCAGGCAGCTTGAAACTAACATGAGGCTTGCTTGCTTCAATGACGGAGGAAACCAACGTTCCCCACCTGCCTTGCAGGCCTCTGAGCCTGCAGTTTGAAACATTTTAACAAATATAGATGCTAAACAAAACCGCAGAAACCTGCTTTCAGCGAGCTGGGATCTCAGAGCTGGAGTTGAAACAGTGTTTCCATTATAGAACCCAAACAAATCAGATACCTGCTTTCAGCAGCCGAGGCCTCAGAGCTGGAGTCAGTTGGGAGCCA
>NW_006287066.1:505943-576089 GCF_000327345.1 Myotis davidii | reverse complement strand
TGAGCCCGACCAGGGCGGCACCTAGGGATTGGGCCTGCCCTCTGCCCCCCGGGAGCAGGCCTAAGCCAGCAAGGCGTTATCTCCCAAGAGGTCCTAGACTGCAAGAGGGCACAGGCCAGGCTGAGGGACCCCGCTGTCCCCCCGAGTGCACAAATTTTTGTGCACCGAGCCTCTAGTCTATATAATAAAAGGCTAATATGCAAATTGTCCCCTCGACCAGGAGTTCAACCAGGGGGCGGGCTGGCCGGCCAACCACCCACATCCCCTACCCCCCACCAGCTCCACCCCCAGTAGGCCTCGATCCGGCAGGCCAGACAGACCCTACCCTTGGACGAATTCGTGCACCAGACCGCTAGTGAATTTTAACCTGTTTTCTTGCAGCAGCACGCTGTGGCATCTTTCCATGTAAATAGAGATCTGCACCAACATTTGTCATTGCTGAATAGTGTATATACATTTTATGTAAAAGATTCCCTGTTGGTTAGCATTTAAACTGTTTTTCCTATTTTTAACTATCATAAACAGTGCTATGCTGAATTTCTTTTTTTAAAAAAATATATTTTATTGATTTTTTACAGAGAGGAGGGGAGAGGGATAGAGAGTTAGAAACATCGATGAGAGAAACATCGATCAGCTGCCTCCTGCACACCCCCTACTGGGGATGTGCCCGCAACCAAGGCACATGCCCTTGACTGGAATCGAACCTGGGACCCTTCAGTCCGCAGGCTGATGTTCTGTCCACTGAGCCAAACTGGTTAGGGCCTGAATTTCTTTATATGACTTTCTCATATTCAATTACTAAAAGTTGAGTTATTGGGTAGCAGTTCTGTGTTAAATTGATAAAGATACCCATTGGGTGCATTATTTATTTATTTTAGCAAGAAAAGCATTTTTCATTTTTTGCATTTCTTAAGAATGCATGAAAAAGATGTCATATTAGACATCTGCTCTGGTGTCTGAGTCAAGTGACTTCAGATACCACTGTGGTCCCAGCCACAAAGCCTCGCCAGGAAAGCTAATTGGTAAAAATGGTACCTGCTCTGGTTTTCATTAAAATGACATAGGATTTATATATGCTATTTCTTGAAAATGTATTTGATAGTACTATTATAAAAAGGCCTTAAATATATTACTCTTTTTCTTCACTTGTCTCCCATTGAAAATGATGTACTAAAAGCATGTTGCCTTCACATCTTGGCAAAATGCCTGAATATGATTACCAATTAAGGCACTAACAAAATTAGTAAGGTAGATGTCCTTACTTCTTTTTAAGTGTCAGTAATTTTCCTTAGTAAACTTTGTGACTCTCTTGGGGTTATTTACATGGAGCTAAATAAAGGGACCTCAGCATATTTTTGTTTGGGATTACCATCATATATTTAACTCTAAGTATAAATGGTTTCTATGCTAAGAGTCCCCAAACTAGTCCTCTGAAAATGCTTGGATGTCATAATAACTATAGTTGTAGCATGTGTTTTTTCCTTCTTGAGACGTTTCAAAAAAGTGTTTTGTGGGCTGGTGAATTTTTTAGTGCCCTTGTCACAGATGCATTAAGGATACATAGGTTATGGGAAGGAAAGTGTCATTTTATTAATTTTGCTATTTTAATTTACAAAATATATATGTAGGAAAGCTAAAAGAGAAGATACAAAATCTGATCTCTGCCTTTCTGGAGAGGTGTAAGAGATATGTATGATAAAAAGTGTTATTTTTCTAGTATATATAAAGCAGTGTACAATTGAATTTTGTTTGTATGATCTGGGAAGTTTTTTCATGGAAAGCGTCCCTTGAATGATAACATTTCCAGATGCTAAAAGGAGGACCTGGATCAGTATGGAATAGGGTACCTGTTCCTGTAGGAAGGTGGCCTATAAAGGCCGAATAGGATCAGATTGCTCATGGCCTTCATTTTAAACATCAAAGCACCTGACTGGCATGGCTCAATGATTGAGTGTTGACCTATAAACCAGGAGGTCATGGTTCAATTCCTGGTCAGGGAACATGCTTGGGTTGTGGGCTTGATCCCCAGTGTGGGGTGTGCAGGAGGCAGCTGATCAATGATTCTGTCTCGTCATTGCTTTCTCTCTCTCTCCCCCTCTCTGGGAAAAAATAAATAAATAAAAAATAACATCAAAGAAATACTGTAGTAAGGCAGTCTGATGATAAAGTCAGGTTGAAGTAGAAAACCGAGTTCAGGAGGCTGGTTGAAGGAATATTGTTTTATGTAAGAGACCATTGAAAGATGATAAGTATTTATACTAGAGAAATAGAGAAAATGTATCCTAATAAAGATGTTAGTGATTTATCTAATTCAGACTTTATCAACTGTGATTGGATATTAAATATCATTGAAGAGAAGTCAGAGATACTTCTAAACTTTTATCTGGATGATGCCTTTACAAAGATAGAAAAGGGAAGTGAGTCAAAGTGGAAGGGGACTTCTACTTGTACTCAGGATGTAAAAAGTATGCACAGAACCTCTCACCGTCACCTGCAATAAGAAAGGTGGGTGATTTACAAAGTCATAATTTCTCTGAGTTCATCAGAGAGCTGAGCTTGCAAAGCAACCAAGTACATTAATCTAAATTCCAAAGAGTTGGCAACCCTCTCCCCCAAAGAATGGGCCATGATTTTTTCATCTTTGGCAGGGCAGGAGAAAAAGAGATGACTACAATAAAAGTAGATAAGAAGAAATCAGCTGAAATTTTAACTGATTGTTAAAGACCAAGTATGGACTAGTTTGGAATGTCTTGGGGCTTCTGATAAAAGAGGAATTCACACTTGCTTTGAAATACATTTCCTTGGGGCTCAACGGGATACTTACTATTGAGATTGGGTACAAGTTGGAGACTCAGGGACTCAGTCATGTAGAGATTAAGGAGGTGATCTATGGCTGCTGGATAGAAGCACAAAGTCCCTCCCATTTACTCAGACTCCTTTAAGTCTCAAAAAATGGGGGATGGGCAGAAAACCTTTTTAGATACATTTCTGGAGGGAGATTAGAAGCAAAAATCCTTCTTCAGTGGGGAGGAACCCTCTAATCCCCAGGACACGGCCAAAGATGCATTGCTGCTATAGAAAAGAAGACACTTTACTCTGAACAAGATGCAGTACCTAGACCAGGGGTGGGCAAACTTTTTGACTCGAGGGCCACAATGGGTTCTTAAACTGGACCGGAGAGCCGGAACAAAAGCATGGATGGAGTGTTTGTGTGAACTAATATAAATTCAAAGTAAACATCATTACATAAAAGGGTACAGTCTTTTTTTTGTTTGTTTGTTTTATTCATTTCAAACGGGCTGGATCTGGCCCGCGGGCCGTAGTTTACCCACGGCTGACCTAGGGAGAGGTGTTTTACTAGTGGAGGAAGAGTAGGGAGGGTAGCACTGAAAACCAACACAAATACAAAGCAGATTTTGGCTGCCATAGGAAGGAGAGCTGCATGGCCTACCCAATACTGACACTAGACCAGGACAACTGAAAATCCCACCTGCTTCTTCCGTGTGCCACCACCAGGTGACAGACAAGCTTTCTACTGCTGGTGGTATAGGTCAGGAACAGGGAGAGAGATCCTCTGTGATATAAGGATACAGGAATGGGTGAAAGCTGAGAGGAAAATTAAGAAAAACTCTCCAAACTCATCTCTTACCTTAAGCACCTGACAGTGGTGTCTATCAGTAGAAGAATTGGACCCCTGTGGTGTGCTGAAAGTAACTATGACAACTATAAAATCTATGTCAGGCTCAATTCCTATCTAAATTGACTGAACCCCTCCACACTTGACAGAAGAGTAGGCATGCTCTTTTCCAAGTGTAAATAATCTCAGTTGCTGCTATTCTGAACTCCATATTTAGCAGTCAATAAAAAATTATTGAAGCCCTGGCCAGTATGGTTCAGTTGGTTGGGTGTCATCTCATGCACCGAAAGGTTGCCAGTTCAATTCCAGGTTAGGGCACATACCCAGGTTTGGGGTTCAATCCCAGGAGGCAGCTGATCAATGTTTCTCTCTCACAGTGATCATAGATGCTTCTCTCACTCTCCCACTACCTCTGCCTCTCCCTTTCCCTTCCTCTCTAAAATAAATAAATAAATAAATAAATAAATAAATATAAATAAATAAATAAATAAATAAATAAAAATTATTAGACAGAAACAGCAAGGGAAAAATGGCCCATTGTGAGATAAAGCAATCAATAGAACTAATTCAGGAGATCCAGATATTGGAACTATCATACAAGGATTTTAATTTTTAAAAAATATTTTTATTGATTTCAGAGAGGAAGGGAGAGGAAGATAAAGAAACATCAATGTTGAGAGAGAGTCATTGATTGGCTGCCTCCTGCACATGCCACACTGGGGATCAAGCCTGCAACCTGGGCACGTGCCCTTGACGAATTGAACCTGGGTCCCTTCAATTCTCAGACCCATGCTCTATCCACAGAGCCAAACCAGTTAGGACAGGACTTTAATCTACACTAATAAAAGGCAAAGATGCTAATTGACCATATCTTCGCTATGCCCAAGCCCACCCACCAGCCAATCAGAAAGACTGTATGCAAATTAACCCAACCAAGATGTAAAAAAAGGGATAAGGAGAGAAAGAATAGGAAACGATTTACATGTCCCAAAATAGAGGAAGTAGTTATAATAATTATAATACAATTTTATGATGGAAAAGTTATTTGACTATTAAAAATCATGTCTTTGAACACTTTAATGATGCCGGGAAAGTGTCAGGATATAATGTCAAGAAGAAAAGTAAAATACAAAGTTTATACTAAATAATCTGAAATTAGTTTTTAAAATTGTACATTATACATCTAGGCATTCCCACACCAAAATGTTAACAGTGGTTATTTTGGGTAACTAAAGAAATATTTTCTTAATTTTCTAAAATAATCATATATTATTTTTATAATCCTCAAAGGTTTTCCCTTTTTGTAAATTAAATTTATGGAGGTGACATTAGTTAATAAGATTATATAGGTTTCAAGTGTACATTTCTATGATACATGATCTGTATATTGCACAGTGTGCCCACTCCCCAAAGTAAAATCATCTTCTGTCATCATGTTTGGCCCTCTTTTACCCTTTACCACCCTCCCATCACCCCTTCCTTTTGGTAACCACCATACTGTTGTCTGTGTCTATGAGTTTCAGTTTTATATTTCACATATGAGTGAAATCATATGGTTCTCAGCTTTTTCTGACTGATTTATTTCATGTAGCATGATATTCTCAAGGTCCATCCATGTTTTTGCAAATGGCAGTATTTCATTTGGCTAAGTAGTATTCCGTTGTATATTTGTACCACATCTTCTTTATTCAGTCATCAGTTGAAGGACACTTGGGTTGTCTCCATGTCTTGGCCACCATGAATAAAAAGAAACCACCAACAAAACAAAAAGGTAACCAACCAAATGGGAAAAGATATTTGCAAACAACAGCTCCAACAAAATATTAATATATATATACTTTAATATATTTTTTAACTTAATACCTAAAGCCACATTTCAATCAGTGCTGTAATTTAGAAGAGAGACTAAACACAATTGTGAGGACCTTCTGCCAAAAGATATAGATAGATGTTAAGTAGTTTGTGTTGCAGAGAGTAAACAGCAAATTCTGGTAGACCTCAAATTCTAATATCTCTTGATTGGGTACTACAAGGACAAAACTTGAGCAGCCTGAAGAAGGAAGGATGAAAACTGGCCCACTTTGAGCCTCTTTTCCTTAGCATTCATTAGCCTTGTGAATCTCCAAGAGTAAAATAGAATGTGTATATATAGTGTTTCCCAAATCTGTTTGACTATGGAGTTTTCTTAGTTGACTCAATATCTTTTGTGACAAACTTTATTTATTGATTTGAGACAAGGAGAGAGAGAAACATCAGTTTGTTCCACTTATTTATGCATTCATTGGTTGATTCTTGTATGTGCTGTGACTGGGGATCGAACCTGCAACCTTGGCATATCAGGGCGATGCTCTAACCACCTGCGCTGCCTGGCCAGGGCCTCAGACTCAGTAATATTTTAAAGGGTGCAATTTGGGAAACATTGATGTAGGGATATTCAAAGAAGGTAAACAGCCTGGCTGGTGTTGCACTATGGTCAGAGTGTCAGCCTGCTCACTGAAAGGTCACGGGTTCGATTCCCAGTCAAGGGCACATGCCTGGGTTGCAGGTTCAAAGCCCAGCATCAGTTGGGGGGTGTGGGATCGATGTGTCTCTCTCACATTGATATTTTTCTTTTTCTCTCTCTCTCCCCTTCCTTCCCTCCCTTCCACTCTTTCTAAAAAAATCAATGGGAAAAATATCCTTGGGTGAGGATTAACAACAAAAAAAAAGAGGATAGGTAAGATTGAGGTTGTCAAATGGTGGTCCACAGTCCAAAGTTTTATCGGAACATAGCAGTGCAAATTTGTTTACAGATTATCTGTGTCAGTCTATAGTTCTTTTCACACTTTAATGGCAAGGTGAGTATTTTTGCAGCAATGACCAAAATATTTATTTTGTCTCTTTACAGTAAAAGTTTGCCGAACACTTGACTATATGATGCATATCTTTCAGTCCTGATAGTTTATGATTCTAAATTATTTCTGGTCATTAGGTGTCTGTTTCACTTAAAATAAGGTAGGTGGAAAAGGAAGAAGAAGAACAGTAGGGTGAATAATCCTATATAATAAAACATGCAAATCGACCAAACAGCAGACACTGGTCGCTATGATGAGCACTGACCACTGGGGACAAATGCTCAACACAGGTGCTGCCCCCGTGTGCGCCCACACGGGGAGCGCCTCTCAGCCAGAAGCTGGGCTCATGGCTGGCAAGCACGGTGGCGGTGGCGGGAGCCTCTCTTGCCTTGGCAGCAGTGCTAAAAGGCAGCGAGCAGGCGGGCAGTAAAGAGCGAGGAGTCCCGGACTGTGAGAGGGATCCCGGACTGCGAGGGGGATGTCCGCCTGCCAGTGAGAGGGCACAGGCCAGGCTGAGGGAACCCCCCACCTACTCCCCAGGGCATGAATTTTGTGCACCAGGCCTCTAGTGTAAGGATAAGGGAAGAAAGTCATACTTGGTGTGTAAGGAGATGTACATTGGTGAATGACTTCAAGAAGAAACTCTTAGCAGTAGAATGACAAAGAGTCTGCTAGTGCGTCTCTACAGCTGACATTTGAGAGACACTTAAGCACAAGAAACACCATGCAGTATATTACTGAAAGTGGAAAGATCTGTTGTCATGGTACTTATCTTCATGTACCTTGTTTAAAATTAATGTGGAAAGTATTTGAGCATCTTCCACACAATTTTTATAACGGGAATTTTCTTATACCAGAAGTACGTGGCTGTGTGTACTGGCCATTAGCCCTCTCTTGGCTGCAAGAAGGTACTTTGGTGCATCCACAATGGGCCTGTGATATGACTGGACAGTATGGTTTTTATGTTAATTATCACTTTTTAACATTAAGTGAAATTTCATAATTATAGCTAAAATATATAAAACATTTGTGCAACACTATAAAACAGCTTTTCTAAAATCAATCAAATTGGGAAGTGGAATGTGAGAATGACTATGATTAAAACATTCTCCCCCCCCCTCCAATTCTATTCAGATACAATTGACATTTAACATTGCATAAATTTAAGGTAACATGATGATTTGATACACACATATATATTGTGAAATGTTTACCACAGTAAAGTTAGTTAACACATCCTTTACTGCACGTAACTATTATTTTGGTAAGAACGCTAAAGTTCTACTCTTATGGTGACTTTCCAGTGTACAAGTGTTAACTATAGTCACCTTGCTGTATATTAGATCCCCAGAACTCATTCATCTTACACCTGGAAGTTTGTATCCTTTGACCATCATCTCTTCATTTCCCCTGCCTCTCAGCTCCTGGCAACCACTATCTGCTGTTTCTGTGAGTTCTGTGTTAAACATACCTTAAACACACACACACACACACACACACAACACACCTATTTGTGTCTTTAATGGCTACCATCCCCAGTAGATGCCTAGAACTTGTTCTGTCTCCTACTACCTTAGTTCTTTAATTCTAATCCTTTCCCTGGGCCTTTGTGTTCAGCAAATCAAATTAATCTCCATTCATTAGCAGTTTTAACTTCTCAAAGTCATTTAACATTTCCTCTTACTTATTTTCTTTCTGCATCATTCTAATTCCTCTTCTAAAGCATAATTTCCTCCCAAACTATATATATGTACTTTTTATAGATAAGACAAAAATAATAACTTTATTAAATATTTTCAGTTGGTTCTTTTAAATAATTTTTTATATTTCAATTACAATTGACATACAATATTATATTAGTTTCAGGTGCACACCCCAGTGATTAGACATTATATAACTTAATAAGTGATCATGATAAATCTCATAGCCATATGACACTATACATAGTTATTAGAATATTATTGATTATATTCCTTTTGCTGTACTTTACATCCCAGTGACTGTTCTGAAACTACCAATGTACTTCTTATTCCTTTCACCTTTTCACCCATTTCTCCAATGCCTTCCCATCTGGTAACTATTAAAATATTCTCTGATTCTCTGAGTCTGTTTCTGTTCTGTTCATTTGTTTATTTTGTTTTTTAGATTCCATTGTGTTTTTCTTTCCCTTTTTAATGAATTTATTGGAATGAGACTGGTTAAAATTATACAGGTTCCAGTGCTCAATTCCACAACATATCATCTGTATACTGTATTGTGTTTTCATCACCCAAAGTCAAGCCTCCTTCCATCATCATTTATCCCCCTATAACCTCCTCCACCCCTTCTAGATATGTATTCATTGCCACTTTATTTTTTATATTTTTTGTCTTTTTTTCTTCTTCTTTTTAAACAATACCCTTTAACATTTCATATAATGGTGGTTTGGTGATGACAAACTTTTTTAGCTTTTTCTTATCTTGGAAGCTCTTTATCTGTCCTTCAATTGCTGGGTCGAGTACTCGTGGTTATAGGTCCTCGCTTTTCATCACTTTGAATATTTCTTACCATTCCCTTCTGGCCAGCAAAGTTTCTGTTGAGAAACTAGCTGATAGTATTATGAGAGCTCCCTTGTAAGTAACTAACTGCTTTTCCTTTGCTACTTTTAAGATACTCTCTCTGTCTTTAACCTTTTCCTTTATTTTTATTTTTATTTTTATTTAGAGAAAGAGAGAAGAAGGGAGAGAGAGAAACAGCAACTTGTTGTTCTACTTTATTTATGCATGAGTTGGTTGTTTCTTGTATGTGCCCTGACCTGGGATCAAACCTACAAGTTGGCATATCAGGATGACACTCTTAACACATTGTATGCGGGAAACGTATTTATACGTTTTACGTTGACTGTAGTAGTAGAGCGCGGGACATGTATTAATACGTTTTTTATAGACTAGCGGTAGAATGCGGGTAACGTATAAATACGTAAACTAATGTTATCATAATTTTACTGAACGTTGCCATTTGCACAAAAAATTAGCAAAAATGGCCCGTGCCACCTGTTAGTGCGTGATAAAAACTACCCGCAAACAATGTGTTAACAACTGAGTTACCCAGTCAGGGCTATGTCTTTAACTTTTGCATTTTAATTATAATTTTCTTGGTGTGGGCCTCTTTGAGTTCATCTTGTTTGGGAATCTCTGTGTTTTCTAGACTTGTATGTCCCTTTCCTTCAATAGGTTAAGGATGTTTTCTGTCATTTTTTAAAATAGGTTTACAGTTTCTTGCTCTTTTCTCCTTCCTGTACTCCCCTGATGCAAATGTTGGTACACTTAAAGTTGTGCCAGAGGTTCCTTACACTATCCTCATTTTTAAATTTTTTTCTTCCTTTTTGCTGTTCTGATTGGGTATTTTTTGCTGTCCAAATTGCTATTTTGATTCTTGGCTTCATCTACTCTACTGTTGATTCCCTGTAAATTATTCTTCATTTCAGTTAGTGTATCCTTCATTTCTGATTGGTTCATTTTTATGGTTTCCATGTCCTTTTTTATGCTGTTGAAGTTCTCTTTAAGTTCATCTACTCTTCCCTGAAATTTATTTACTATCCTTATAACCAGTGTTTTGAACTCTGCATCTAGTAGATTGCTTGTCTCCATTTTGTTTAGTTCTTTTTCTGGAGTTTTATTCTGTTCTTTCATTGGACATGTTTCTTTGCCTCTTCATTTTAGCAGTCTCCCTGTGTTTGTTTTTATGTATTAGGTAGAGCTTCTGCATCTCCGGGGCTTGGTAGAGTGCCCTAATGTAGTAGGTGTCCTATAGAGTCCAGTGGCACAGCTTCCCCATTCACCCAAGCTGGGCATTCCAGATGTGCCCTCCATGTGGGCCTCTGTACACCCTCCTGTTGTAGTTGAGCCTTGATTGCTATTGGTACATCAGTGGGAGGCATTTACCCCCAGGTCCATTGGTTGCAAAGACTGTCTGTGACCACCATGGAGGATCAGCTGTGTAAGGGCCAACCCAACAGAGCAGAACTTACTTCAACGGGCCTCTGGTGCCTGCTGAATCTGCCCCTTGAGTGTGTTGCTTGTGGAGGTGGTTGAGTGGTGCTTCAACGTGGCCTGAAGTTGTCCACCAGGTACTCTGGCTCTGGGGCCTTCCAGAAGGTGCAGCCAAAGTCAGCCACTGCCTGTGTTTTGCCTGAGACCACTTGGCATGAGCTACAAAGCAGCTGCTACATGTGCTGGGCTGGTAGGTGCCAGGGAGAGGCCAAGCTGTGATCCAAAGCTGTTAGTGCCAGGCATGGACCACTTAGCAAGAGGTACAGAGCACACCAAGGCCAGATTCTGCTTGTTTGAGAGATTTAGGAAAGTCTGAAGCATGAGCTAAGACAGGTCATTCTTATGGAAAAGCCACTGGGAACAGCTTGGATAGGCCTGCAAGTTGGGTGTAACAGAGTCTCAGGGAATCACCAGGGTGGGGCAAACAGTGTGAGCCAGGTTGATGGAGACTCAGATATGCCACTTGCCTTTGGGCTCTGCAGCGGATGGGTTCAGAAAAGGAACAATGTCATTTGCCACCACTGCTGTCTGGGAGAAAGCTATTCCTCCTTGGTGCCTTTCAAGCTGCTGGCCCAGCACTGGAGCTCTAGAGGGAGTAAGTCCAAGTAAGTCTGTGCATGGGCCTTTTAAGAGGAACTGCGTGGGACTTTCACAGCCTCATTGTCACTCAGGCACAATCCCCACTGGTTTTTACAGCCTGAAGTTATGGGGACTGGAAACCTGGGCTGGGGGGCCTGGTGTGGGGCAGGGACCCGTCGCTCCTCAAGGGGGACCTTCCTAAACATACTTTCTTAATCAAAACATTTAAAATAGAATTTTTAATATTTAACTTTACTTTCATGCATTTTTAGTAAGACTCTTAATTTTAGAAGAGGAATTTTAATTTTAAAATTAGGAAGAATCTTAATTTTAGAAGATCTTGTGGCTTTTAAAATATTTAACTGAATATAACATTTTTTTTATTCACTTCCAGTTTAAATTGATATTACCTGTCATTTTAGTTTAAATACTTTATATCTTAGAATCATCTATTGAATGATTTTTAAAAAAAGTATTGGCATATAATTATTACAGGTATAGAGTAGTAAGAATTAACGTAAAATGTATCTTTGTTTATTAATTTTTTATTAGTCTATCAGTTTGAGTTTTAAAATAGTTTCTAAAATTATCAAGTAATATTGAAATGTAAAAACACAGCAGTATGATTTTTCTTTGTACATCTGTTCATATCAAGTATGATAATTGGCATTTTTTTATTTCCAGCAAAGGAAGACATGTTGGTGAAAATGGAGTAATATGAACTTGTTTTTATTAAAGGAAATTCATACTTCACCAACTCATTAAATGACTTCTAGGATATTATGGCTGTGGTAGATAAGGATACATATGAGTTTCACAATTTTTTTTGACAGAAACATTAGTAAAAAATTCCATATAGTTTCTGAGATAAATAGTGGATAATATTAGTCCTGGAATAAGTGACTAGTGGTCTGGCATGATTAAAAGTTGGCTAGATAGCAGGAAAGTATTAGTCATTAATGGAATATTTTAAATCTGAAGCACCAGATATGTGATAGTTGGTGTTGATTTTAATCAAAGGATAAGTTCCAATTTATTTTGCTTTTTTATAGCAATAATAACAACTTTAAGAAAAGTTTAGAGTTAGACAACTGTGATGAAATTTGACTTCTTAATGATGAATTCCATGTCCGGGAACTTTCTAATATTAAAAGTGCATCTAATGTCAATGCCAGTGTTGTAGTTAGTTCTTGACTGCCATTGTCTTGCTGAGTGACTGGAAATTCTGTGATTTTTATTTTATATAAAACGAAGGAATTAAATGATCTCTTAGGTTTCTTATCATGCAAGTACTCTATTAAATGAAGTTATTTTAGAAATATATGCATTAAATATAAGAAACATTTCAGAACACCTTTTCTGTCTAGGTATTGAAATAAGTAGATATCTTATTTGCTGAAAGATTGCAATGTTGCCTTTAATAATTTTGTTACCTGCCACAATGTATATACTGAAACAAACCTTGTGTTAAAAATCTGGAGTATTGACCCTAGCCAGATTTCTCAGTGGTTAGAGCATCAGCCCATGGACTGAAAGGTCATGAGCTTGATTCCAGTCAAGGGCATGTACCAGGTTGCAGGCTTGATCCCTGGTCCCAGGTTGGGGCGGGTATGGGAGGCAGCCAATTGATGTGTCTCCCTCACATTAATGTCTCTCTCTCTCTCTCTCTCTCTCTCTCTCTCTCTCTCTCTCTCTTTCTCTCTCTCTCTCTCTCCTCTCCCCCCCCCTTCTCTTCCCCTTCCTTCCACTCTCTCTAAAAAAATCAATGGAAAAAATATCCTTGGGTGAGGATTAACAACAACAGCAAAAAAGTAAAATAAAAAATCTGAAGTATTGGCTTCATGTCCCAAACCAGTCTCTTTGAGCATCCGTTTCTTTATCTGTTAGGTATAAACAATAGTCTCTGCACAGCATACCTCTGAGGGGCAAATAGAATAATATATATTAAGCATTTTGTAAATTTTAAGTACTCTGTAACTTTAGGGTAATAGTAATTTGAAAAAATGTACAAAGGCAAAGCTACTTAGTGGGAATTCAGTAGTCAGCATTAAACTAAATTAAAATGAAGATAAAAGTTTAACTTCATGAAACAAGGTTTAAGGATTTTTTTTCAGTAGCCAACAAAAACCCATTTAATATTTAGTTACATCATTTAAATTTGCAAAACAAGAAAAAATCTTATATGACCAGATTGCAAAGCATCTGAAATAGTGGTCTGGTTAAAACTAAACTTGCACTAAAATGGTTTTAAATAAATGTAACACATTTTCATTGTCACAAATAAGAATGTATAATGTTTTATAATACAGTAAAATACTGCAAATTCTAATCAAAACTACAATGTTCGAATTACTGATTCAATAACTTTGTGTGCATGCTTTCTTTCGTATTTTTTAAAAACCTTATTTTAAATAAATTTATCTTCAATGCTTATATACCTCAATTTTAATAACATTTATTATAATACTAGAGGTCCTGTGCACAAAATTCATGCACAGGGGGTGGGGGTGGGTGGGGGGTGGGCAATGTCCCTCAGCCCGGCCTGCGCCCTCTTGCAATCTGGGACCCCTTGGGTAGGGTCCCTAGGCCTGGCCGGGGATCAGGGCCTATTGGGGCTTTCCCCCGGTTGCCAGCAGCTGGCCTCACCCCGCCACTGCCACTGCTTTCCATCTGTGCGGTGCTGCCTCCCACCTCCGCCACCAGTTGCCTCCCTCTGAGGGTGACAGACATGGGGTGTGATCGGTTGGCTGGCCTGGGCCTCCCTCTATGGCGCGATTGCAGGCCGGCCCTGCCCTGTGGTGGCCACCCACCACAACAGCACTGGCCAGTGGCCTGGGCCTCCCTCTGTGGGGCGGTCAATCACAGGGCCCCCAGATTGATTGTCCAGCAGAGGGAGTCCCTGCCCACCCACCACAGCATAGCTGGCCGTGTAGCCTGGGCCTCCCTCATTGAGGCGATTGATCACAGCTCTGCTTACCTGGCTGATGCTCCACGATTGATTGCCATGCAGAGAGAGGCCCTGCCCACCCAGCCTGGGCTCTGAGATAGATCACCAGGCAGAGGGTAGCCTGGGCCTCCCTCTATGGGGTGATTGTGGGCCATGGCAGAGTCTCCTAACTCCCGACCAGTTGCATCGCACTCACCTTAGCTGGCCTGGTGCCAGTGTGTGACATAGTATGGTCGTCCTGCAGGTCATCTAAAAGGTTATCTGGATGGTCATTCTGCTGTTTAGTTCAGTTGATTTGATATTACACTTTTATTATATAAAAGGCTAATATGCAAATCAACCAAACGGCAGAACAACTGGTTGCTATGATGTGCACTGCCCACCAGGGGGCAGATGTTTAATGCAGGAGATGCTTCCTGGTGGTCAGGGCGCTCCCACAGGGGGAGTGCCGCTCAGCCAAAAGCTGGGCTCACGGTTGGTGAGCACAGCAGTGGTGGCGGGAATCTCTCCTGCCTCCGCAGCAGCACTAAGGATGTCTGACAGCTTAGGCCCACTCCCTGTGGGCTCCCAGACTGCAAGAGGGCGCAGGCCAGGCTGAGGGGTACCATCAAGTGCACAAATTTTGTGCACCAGGCCTCTAGTTGACAAATAAAAGTAAATGTACCTTTTAACCCTTTCCCTAATCTTAATTTCTAGAGGTAACCTTTGTTAATAGACATTGCCTATGTAATTATTCATTTAGTATATATTTGTTGAGCAAAATTCTGTATGCTATATAAAATTCTATATTCATTGTGTTAAGTGGTTGGATGAAATAGCCAACAAGCAGACAATGATTCTCTGCCCCTCATAGTGCTTATGTTCTGTTAACTGAGATAGACTTAAGCAATAAATAAATAAGCAACATAATTATAGCTCTGTGTCTACTTAAAGGAAATAAAAAGAATGTTCTGGTAAAGAATTATTGAGGGTATATTGAAAGTTACTTTAAATAGTATACATAGAGAGGGCCTTTCTGATGGGATGTATAAGTTGAGGCCAGAACATTAGAAGAAGCCTCTGTGTGTATTTTATACTTACAAATACATATACACTTATTTATATATACACGTGTTTTTTTTTGCAGAAGTGAAATTATATTTTTCTGTGAATTTACTAAACAGTATTTTGTAGATATGTCTGTAGTGAGAGGTTTATGTATGTTAGACTGGTTTAAATCTGGAAACAGTGCAATCAGTACAACTAATAAGCAGGTTGATTAAATACATGGAAGACTATTTACCTGTAAAAAAATAAGGTAGATCTGTGTAAGGTGAATATGGTAGATATGGAAAAATATCTAACTTATTAATTAAGCAAGTTGTAGAAAGTATGTGTAGTCTGATTTTATTGTGGAAAAGGTGAAGAAAGAAGGCTATAAATGTAGATATGCTTATAAATGAAAGAGAACTTTATAAAACTGCACAATAATTTGTTAATTGTGTTTATGTCTGAGAAGTGGATTGAAAAGTCTGAAGATGGGGAAAAGACAATGTATTATAAATTTTTTGAAAAGCCAAATAAAAATTATCTGTTAGAAATATAACAACCAGGTCTAAACATAGTGATTTTTACTTTGTTCAGTGTGGTTTAAAACTTTTTGAATTTTTTTTTTTGAAACAAAATGCTATGGAAGAAAAAATAGGTTGTTAAAGAGTATTTGGCAGCTATCTCCAAATGCCAGCTATTATAGCATTTTTTTTCCTGGAAGATGAATCATCTATATATATAAAAGCCTAAGTGACCGGTCAACTGGTCACTATGATGCTCACTGACCACCAGGGGGCAGACACTCAATGCAGGAGCTGCCCCCTGGTGGTCAGTGCACTCCCACGGCCAACCTCCCATGGTCCCTCCCCCAGGCAGCCATCCCAATCGGCCTCTATCAGGACTGGACCAGACGGCCCCGATCGTCCTGATCACCGGCCAGGCTGAGGGACCCCACCCATGCATGAATTTGTACACCATGCCTCTAGTGTGATATAAATGCTAACACAGGTGTAGTTTATTCAGATAGTAAAAGCAAATTGCTTTTGTTAAACCAACAGGTAAATCAAGATTCACCTATCAGAGACCTTACTATGTAGACCATTGGGAAAGAGAATGTAAAATCAAAGAGAGTCGAGTTAGAGTGGACTTTAGAGATCTGAGCATCTAGTCTAGCTGAACTGGAGACTCACTCCGTTCAGTCACTTGCCCTATATCACTAGTTAGCATCAAAGTCAGGACTAATAACCTGGGTTTTCAGTGTTAAAATTCACTTTACCACTTTAGCAAGTTAAATGTTTTGAAGACAAAGATAATTTATACTCTTTTAACTTAAAGTTCAGTCTTTTTAAGTCTATTGTGGTTATACTTATTAACAAGGTTGGCCAGATGTATCTTTTTATAACAAGCATGTCAAACTCTGCGGCCGGCAGACCATATGCCTTTTGCATGTGGCCTGCTGGCGGCAAGTTTGACATGCTTGCTTTATAAGGTTGACCATGCATCTAGTGTGCCTGAGACAGTCCTAGTTTATGTCTGTTGTCTCAGCATAATTATGAATTTTTAAGTACAGGAAGAAATAAGTAGCACTTTAAGAGGAGCTGTGTTTAGTGGGTTCAGAGAAGAAAATATGGAATCTGTGATACTTATTAGGAGAACTTTGTACAAATCAGATGTGATGTGATGTTTAAGACACTTAACTAGGTGGTGACAGTGAAAAGAGAATTTTTTATTCCTCAGTGGCTCATACATGGTAAGTATTTATTAAATGTCAGGTAGATGTTCCTACAAAGGAAGGTAGAATAAGCTTTGTGAGTTTGGGGGCACTTAAGGGAAAGGAAAAGTTTGAAATTTTACACCAAATAGAAATAGAAGGATTCTCTGTGTAAGTCTAAGGTTATGATCTTAGTCTACTTAGGTTAAGAAACTTTGTCTCCATTACTGTTGAGTTGTGCTATAATGACTGCTCTGATTTTAAATAGCTCTGGAGAGGTAGAAATATAATTAAAGTATGATTAGTTTCTTTAATATTTCATCTTTGCCAAAAGTCATGAATCATAAGACCAGGACATGTGAGATCCAGGTAATAACTTAGTGCCTCAATTATCATTTTTTATGTTTAGCAGTTAAATAGAAATTCTGCAAATGACTTTCCTGGACACAAAGATTGATTTAGAGATTATCAGAGAGCAAGCTTGAATTTGAATTTGATGCCATTATTTTGTTATAAAGAAAGAATCCATTATGCAGTGCTAAAACACCAGAAGGAAGATAGTATGTCTCAACATCTTTTAATTGGTGGCTATCTTTAAAAGATGCTAAATTATGCAGTAATGTCATAGTTGGCAGAATATCATTTGGGTCTGAAAGATATCACTGACAATCTGGCTGTTTATAGACTTGATTTTATATAGTTTCAATTCTGGATCAGTGTGATTTTCATTTTAGGTTATGCTGTTGGCACTGAGAATATCTTCCAATTAATGCTCACTTACGAGATCACCAAAATAAGAAGTGTAGTAAAATGTGAGACACAATTTGAGAAATGTTTTTCTAAAGTATAAGCATTTAAATGCTGCTACTGCCTCATAGCTACTATGTATGTTCTAATATTTTAGTAGTATGGGTATTTTAAAAAGCAACCTTTGTTTATTACCAGAATTTCTCTCTTGAGTTTGCTCTTGTACAGTGTTACCTGAACATTGTAGACCAAAAATGATAAAAAGATATGAGAGCCTTTTTAGCTGGATTCCAGATGTGACGATGTTCTTCTGATTTTTAGAGTTCCTCTTCATTTTACACTCCTTCACAAATTTGAGTAATTGTGGTTTCTTGTAAAATAATTTTAAGGTTCTGGGTTAGGTACTATTTGAATCCTGTTACTTTTTACATGATTCGAGGAAATAAAAGTTGCTAGAATTTGGACTTTTGAATCTGAATCTTAAAAAAATGTTAATGCTGTTTATCTCTTGACTTTATGTCATTGAAAATTGGTTATTATTAGAGTTAGTGTAAGTCATTAAGCACATTAGAACAAAGTTTTCCCTTTTTATTGGTCTAAATGGGTAATGAGCAGATATACCTTTACACGTTTTGTCTTTCCTTTACCTTGGGTGGTTGGAATCTTACTGAGGAGACATCATTTTGATTTAGGATCAAAGGAGAGAAAGCTATCTTTTTTTCTGGGCTCTCTGTTGTGGTAGGTGCGTCATTAGCATCTGGCACACCTTTTTAAATTTGTGCTTTTGATATCAGGAAAATGTCAGATGACTTCCTTAAAAGCGAAACATCTCTCCTGCCCGCCAGAATGGGAGGAGTATTTTGTGTTCATTTTATTTTATAACTTCCTTCAATTGTTTATGTTAAGTCATTAGTTTAAACCAGCAGTTCACTGCTTATCAGAATACATACCCATTAAAACTCTCCAATAGAGCGCATTCCTCTGTTATCAGATTAGTTCTTCTCTATCTTTGGGACTTAGTTCTAGGAGGAGGAACTCTATAAAGTCTGTGGGACCATTGACTGGAACTCTTACTCCCTTGTTCTGAAGTTGTTTGAATAACTCAGAACACACAGCCTTGGCAAACTACTTTTGTGAGTTTATGTTCACATTGCATTGTGCCCCTAACCAGTCTCCTAGCTGTTCAGCAACTGTGCTGATGGACATTTCAGGTATTTGAATAGCTTTAAGTTATTTCATTTTGGAGTATATTATTCTCTCACAACCCATACTAAATTTGTAAGCTCCAACTTCAGTTGGTCCTCAGACTGCTGGAAAATCCTATTAGGTTTTTCTAATCTACTCCCTCTCCCTTCCCTCCATGTTAATTATTTTAAACCTTCATGCTCCTCAATCCTACTGTTTCCTTACTGTAAGCAGATAACCACGTTTCTAAATTCATTGGAGTTTGAAATTCTTTTTGTAATATAATTCATGGCCCGTATTTTGGCGTCAGTTCTATGGGTATTATGTTTGTTGGATATTAATTGCTTATAAATATCTATTAGATCAAACTTGTTAATTGTGTTCATAAAATCCTTTTGAGCCTTACCTAATTTTTGTTTACTTAATCTGCCAATTTCTAAGAAAAAAAAATTTTAAGAAAGGTATGAGTATAGATTTGTTCAATTCTTGTGTTTCTATTATTGCTTTCTATTTTCAGAAGCTATGTTGTTAATGCATTAGGAATCATTTATTTTCCTGGTGGATTACTAGGTTTCATCAAATCTAAGATGCCTTAGATTATAAAATGCATCCTGATTTCAGAGACATAAAAATGTGAAAAAGTGTCCCTTAGAATAAAACATGGTACTTATCTTAGCAAGAAACATTGTTTTGCCCTGATTAAATCTTGTTGTCCTCAATTATATTTTGTCTAATATTGGCATTACTATATCTGCTTTCTTTTTAATAGCATTGCCTAATAAATATTTTGTGCTCTTTTATTTTCAAGCTTTTGATGTCCTTTTGTTTTAGGGTCATCAACTATGGACAGCTTTACACTTACTGTCTTTATGTCCTTATGAGTCCTGCTAACCCACCTTAATTTTTATCATGAGGTACCCTTAAAATTTTGACTTGTACTTAGCCATTTTTTTCCCAGCAGCACTTAAGGTTAATCATGATTTCTTTCCCCTCACCAAAGAATTTTAACATGTTATCACATTAGTATACTTCTTGTATACTGTGCCTTCCCTCAAGTATATTCTTCGGACTACAATTTTTATTTTCTTGGACTTGTTGTTTTTAATTTATTTTGCTACAGTATGCCTTATCGTAAATTTCTGAGAAAGATTGTATGAGAAGTAAATTTTCAAGACTGCATATCTGAAAATATTTTATTTTCTCTCATAGAAAGTTTTATTATCTTCTAGCATACTTTTAGAAATTTTTTGCTTGTTCATTTATAGATAATGAACTGTTATTATAGATAATGCCTATTTTATTCTCTGTAAGCTTTTAGAACTTTTATCTTTAAATTTTGCTGTTTTATGGTATGGGTTTCTTTCTTTCTCCATCCCAATTCATATTGTCCAGCATGGATTAGTTTGTTTGTTTGTTTGTTTATGGAATAGTCCCTTAAAAAAGAGATGTACATCTGTTTAGGTCCAGCCAAATTTTATGATGTTATGTATTGCTCTTGCTCCTTGTTCTGTTATCTCTTAATAGGATCGGCCCCTAACCACTCCCCTGTCAGCCTGATTGACACAACCGCCCTCCCCTGCCGGCCCGATCGCCCACAACCGCCCTCCCCTGCCAGCCCGATCGCCCACAACCGCCCTCCCCTGCCTGCCCGATTGCCCACAACCGCCCTCCCCTGCCGCAACCTGCTTCCTCCGTGCGAGGCAGCGGAGATGCCTGAACCGGCCTCCTCCATGCTGCGCGGAGCTGTGGGACCTCCAGGCCACACCACGAGGAGTGGCCACCAGGCCCCGCCTCCACTGTGCATGCAGCCATCTTGTGGCAGTGTCACGAAGGGTGCAAGGACCACCTAGGCTTTTATTAGTATAGATTTGACTTTTCCTTTACATGCTACTTCTTGTCTTTGAGTGTTTTGTTCTGGCAAAATACCTTTCTAGTCCACTAATTTTACCTTTATTTGTGTCCAGTTTGCTTTTATGGCCATATTTTAAGTAAGCATTTGGTTTTAGAAGTTTTAGACTTATGGAAAAGTTATGAAGATAGCTACAGAGGGGATTATTGTTAATATTGTTAACACTTATTAGTATGACACATTTGTAACAGTTAATTAAATAACATTAATTTTTTTATTAACTAAAGTCCATTCTGTATTCAGATTTCTTTAGTTTTTATTTATTTTATTACTTTTACTTTTTTGTTAATCCTCACTAGAGGATATTTTTTCCATTTATTTTTAGAGAGAGTGGAAGGAGGGGAGAAGGAGGCAGGGAGGGAAGGAGTAATCCACCAGCCCATTCTGTGCCTCCGCCCCTCCTACCTGTCTCAGTGTGGTTTATTCTTTACTTCTCTAGTTGTAGGACTTCCATTCAGTGAGATTTCAGTGATTCTGAATGATTGTTGTTCTGTCTTTTAGTTGTAATTTTGATGTGGTTGTGGGAGGTGGCGAGTACCAAAGTTTACCTACGCTGCCATCTTGGTTTGCCTCAGTTCACATTAATTAATGCTAATATAATCACTGTTATCACAGCTCTACACAAGTAGAACATTCTTATCAGATAACTCTTTACAAACTGGATATAATTAATTTTCAACAGTGTTATATGTGTGTGAGAGAGAGAGAGAGAGAAAGAGAAAGAGAGAAAGAAACATCGATGTGAGAGAAACACATTGATTAGTTGCCTCTCGCTCCCACCCCAACCAGGGCCAGGGATTGAACCTATAAACCAGGTATGTACCCTTGACCAGTAATTGAACCTATGACTCTCAGTGGGTGGGCCAATGCTCTAACCACTTAGCCATGCCAGCCAGGGCCAGATTTCCTTAGTTTTTAATTCAATGTCCTTTTTCTGTTCCAGGATACTATCCAGAATACCACATTACATTTCGTTATTACAGCTCATTAGGCTCCTCTTGGCTGTGACAGTTTCTCAGACCCCTTGTTTTGGATGACCTTGGCACTGGTTATGTATTTTTTAGAATGTCCTCCATTTAAGATTTGTCTTATATTTTTCTCATGATTGTACTGGGAATATGGATTCTTTTGGAGGAGGATTTCCATTCTCATTGCGTCATACTAAGAGTATATATTTATCAACATGACTAATCACTGTGAATGTTGACCCTGGTTACCTCGCTGAGGTAATGCTTCTCAGGCGTCTCTGCAATAGCATCCTTCTTTTCCTTTTCCATTCTATACACTTTGGCAGTCACTGCATACACCCACACTTAAAGAGCTAGGAGTTAGAATCCACCTCCTTATGGACAGGGTATCTACACAAACTTTAGGATTCTTCTGCATGGGAGATTTATATGTTCTCCCTCATTTATTCATTTATTCATTTATTCAGCCATTTGCTAACGTTTTCTTAAGGATCTTTACATTTGTGTTCATGAGATATTTTGGTTTGCTGATAATGTCTGTCTGGTTTTGATAATAGGATAATGCTTTCTTTATAAAATGACATAGAAACTGTTCTATTTTCTTGAGGAAATTGTAGAGCTGCTATGTCTCCTGGAATTAGTAGAGTGGCTTTGTGCAGTAGGTGTCCTATAGGGCCCAGTGGCTCAGACTCCCCAGTCACCAAAGCCGAGCACTCTAGGTGTGCCCCTGTGTGGGCTCTGTGCACAGTTTTGTTGTACTTGAGCTTTGATTCTTGTTGGTGTCACTGGGAGGAATTGGCCTCCAGGCCAGTTAACTGTGAGGACCAGCTGTGACTATAGTGGAAAAGCTGCTATGCCAGAGACATCCCTGTGGAGCAGGACTTGCTTCAGTGCCACTTTGGTGCTCACTGAGTCTTCCCCTTGAGTGTATCGCTTGTGGATGTGTAGAGTTGTAATCTGGTGTGGTCTGAAGCTGTCAACTAGGTGCACTGACTTGGGCTTTCCAGGAGGTGCAAAGTCAGCCACTGCCTGGGGCCACCTAGCAGGAGCTACAGAGAGATCTGCAGAAGTATGCTACTTGTGTTTGGCTTAGAAGTGCCCAGATGAGGCCAAGCTGTGAATTAGGCTGCTACAGGTGTTGGTGTTGGGCCTCTTATTGATAGGTATGGGTCACACTGAGTTCAGCTGCTGCTGCTTTGAGAAATTTTAAGAAAGTCTAACTCTAAGGCCTAAGCCAGGACAGGCCTTTCATATGAAAAAGCCCCTGCAAACAGCTTGGGTGGGGCTGCAAGTTCAATGTTGCTGGGTCTCAGGGAATAACGAGGGCAGAGGGAATAATATGAGCCAGGCTGATGGAAACAGATATGGCTGCCAATCATCTCTGCAATGGGGAGGTCTCAGCATAGGAACAATGACCCCTGCAAGCACCCCTTTATGAGAAAAAGCCTCCCCGAGTTCCAGCCCTGATGCCAGTGACAATCTGCTTCCTTTCTGTATGTCCCTGGGTCCCCTCAACCCACAGCCCCAGAGCTAGAGCTCAGAGGGAGCAAGTCCGTGTATATCTGTGTGCCAGTACTTTAAGAAGAACTGCCTGGGAGTCCAGCAGCCTCCATGTCGCTCAGCCACAATCACCACTGGTTTTTATAGCCTGAAGTTATGGGGGCTTCTCTTCCTAGCTCTGGAACCCTGGGTTGGAGGTCTGGTATGGGGTTAGGACCCCTTGCTACTCACTGAAGGCCTCTGCAGTGGCGATATCCCTCCCAATGAAAAAAAACCACCACACATAGCTATTAGACCAGCCCATTCTGTGCCTCCGCCCCTCCTACCTGTCTCAGTGTGGTTTATTCTTTACTTCTCTAGTTGTAGGACTTCCATTCAGTGAGATTTCAGTGATTCTGAGTGATTGTTGTTCTGTCTTTTAGTTGTAATTTTGATGTGGTTGTGGGAGGTGGCGAGTACCAAAGTTTACCTACGCTGCCATCTTGGTTTGCCTCAGTTCACATTAATTAATGCTAATATAATCACTGTTATCACAGCTCTACACAAGTAGAACATTCTTATCAGATAACTCTTTACAAACTGGATATAATTAATTTCCAACAGTGTTATATGTGAGAAATTGATAACCTATGGATTATTTCTAGCTCAGTATGTCTCTTTAATGTGATAGAGATGCCATTAACTATTTTAATCTTTGATTATAATGACTAATATTAATAGCATTTTTATGAGCCTGGCCAGTGTGGCTCAGTTGGAGCGTCACCCTGTGCATCAAAAGGTCACAGTTTCAATTCCCAGTCAGGGCACATACCCAGGTTGCTGGTTCAATCCCCGATCTGGGCACGTGTGGGAAGCCACCGATCAATGTTTCTCTCTCACGTAGATGTTTCTCTCTCTCTCTAAGGTCAATGGAAACATATCCTTGGGTGAGGTTTTTTTTTTTGTTTTTTTTTAAAGCATCATTATATATGTTTTAGCCACTTCGTTTTAAGAGCTTATAGAAAGGTTTTGAAACTATATTATAAAGGAAACAGAAGAAAGAAGTGAAAAATTTTATCAAAAGAAGAGAACTGCGCTCAAATACTTGAAAGTAGTCTGGCAATTAAGAATGTGCTATTTAAAAAGTATTGAAAGCTCTCTTTATAGGATGGGCTTTTGAAAAAACTTTAATTTGAAATAATTTTAGAATTAATGGAGTGTTACAAAAATGGTGCATAGAATTCCTGTAGAATACTCTTCACCCAACTTCATTGTAATGTTAACATCTTATATAACTGTGATACAGTAAGCAAAACTAAGTAATTGATGTCAGTTAACTATAAACTCCTAGCTAACTATAAACTCCTAACTTTATTCTGATTTCACCAGTTTTTCCACTAACATCCTTTTGTTTGCCTAGGATCTGGTTTTGGTTCCCACATTGCATTCATTCATTCATTTATTGTAAAAAAAATATTTTTATTGATTTTAGAGAGTAAGGGAGAGAAATAGAAATGTCAATTATGTGAGAGAATCATTGATTAGCTGCTTCCTGCACACCTTCTACCAGGGATCGAGCGTCAACCCGGGCATGTACTCTGACCCAGAATAGAACCGTGACCTCTGGTTCATAGGTTGACACACTCAACCACTGAGCCATGCTGGCCAAGCCCATACGCCATTTTCAACACATCTGTATCAGGGGTGATATTAATGTATTATTATTTGGTAATGTCAACTTGATCACATGATTATGGTGGTATCTTTCAGACTTCTTTATTGTAAAGTTAGGATTTTTCTCTTTGTAATTAGTATTTTAGGAGATACACCTTGAAGCTGTGCACATATCTTGTCTTTCTTAAATTTTGCCGGTGAAGCTTTTTAACTACTCAGTTTTTATTATAGAACAATTTAGGTAGTTAATCTTTTTTATTATATTGCTAGGACCTAACTAGATAGCAATATTTGTAAGTCTTCTCTGCTTCTGTTTAGTTTATCCAGACAGGGATGCTTCAATTTTCTGCCTAGTGATAGAAATAGAAAGCCTGGTTGCCAGTCTTCTGGAACTCGTTGAGGAGGGAGATCAGGAGTTTCATATATAGAGTGTCCCAAAATATGTATACATACACTTTCAATCATTATAAAGGTAGTGTTTATTTAAAATACACTTGATTTTCAAAATTGAGCTATCAGCTGTTACAGTGTGTGTGTGTGTGTGTGTGTGTGTGTATATATAGAGAGAGAGAGAGAGAGAGGGAGAGAAATAGAGAGAGAAACATTGATGTGAGAAAGAAACATTAGTTGGTTGCTCCCATATGCATCCTGACCAGGGATTGAAACCCACAGGAGTATTGGATGACTTTTCAACCAACGGAACCACCTGGCCAGGGCAGGAGTTTTATATTTTAGTATGTGGTTTTAATCCCTCCCTGTTGGCCACCTCTGAGCCCAGAACCTGCCTGACTTAATTTCTCCTGAGTGTAAACCTCCCATCTCCAGTTGTGAGGTGGAGGTTAATAGCTCCTATTTCCACTACTGTAATTTTACAATGGAGAGATCTGGAAAACACCACCTCGACCATATCATCCCTGTCTCCTGAAGTGCTGCCAGTTTCTCATGGTCAGTTGGTTTGAGTCTCATCTTTCTGTCCCTTTTGAGGCACTTAGATTGTGTCTGCTCCATTAATTAATTTGTTTTTCTTCTGTCCACATTTTTCATATATTTTGGGTTGGAATTACAGATATCTCTTAGCTTTGTCTAAATTCCTATTTCTTGTCCTGCTATTGTTTGCTAGTATTTATAAAATGGTGAACACAGAATGTATTGGCCCTGTGTCCTAAAATTGAGGCCAAAGTAGCCTTTTAGATTATTTTGCATCATCTCTCAAGCTTTCAGATACACAATCCTTTGGCTCAGCATTTTCACTTTTAAGACTACATCTTACAGAAATATTTACACATGTGCATGCACAAAGGCACTTGTATAGGGAAGTTTCCAGAACCAATGCCTGTAGTAGCCAAAATAAATAAATGATGAAAACAGTCTAAATGTAAGTAATAATAAGGGAATGATTAAGTAAATTGTGATATAGTTGCATAATGGAGTAGTATGCAGCAATTGGGAATAATGAGGTTTGTTTATACACACTGACAAGGAAACTCTTAAAGACATTAATACATAATTCAACAGTTTTCAAAGCAACATGTTTGGTATCACTCCATTCTTATGTCTATGTGTATATATAAGAGCATCATTGAAAAGGAAAATATTTGGAAGAATGTACACCAAACTTAACAGTGGTATTTTGGAAATGATGAAAAATGGAACTTTAGTCCATTTCCTTTATATACTTCTGTATTGTATAAGTTACTTTTATAACAAGCTTATTACATTTGGATTTTAAAATCAAATATGAAATAGACTGCTTACAGAGGTAGTTGAGCAGTGACTGGAGGTTTTCAGGCAGAGGTTCTTTAAAGGAGCTCTCTGTTAGACACTATCTCAGGTATCTTTTAGTGCAGGATTGCCCAAACTGGATTACAGTTTGGGGATAAAGAGATTGCATGATTAATTAAGAATGAGAAATGCTAGGTTAACAAACTCAGCAGGTTTTTCTCCTGTAGAATTGTCCAGAGTCTTTAACATGCTAATAAGCATGGCAGATCTCCACAATCTGCCAAATAGGATTATTCTCTCTCTCTCTCTCTCTCTCTCTCTCTCTCTCTCTCTCTCTCTCTCTTTCTCTCTCTCTCTCTCTCTCTCTGTTTTGAACTTGTGAAGTTTTTATTAAATCCACAGAAGTAAAAACTGTATTGTGAGGGGCTGGGAAATGGGTCTACCAAGGAGTGGGAGGCAGACCACCAGAGGGGAAGAGCAGGGGGGTGATGGGACACACCCAGGCTGAGCTGACTCTGGGGCCCAGCTTCAGGGGCCATCACCAGGGCCACTGGACAGTTCCTGGAAGCTCAGGCCAGCACCAGGCAGGCTCAGTGGTGGGGGCTCCACCAACTCAGCAGAGAACTTGGTGTCACTAAAGGCCTCATTTGAGTCTCAAAGAAGCACTGCAGGCCAATGATTGATGGCACATCTGCCTTGTCCTCTGTCAGCTTGTTGAACTATTTGAATATTTGGCCTACATTCTGGGTTAACTCTTGAGAGGAGATGTAGGGGGGTGACAACTTCTCCTGGAGGTGGGTGTGGATCAGGGGGTCAGGTCCAATATGCCACCAGGCTGATCCACAGAAAAGTTGGAGTCAGTGGCCAGTTGGTGCAGGGGGCAGCCCTGCTTGGCACAGAGCAGTGAATTCTCTCTCTCTCTCTCTCTCTCTCTCTCTCTCTCTCTCTCTCAGCTGTTAACATCTCCCAAAAGAAGTGCTTTTTGGAATTGTCCTTTTGTTCACATGGCTTTTATGTTGAGAGCTGCTGTGAGAGTTCCTGGGAAGTACCAGTTTAGTGAATTCCCTCACATAAAGCATGGAAGGATAGACATTTCCCCAACACACTTTCTTACCCTTTGAAAGAATTCATAAGATTTTGAAAAAAATTTTAAAACTGATTTTCAAAGAAAGATTGTGAAAAGAGAATACAATTAGTATTTCAAAAGAAAGCTTAAATGTGCCTACTAAGTGGGTGTCAAATTAAGATAATTGGATCCACTTAAGCAAGGGCAGCATGCCCAGCACAGAAATTAATAATCTCTACCTAGAAAAGGTTAAACACATGATTATAAAATACTAAAGGTGACACTTTATCAGTCACTAGTCTAATGTATCATTAAAACTGGAGCCATCAACCACAGTGTAGCTGAATTTTGAAAGTGATTTCTTAGAAAAATGAAGAATACCACTGATGATTTGCTCAAGTAACAGAAAGCAGAAGCAATCCCTCTTCAGGATCTTACGTGAATGACTTCAGTCAGTCCCACTGAGAGCCTGTTGAGGTCTTGAGGTTTTCGTGAAAGCTCCAGTGTGAAGCCCTGCCAAGTGTTGAGCAGCAGGTCAGAGCTAACAGTGTTTTGATGTTAAGACTTTGAAAGTGTTATGCCTTTTCTGACTTCTGAGTGGCCTTTGACTCGGGTAAGATGTACTTGGTCTTTGTTGCTCTAAACATAATGGCAGTGTGAACATTGGTACAGAACCCAAAAGGTCCATTTTTGTTCAGTAACCAGGCAAACCTAGGGCACAGCATGTCCTAGAAATAAGACTGGATAGCTAGATGGTACCAGTCTGTGGAGGATCTTCAACACTGTGCAGAGGGGTGTAGACTTTATTCTGTAGGTAGTTTTAGGGAATGATATGATCAAATCTTTTATTTTGAGGAGTGAACTCAAGTGTCAGAAGGGAAAGAAACCAGCATAACTAATATAATTAAAATCATTTTTTTTTTTTTAAGAAACGAAGACTTTTACTACATTTGGCCTAGAGAGCTGTATAATTCACTTATGCCTTGGGTCCTTTGATGACTAATTGCATTTGTAAGTAATTTCTGGACAGTTTAATTTTGTGAAAACTTCAGATAGGTTGATCTATTTTTTTAAGCTCGGGTTTTTTGAACAACAGATATGTAGTTATTAATACCTAGAAAAATCACAAGGATAATGTAAAATATAATAAATAGCAATAGCTGTGAAGGCAGGAAGTATCTTGTCATGCTTTAATCAATTTGGGACTTTTAGTTAAAATCAACAAAAGGAACCCAGTTACTGGCTGTGATCAATTAGTTGTAAGACGCCACTGCACTCGGACCAGCCAAGGAACCCAGTTAGAGAGTGGCCCAGATACATTAAAAGTTGGGTTGGCCTCCCTAGCCAGTTTGGCTAAGTGGATAGAGCACCAGCCCTGCAGATTGAAGGGCCAAGGGTTCAATTCCAATCAAGGGCACTATCCCAGTTGCAGGCTTGATTCCAGCTTGGTCCCAGCCCTGGCTCTGTTGGGGCTTGTGTGGGAGGCAACCAATCGATGTGTCTTTCTCACATCGATGTTTCCATCTCTCCCCCTCTCACTCTCTCTAAAAATCAATGGGAAAAAATATATCCTCAGGTGAGGATTAACAAACAAAAGTTGGGTCATCCAACTTTGGGAAAAGTACATTTCTCAGGTACTAAGCGAGATCTGGACTTGCACAACTCACATTTCATATTTATGCCTTAAGTGGCCTCCTTTGTTAGTATTAAACCTGAGATCAGGATACAAGTATTATAAATCTTCATATTATTTAAGTAATAATATGACTGCCATATATTCAATAGACTATTAGATGAAAAGGCAAATCCCAAAACAAAACATGAACATAAAATTTTTTTTATTATTATTATTAGTTAAGGTATTACAAATGTGTCCTCATCCCCCCTATTAGCCCCCAACCTCCCCCCCACACACACACTCATGCTCTCATCCCCCTGTTGTCCATGTCCATTGGTTTGGCTTATATACATGTATACAAGTCCTTCGGTTGAACATAAAATATTTTTTAAAAGAAGGCATACTAAACAGAAACTATAACATTAAATAAGATGATAGAATTAAGGGCAAACATAGTTTTAAAGTAAATGTTAAAGTGATGAAATAAGGTATTTTTTAAAATCTCAGACTATATTCAAATATATATTAGAAACAACTTAAATATCAATAGAACACTTATTCAGTACATTATTAGAATATGTAGCCATCAAAATGATATAAGAATCCTATATACTATATATGCAGAAGTTTGGGTATATACATAGAAACATCTGAAAGCTATTAATAATGTCTCCTCCCCCCCTCCCCCCCAACACACACACACACCCCTGTGGAGTAGAACTGAAGGTTGAGAAAAGAGAGACTTAACTCTTTATAGCCTCATGCCAACCACCTAATATTTTTAGCTCCAAGTTTCCTTAGCTGGGGAGTACTGATAATTTTAGTATCCTAGAAATATATATCTACATATACACATGTGTTTTTGTTTTAAGGATTTTAAATAGAGGAAATATATACGTTGTTCTGCACTTTGACTTTTTAAAATGTTTCTCATATTTGCTTTATCATTTTCTCTCTATCTCTTTTTATGTATTTTTTCCTTGACCCATTTGAGAGTATACTGCAGACATCATACACTTTACCCTTTAATACGATATCTGTACTTCATAAGAACAAGCATACTAGGTACAGTTATCAAATTCAGGAACTTAGCATTGATAACAGTACTCTCGTCTACAGTCCCTTTTCCAGTTTCATTTGTTGTTCAATTGTTTGTTTGTTTATTACAGTTTCTAGTTCAGGATCATGTGTTACTTTATCATGACTCTTTAGCCTCTCTTTGTCTTTTCTAGTATTAATGTATTTGAAGAATATAGGACAGTTAAAGCATAGAACATCCTTTACTTTGGCCTTTCCCAATATTTCTTTATGTTTAAATTCAAGTTATGTATTGTGGGTTGAAATACTATGAGTGATGTCGCATCCAGGCTCACAGAACATCCTTTTGTGCCTTATTGGTAATGTTCACTCTGATCACTTAGGACAGATGTGGCCAGTCACTGTGTAATTATTGTTTTTCCTTTGCAGTTAGTGGTTAATTTGTGAGGAGAAATTTTTGAGACCATGTTGATATTCTATTTCTCATCAAACCTGCCCCACCTAGATTAGCACTTTTTGATGATTTTTACCTGAAAAACATTTTTACTGTGATGTTTACCAAACTGTAGCTTTCTAACTACATCATTTTTTGTGTATTAATTAGTTGTCATTCTACTGTAAAGAGTTTTCCCTTTATTAGTGTAGAATAAATGCTGTTTTCCTCTGGCAAATAAGTAAATGAGCTCAGCAAGAATCAGTGTTAGTATATGAAAATCATTTATACTTCTGTACTTGTAGTGAATAATCTGAGACTGATATTAAGAAAATTTCATTTATAATAGCATCGAAAAGCATAAAATACTTAGGAATAAAGTTAACAAAAGGAGTGCAAAATTCATGCACAGAAAACGAAAACATTTTTAAAGATATTAAAGATTTGATTAATAAATGGAGACAATTCATGTTCATCAGTTGAAAGACTTAATACATTCCCACCAATATTTCAGTTTTTCCACATCCTTACTAACACTTAATATTGTGTATCCTATTTGACTATAACCATTCTAGAGGGTATGTAGTGGTATCTCTGTAGTTTATTTATTTGTTTGTTTTTATTGATTTCAGAGAGAGAATCATTGATTGACTGCCTCCTGCACACCTCACACTGGAGATCAAGCTGCAACCTGGGCTTGTTTATTAGCTATTTGTTTGTTTTCTTTGGTGAAATGACTGACTGTTTAAGTCTTGCCCATTTTAAAATTGAGTATTTGCTTTATTGATTTATAAAAGTTAATTACATATTCTGTTTTTGAATATATAGCCTAAATTATATATTCAAGTCATTTATCAGATATACTAGACGCCTCGTGCACAAAATTCGTGCATGAGGGTGAGGGGGGTGTCCCTCAGCCCAGTCTGCACCCTCTCCAATCTGGGACATCCCTTTCACAATCTGGGACTGCTGGCGCCCAACCACTCGCCTGCCTGCCTGCCTGATTGCCCCTGCTGGCCCAATCGCCCCCAATTGCCCTCCCCTGCCGGCCTGGTTGCCCCTAACTGCCCTCCCCTACAGGCCTGGTCCCCCTAACCGCCCTCCCCTGCCGGCCTGGTCACCCCCAACTGCCCTCCTCTGCTGATCATTTTGTGGTGGCCATCTTGTGTCCACATGGGGTGGCCATCTTGTGAGTTGGAGTGATGGTCAATTTGCCTATTACCTCTTTATTATTTAGGATAATTTGGAAATATTTTCTACTAGTCTGTGGTTTGACTTGTCAATTAGTTGCGTTTTTCTTAAAATGTGTAAGTCTTTTTGGTTTTTGTTATTTTTTTAAATTTGCTGTTATTTATTCTTTAATATGTCTTTATTGTTGAACGTATTACAGATGTGCCTTTCCCCCCCACCCCTATGACCCCCTCCACCGCACTCCTGCCCCCTCCCCAGGTCTTCACAGCACTATTGTCTGTGTCCATGGGTTATGCATATATGCATGTAAGTTAAATGCATAAGTTTTATTTTGAATATAATTCAGTGTATCAATTTTTTTCTTTTACATCTTTTGCATTTGTTGTCATGTGTAAGAATACTATTCTAATCCAAAGCACAAAGACTTTCTCCTGTACTTCCTTCCATTAAGTTTGTGTGCCATTTTGAGTTAATTTTTGTGCATGGTGTTAAGTGAGGACCTAAGTTCATTACTTTGCATATGGATACATAGTTGTACCAGCACCAGTTGTTAAAAAAACTGTTCTTCACACATTGAAATTTCTTGACACTTTGGCCAAAAACCAGTTAACCATAAACATAGGAATTTATTTCTAGACTTTTATCTTCCATTGATCTGTATGCCTATCATATGCCAATCTTAGACTGTCTTGATTACTGGAGCTTTATAGTAAGCTTTGAAATTGGGTAATGTAACTCTTTTCTTCTTTTTCAGAATTGTTTTGGCTATTTAGGTCTTTTGTTTTCCTATTATATTTAAGAGGAGCTTGTCATCTTAGTAGTCATTGTCTTCTAATCCGGGAACATTTATTTATTTAGATTTTTATGTAGATGTTCTTTAATTTCTCTCAGCAATGTATTGTAATTTTCAGAGTACAAATCTTACACTTACTTTGTTAGATTTATTTGTAAGTATTTTATTCTTTTTTGATGCTATTGTAATCTCATTTTGGATTTTTTATTCCTAATATATAGAAATACAGTTGGTTTTTGTATATTGACCTTGTACCATATGGCCTTGCTAAACTTATTTTTTAGTTTTAGATGTTTTTTTCTCCCCCTGTACATTCACTAGGGTTTTCTACACAGATAACTGTGTCATCTACAAATAAAAACAGTGCTGCTCCTCTCTTTTTTAATCTTTATCACTCTCTTTTTCCTGCCTTCTTGCACTGGCTAGAACTTCCAGTACAATGCTTAATATAAGAAACATGAGTTAATTTCCTTGTCTTGTTTCTAACCTTAGGGGGAAAGCATTAGGTATAATGTTCACTGTAGATGTTTTTTTACTTCTATTCCTAGTTTATTAAATTTTTAATCATAAATAGGTGTTTGGTTTTTGTCAAATGCTTTTTTTGCATCTATTGAGATGATCGGTAGTTGTTTTTTTTCTCTTAATGTGTAGTTTTACATTGATTTTTGAATGTTCAACTAGTCTTGAATTCCTATGGTAAGATTTACTTGATTGTGGTGTATAAGCCTTTTAACATGTTACCAAATATGGTTTGCTAATATTATGTTAAGGATTTTGTGTCTATATTGATGATGGATATTGATTTTTAGTTTTCTTTTCTTGCAATATCTGTCTGGCTTTTATTACAAAGTAATACTGGCCTCACAGAGTGAGTTGGAAGTGTTTTCCTGTATTTTCTGAAAGAGTTGTGAAGGATTAGTATTATTTCTTTTGAAAAATATTTGAAAGCCATTCACCAATGAAGCCATCTGGGCTTAGACTTTTCTTTATGGGAACATTTTTCTTAGTAATTAAATTTCTCTATATATTAATAGTTTTGAACAGATTTCTGTTTCTTCTTAAGTACATTTATTTTTTGTCTTTCTGAGAAAGTTTTTGTTTCCTCTAAGCTGTCTAATTTATTGGCATAAATTTGTTTATAATATTCCCTTATAATTTTTTAATATATGGTTAGTAATATTGTCTCCTCTTTGATTCTTGAATTTTGTAACTTATGTCTTCTCTTAATTTCTAGTCAGTCTCATATATTTTTTTAATAACTTGGCTAAAATTTAAATTTTTCCCCAGCTTAATTGCGGCATAATTGACACATAAATGGTAATATATTTAAATTAGACACATGATGATTTGATGTATATATACATTGTGAAAGGATTCATACAATCAAGTTAATTAACAGCCCTTTACTTCACAATTACCTTTTTCTGTGTGTATGAGAACACTTAAGAAATACTCTTTGATAAAGTATGAGCTTAGGTAATATACGTGAGACTTCTCTTCTGATAAAGGTATTTAAATTTCCCTCTAAGCACAGATTTAGCTACATCTCATAATTTTTAATATGTTGTATTTTCATTCAGTTAAAATATTTTAAAGTTTTTTCTTGTGATTTCTTCTTTGACCTTGGGTTATTCAGGTGTGGATTGTTTGATTTCCAAATATTTGGGATTTTCCCAGATTTCTGTTGTTAAATGCATATGCATGTATAATTGTTATATTCAAAGAAGAAATATACAATTCAGTGATAAAAGTTGGAGATATTAATATCCCACTCTTAAAAACTGCTAAAACACTTAGAAAAAGTTAAGAGTATCGATGACTTGAACAACTCTTATCAACCAGCTTGACCTAACTGACATTATAGAATCTCCACCCAACAGCTACAGGTATAGATTCTTTTCAGGCACATATTGTATGGAACCATCTCCAGGATAGGCCATAAGATGGGACACAAAACAAGTCTTAATAAACTTAAAAAGACTGAAACTATACAAAGTACGTTTCTGACCACAGCAGAATTAAGTGAGATATCCACAGCAGGCCCCTTCTTTGGGGGTAGAGGGGGTTGCTTTCCCTTGCTATAAAAGTGATAAATCCCTCAAGTCCAGAGTCCTTCTCCTGTAACAACCTACTGCATGTGTAAGCATCCATCCTGGGTCTTTGCATGGCCTTCATGGGACTTGGGGGCATGGAGAACTCACAAAACAAACAAGAGGCACTGGCTGCTGCCATTGCCCTGAGTAATAAAGTTCTTTGTCTCTGCCGAAGACGTGTGCCTTTGCCAGTACCCATAGTAATAACTGTCATGTTAACACATAAAGTAAAATCTCAGACCCTGCGTTGTTCCTGATTATTTCCTTTTCTTTTTTAAACACATTTTAATAGCTGCTCTGAAGTCTTTGTTAAATGTAATATCTGAGGACTCTCCAAGACATTTTTACTGACTGCCTTTTTTTACTCCCTGAGTATGGGCCACACTTTTTTTTGTTTGTTTGTTTTTTTGCATGTCTCTTAATTTTTTTGTTGGATATTGGATACTTTTATATAATATATCATAGCACCTGGGCAGTTGTTCTTTTTTGTTTGTGTAGTAGCTGGCCTGGGCTAAGTCTGTGACATCTTCCCCCACAACGTGCAACCACTGATGTTTCTGCTTAGCTTGCCTAGTTTTCTAGGGGTAACCCCTGTGTGTGTATACATTCATGTGTAGCCAAATGTCAGTCAGAAATTGTGTTCAAGTAGCTCAAGACAGTATGCCTTCCATTCAGCTGATGGATCTGTGTGTGGTTTGGGGAATGCATTTAAAACTCAGGTCACTGTTGAGGCTTCCTAGGATTTTGCTTTCTGCCAGGTTCTCTCACTCCCTCCAAACATATACATAGGTTCTACCGGCCAAGGATGTGTGGGTGGCTTGGGCCTGCTCCTGTCTCTGCTGCACAGACACATGGCTTTCAATTACCTGGATTATATGAAGAGCTTATTAAGCCTCTTTTTCACCTCACCAAACTCCCTATTAAATCTCCAATTAGTCTATCATCCATTGCCCCCCAACCACCACCACCCCCTGCAAATTACAACCCCAGGCTAGCAGAGTCAGCCAGTCCTATTTACTTGCCACTTGAACTAATAATGCTCTATATCATATGAGTCCCCTCTGGCAGTATCAGCAAAGCCACTAGTTTCCAAGACCTGCCTTATTCTGGTTGAAGACAGGTCCTAGTTTTTGACAATGTTTTGTCCAGTTTTATAGTTGCCAAAAAAGGGAAGAGGGGGCCCAGCTGGTGTGGCTCAGTGGTTGAGAGTTGACCTATAGGAGGTCACAGTTCCATTCGGTCAGGGAACATGCCCAGGTTGGATGCAGCCAATCGATGATTCTCTTTCATCATTGATGTTTCTATCTTATTCCTCCCCCTCTCTGAAATCAATTTAAAAAAAGGATTTGTTGACTTCCTCAAACCAATCTACATAATCGTACCATTGAACCTGGTATAACTTAGCTGCCCATTTGATTCTCTGGGGTTACATAAGACTGTTTCCTTTACATGCTCAGCCAGACATGGAATATCAACAGTTGACCTAATCTGGGGATAAGTGGGTATTGAACATGAGCACTGCAGTAAACATGGATTTTTTCCCCCCATGGCTAATTAGGAATCATTTATGGTGATCCAGTATTATTTATACTTTCCTGTGTAACTGATAAATTATAACATCATTATAAAAATATTATTTGTATATACTTTGTACCAGCTAAAAAGATTAGAATATTGCTTTATGTAATGAGATTCTAGAAACAGTGGTCACCACTGCACTAACATCCTCCCTGAATTTTCTTCCATTTATTCAATAAATATACATTTATTATTTAAAATATACAGAGGCATGAAACAGATACAGATTTTATCTTCAAGGGACTTACAGGTTAATGCAAGTGATACAATGTGAACATGAAAAACTATAAGTGGGAAATGCAGGATGCCATTAAAGAATTACACATGTGTGCTATACAAGTTCAAGAAGCTAATCCCTGAGTCATTATTTCTATTATCACCCATTATGTACTTCCAACACCTAGTCCTCCCTACTTACATTCCCTTTCTAGTTGCCTTTATACCTGATATTCTAGTGTTTGTTGCCATTTAGATTTGTTGTGGTAGTGATGTGTGCTTCCATATGTACTTTTCTTACTTATAATCATCTCGTTCATATCAGCCTGGGATGTGGGTAGGGAGGCTAACTGACTGGCCCAGTTTTATATTATTAGGGAGTGGCAGAGTCAACTTTTGAACATAAGGTCTTTGTACTCAAAATCTTATCTAATATGATCTATTGCAGCGGTTGCCAACCAGTGGTCCGCGGACCACTGATGGTCCGTGAGGTCTGAAAGGTTGGCAACAGCTGATCTATTGCCTCTCATTACAAACTTCCTCTCTTCTTCAGCCAGCAGATAGTTGGGAAAATTTAGCTTGGTGAGTTGGGTCAGACTTGGAGGCAGCTTTGTGTGTTTCTGGACAGGCACAGAAACGAGGCAGCAAAGCAGGACTGTGTTCAAGCCACTCTTTGAGCCATTCTTAAGGCTTTAGTGACTTTAAATTTTACAAACAGCTGTAGGACATTTACACTATGGAATACTATGCAGCTGTAAAAAAGGGATCTCCTACCATTTGAGACAGCATGGATGGACCTGGAAAATATTATGCACTGAGGAAGACAAATATCGTATAATCTCACTTATTTGTGGAATCTAAAGAACAAAATAACTTGACCAACAAAATAAGACCCAAAACAGGGGGGCATGGAACAGACTGACATACCTCGACATGGGGTTGGAGGGATGAGAAGAGATAAACGAAAGAACTTACATGCATAGCCCATGGACACAGGCAATAGGGCAGTGAAGACCTGGGGGGGTGGGGGGAATGGGAGGTATCTGTAGTACTATCAATAATAAAATATATTTTAAAATGAAAAAAATTAAAAAATAAAAATAAAAAGTTTACAAAAATCAGAGATTCACATTTCCAATTGCTTTTTATACATTTGTAGAAGTTGGATCATTCCTTTAGACACATGTTCAAAACCAAATTGACCATCTCTCCCTCAATTTGTTCTTTCTCCGTTAATGACACCTAAACACCCATTCTCCTACACTGGAAACCCAGGGGTCCTTTTTAACTAAAGGAGTTCATCTTGGTTTCCTCACCCCAGTCGTGCTCATGCTGGCTTTTTTAAAACTGTCACCCAACTTCTAATCCTGTCATTGCCATTTCGCCTGATAGGATTGTTTGTGGGAATAAACTAGTAAAGTGTATGAAAAAGAACTCTGACAGCTGTGAGTGAGAGGTATTTATGTCCTTTGAGGCAGCACATCTGTTGAAATAAAAGGGATAAGGATGAGGCCATTCAGACCTGACTTGTACCAGTGAAGGTGTGGACTTGTATCTGAACTATGACCTCATAGTCTTACATGTTGATAGCACTCCACACTCTTAAAATTCCCCAGAAGGAGAAGAAAAGGAACCAGTGAGAGAAAAGAATTGATTTACCATAGGTGACATAATTAGTAAGTGGCACAGCCAGGACTAGAACTCCAAATGGCTAAATAATGACCTCTTAAATTAAAAACCAGGATTGGTTTTAGCACTTTAGCACTTAGTCTGTGTGACCTATGATGAACAAGTGGGCTCGTTTAAATGTCAGTCTCTGCATATAAGGTAGAAGTATATGTGATAGCACCTATTTCTAGAGTTGTTGTCAGAATTGGATGAGTCATAATAAAGATCTAGAGTGCTGTGTAGAAAGTGTTCAGTAAATGATAGCTACTGGAATACTCTTTCCACCTCTTCACCTATCTAGAGACTTTAGGTTGCTCTTCCTCTGCCTTTTCCCTTTGAGAATTTATTCCCTCTGGCATATTTATTTAGACTGCCTCACTTCAGAATTTCTTGAAGTTCACAGACATTTCCAAGGGGTTGTTGCTACATACAGCATTTCATTGAAATAAGACTGAGTTAAGAATTTTCATGTTTTCCTCTCTGCTTCTTTCCTTAATTTCCTTATTAAGGTTATGGCACAATTCTAATGAACTCCTTTAGTTAAAAATTGTGAGATTAAACTTATGCTTTCTGACCCCAAGCTAAAGGATGTTTTAGGTTCAATATTAGGAATAAACTAGTAAAATCAGAAGTGTCCACGAGACTGCCTCAGGAGGTAATAAAGTTACCCACGACTATAGGTATACAAACAGAGCTTTTGACTGGCAGAACTTTGACTTTCACTGCTCCATCTAGGCCATCCACTGTAATATACACTGCAGTGAGAACTGTAAGAAAGAGATTAGCTTCCTACATATTGCATTTTTGTGGCTTTGGAATTTTTGATTCATGATTTTATACCATCATAGTTAAATGAATCAGCAAGATAGCAAATGAACTATAATTTAGCGAACTGATGAAAGTTGTCAAACTTCCCTGTGTATGCCAAGTTTAATATTAGAATAAAGTTGAAATTGTGGCTCTTGAATCTCTGCAGAGCTGAGACACACACAGCTCTGTAGTGAGGTCACAGGAGCCTGGAGCCTATATTGAGTATAACTAGGCTCATGCATACTGCACACATTAGTCCACATTCTGATAAAGTAGAAAATATTGAGGTTTTATCATATAGGAGGCTTTTACATGCAAAATTGGACAGATGCTGCCTGCTGCTTTCAGGTTAAAAAAAATTACTTGGGCACTGCTGTGTCCTTCTGTGAGATGTTTATTCTCAACTTTCACCCTCCCTTGCCCACAACCATTATAGCGACCAAAACGTCTGCCTGCTCAACAGTGACAGTGACGTGTCTTAAATAGCGCCCATTAGTTTTCAGTAATTCCCCCTGGCCTGCATGTCAGACTTCAGTTTAATGGCCTTTTTTATGTTTATTCATTTTATTTTATTTCCCATCGTGGTTTTGTTTATTTCTTTTTTGTTTTTTGTTTTTTCTGTTCTCTTTTTTAAAACTGTCGTGGTTTGCCCTTCATATTCCCCAATGTTTGCACATGACAAGATGTTGCCATCCCAACATTGCCTCCCACTTCACTGACCAGTGCCACTACTGACCATCTAGCACCAGCTACATCGGGACCACTGCCTTCAGCACCTCGGGATGTCGTGGCCTCTCTGGTCTCCACCCGCTTCATCAAATTGACATGGCGGACACCTGCATCAGATCCTCATGGAGACAATCTTACCTACTCTGTCTTCTATACCAAGGAGGGGATTACTAGGTAAGTGCCCATATGTTTGAAGCCCGTTGGATACATCTTGGTCCCCTCAACCCAATCGTGCTCACCCTGGCTCTTTGTTGTGCAGGATCTATACCAATTTTCAGTCTAGAAAATATGATCACTGTGATGCATCTTTCCTAATTTTAGGTCATTAGAAATAAATTCCCAAACAGACTGAAATCCTAGTACTCTTTCCTGCCTTTCTGCATGACTTGTGGAGAAGGTAAATAGATTTATTGAGGTTGAAGTATTAAAATGTAACCAGGGCTACCCTTTGCTCTTAAGATTCAGTCAGCGCAGCCTAATAAGATAGGGCTTATTTAGAACTTTCAGATTTTAGAAATTAAGGTAGACTTCTTAATCTGAAGGAACATTTGCCTGCACCGTTAGGTGTATGTGGGCTACTGAACTTCAGGGAGTCTCCTTGATGACACAAGAGTAATTAGATATTAATTTTCCTAAAAACAGCATGTTCATTAAATTCCTCTCCATCTCCACCCCTTTCAGGACCTCACAATGCCCCTCTATTGCTTATAGATTATCCAGAATCCCTAGGCTACTTTACTCCAGTCTAGCTGTAGTCTAGCTGTCCATGCCTATTTTCCTTCCCTCCCCCGTGGAACTCATTTTCTAGTGGCACTAGTCTAGTTCTCATCACTGTGTAGCCTTTCTCCCCAATCTAGTCTCTTCATTCACACATCCCCTTCTTCCCTCCTTCTTAGCTAAAGCTAAGTTCACCCTTCTAGACCCAGGTTAAGCCCCATGATCCCTCATAAAGCTTCCTCTACCCTTGTCAGCACACAGAGCATTTATCTTACATATGTGTTTGTACCACTCCTACTGGCACTTATGATAACACATGATCTTGTGCTGCCATAAGTTACTCTTCTGTTATTTTATGTGCATTAGTGTTGTTTTCCCAGTCTGATTATAAATTTCGGGAGGAACCATGCCATATGCTAAACACGTGTTCCTAACATTGCTGAGTAGATTCCTCCATTGCACTGTTACTTCGCCCCAGAATATGAAAGCTAAAATGTTTGTTTTGATTAGGACCTTAACATATGAAATAAAGCTTGTATTGCTACTAGGGTGCTGACATTTGATATATATTGTCTTTAATACCAGACAGGCAAATTCAGCAAGTACAGGAACCTTAATCAAGTGATTTAATACTCTTGAGCAGTACATGTGACATAATTTAGCCAGATAGGTGGAGCCGTTCATAGGTTAATGTTTATTTGAACACTGCACTGGATGTTTTGGGAATTACAAAGATAAGGAAACATAGTCCTTGACACAAAAAGGCAAGACATTACTACCAAACAGCATGTATGTTAAAATGTCTTCAATCGGCTTTCAAATCTCATCACAAATTTCATAGGATTTCACAGGAGGAAGAAAGCATTAGCTCCGCAGAACAGCAAGCTTGCTTACACTGCAGGACCTTGTTATTTGTGAGGAAAGTGCATTTTCTGGCTCTTGTCTGTCATCCTCAGATGACACCTGCTCAGGCTTCCGTGAACCCACCTAGCTTAGCCTCTCAGTCACTCTCCCACTATGCTCTACTGGAGCCACCTTGTTCCCAAGCCAATTACTACATTTTTCAGGAAACTTTGCAAACCTGATGACATGGATTGGTAGCTTGAAATTGGACATGGCAGAAGTATTTACAGTGACAAGTGCTACAAACCAGAGCTGACTGTTAAACATTTACTCCAGAACACCACTGCTATCACATCAATCTGTTTTATTTTTTTGCTTTTGTTTTAAAACATGTGACACTCTGAAATTTTCTTTTTTATTAATGTATTTATTGTGTCTGGCCAGCACCTAGAACAGAGCCTGGCATATAGTAGCACTAAATAAATTAATCTCGGTGGAGAAATAATAATTATCCAAGAACTTATGTTGAAATAATTAACTCTATTTGCTGGAAAGAATAAATGTTCCATCTCTGTCTTCTATCATGTATAACAACAAACTGCAGATGGGTCAACTTCACAGACTTACAAACCTACTTCCTGCATTGGAAAAAATCTACCACCAGATGGCACTATGTGCCTTGGTCATTAGCTAAATTCTGTTGGGTTTCCGAGTTTTAAAGAATTCTTGCTCTGCCTTTTCAGCTGCGAAATGTTTTCCTCCCTCCCCCACCCCCCAGTGCCTTTAATGTAAACAGCAGTACTTTTCTGATACTAGCTACTAAATGGAGAATACAGAGTAAGTTATTCCAGAAATGAATAGCATTTTGGCATTCTTTCACTTCAAAGCCTTAGGTATCTGTTAGTCTAGTCCAGGAGTTGGCAAACTATGGACCCTGGGCCAAATTAGACTTGTTATTTTAATGTCCCAAAAACTAAAAATAGTTTTTACCTTTTCAAATGGTTTCATTGTAATAGGTTATATAACTACATAATATTCTCCATTTTGCCTCTTGGCCTATATATATTTAAGAAATATTTGACCCTTTAAGAAAAAATTTGCCACACTGATCTCCCTTTTTTCATTTAATACATGAGTAAACTGAGGCCAAGAAAGAATTAGTGACTTGGCTGTGGTCTCCTAGCAAGCTAGTGGTGTTGCCAGAACTAGAGCTGGAGCTCCTAACTTGTAGCCCAGTACCATCTTAATAAAAGTGTACCTTATTCTTTCTGTTTGACTCTTAGCTAGCACATTCTAATCTAAGTCCCACTGTAATATCACACATTTATGACTCACCCTGGGTCTTGTCCTGAAGCATTTTTCTTGACAGACACTTGGTTCTGGACCCTCAGACCCATCTAGTGTTTAGAAGCCTTTTCAGATGCTGGGTATTTCACCTTAGAGACTGTAACTATTACTCACTTTGTTTTATTATAGTTCTTCTTTTGAAACTTTTCTAGGTTTATAGTGCCCTTCACTCATTTCTCCCATTTTTTCCCTTTCACATCAAACAAAGATATACATAATATCATTACTATACAGTATTTGCATATCAGAAGGCAAATTTCCATTCATTCAACACACCTTTGTGATGCTGCTTCTGTGTATGAGCATTCTGCTGAGTGCTTCTGTGGAATGTGAACACACATGAGACAACCTTTCACTTCAATTTGAAGTTAAATAGCACTCCCCTCTTTCTCAGAGGGAACTGTTCAAACTTTTAAGTGCAGAGTGAGCAAAACAGATGAATCTGTGCTCTCACTTGGAACTTTTAATTTAGTGCAGCAATTTTCAACCAAAGTGCCACAAGGATTTTTAAAACATGCAACACCTGACTACATAGTCAGGGGCACTGACCTCTTTTCCCTTAGATTGTCAAATTAAAAAATGACAGCAGCCAACACAATAGACGTCCAGTGTGAATGAATCAAAATTATACCTACTTTTTTGTCAGATTGGCAAAAAATATATTTTTTGGTGTGCCACAGAATTTTAGTAATTAGTTTATGTGTGCCATGAGATGAAAAGGGTTGAAAATCACTGGTTAGTGAGGTGAAAAATACATTTTCCTTTTAGACAGCAATCATTTGTGACCAAACCAAGTGTCAGAAACTTCAAATGTAAGAAATCAGTTGCCATCCTCCTTCTAAATCTTGTAAATTAGAGGTTTAGCTGAAGAGAAAATATAACAATAAAAGCGTAATCTGCTAATTACACCAGACAGCTGAATGACCTTCCCTACGTCATTCCAGACGAAGCTGGAAGTGGTTAGGGGCAATCAGGCAGGCAGGCAGGCAGAATGGTTAGGGGTGATCAGGTAAGCAGGCAGGTGAGCAGTTAGGAGCCAGCAGTCCCGGATTGTGAGAGGGATGTCCAACTGCTAGTTTAGGCCCAATCCCTGTGGGACATCCACCAACGGCTCCCGAATTGCGAGAGAGTGCAGCGGGGGCTGAGGCAGAGGCGGTTACGGGCGATGAGGCAGGCAGGCAAGTGGTTAAGGATGATCAGGCAGGCAGGTGAGCAGTTAGGGGCCAGTGGTCCCGGATTGTGAGAGGGATGTACCACTGCCAGTTTAGGCCCAATCCCTATGGGACATCCCCCAATGGGTCCCGGATTGCGAGAGGATGCAGGCCGGGCTGAGGGACACCCCCCCCCATACACAAATTTTGTGCACTGGGCCTCTAGTCTTTAAATATCTCAAATACCTCTGAGCAATACATTTTGTTATCATAGTACTCTTTTTCAATGCACCTTATTATAGAAAAGCAACATCTATAAATGTGAAAGTAGCTTAAAGAACTATAAAAAACTATTGAAAAACACTTAAATGACCAAATGTTCATATACAGTCAGACAAATTGAGATATGGTGATATAGAACTAAACACATTTGAATCAATAATTTCAGGGAAACTTATCAATATTGTAAAGTAAGAATTATAATTCAATATACTAGGTAATTTCAAATAATTTCTTCCACAGAGTAGTTTTGGGCCTTTTATTACTTACCCAAGATAGATACAGATCTTTCTTCACGTGATTGGCAAATATTAGAGGCTAGTTCTTTGTCTAAAACAAAAACATAAATTTCTTTAAATTATTTGTTGAGAACTTTTTGTAATTTGATATGGCCTTTTTTTATAGTAAATACAGTAGACTGAGCATAATTATAGACCCTTGTGTAGACACAAAGACCCCCAAGATTGAGCCCAGACACTACCTCTTTTAAAGAACCTAGAAAATTACTTTTATATTTTCATCTCATGACACCAGACTGCTGGATTCATTTGTACATTCATTTGTATAAATGAATGTTAAACATTCCAAATCGTTTTTGAAAAAAGCATTTAAAAAGAGTATTCTTTTTAAAAAAATAAATTATAAAAGCCAGTGTCATGATTAGCTTATTTTATAGGTTAGGTTACTTTTAGGTTTTATTAAATTTTTAATGTTTTCTTCCCAATTTTAAAAGTGATAATCTCTAGTTTTCCTTTTATTGAGAATCTGTTATCAAAAATACTTATAACATCCCTTGATATTTTCTGTGGAAATTGGGTCATACCTATAATCACCTTCTGTTTGTCTCCCTGAGAATCACCCCCTTGAAATTCAATAATTTCTGAAGCCTACAAAATTGATGAACAGCTGCCCTATTTGAAACGGCATTGAAAAGGCCTTGTCTGTGTCTTCTCTGCAAAGAAGTTGTGATTATAACCAGCGATATCAGCAATATTTAAACAAGAACATCAATAAGTTATCAAACATGTATGATATTGCTCTTTGCAAGTTTCCCTGTTCTGCTGTGCACTGTTCCATCCCAAAAAGTTTCCTCTTTAAAGAGTTAATTTGACTTAAATTTATGATATTTTGATGTGGTATGGTATCTATCTATAGGCATTGCAGTAGAAATAAAACTGTGCATTTTAGAAATATTTCTAATCAATGTTCCTTTCCGAATTGTTTTGTCCAAAGGGAACGTGTTGAGAATACCAGTCACCAAGGAGAAATGCAGGTAACCATTCAAAATCTAATGCCAGCGACTGTGTACATCTTTAGAGTGATGGCTCATAATAAGCATGGCTCCGGAGAGAGTTCAGCTCCTCTTCGAGTAGAAACACAGCCTGAGGGTAAGTCTCCCACCTGTCTGTCAGCCCCACTTGTAGGTATGACCTTCAAATAGGTCTACCGTATGTGTAGCCTTGAACACCATAGGAGTATAAAAGATAACAGTCCCTTGCCTTTAAGGATTTTATGAATTAGTTAGGAGAAATAAAATTAGTTCACATCAAACAGTAGCTAATAGTGTAAGACAATGTAATTCTGATACAGTCTCAAATTTTACTGATTCTTTAAGACCTACCTCAAATGCCTACTATAATCTTCCTCTGATCCTGATATTATATCTTTACAATTCTAAGATACAGTATTACTTTCTTCCTTGAATTGTGATTATGAATATATCTTTCTTTTTTTAAGATTTTTTTATTGACTTTTAGAGAGAGAGGAAGGGGAAGGGAGAGAGAAAGAGTCATTGATGCCAGAGAGAAACATTAATTGGCTGCCTCCTGAACAATCCCTATAGGGGATCAAGCCCACAACCCAGGCATGTGCCCTGACTGTAAATTGAGCTGGCAACCTTTCAGTGCACAGGACAACATCCAAACAAATGAGTCACAATGGCCAGGGCCATATCTCGTTTATTTTATGGCGAAGACAGAGTCTTTGTCAACTTTATATTTCCCAGTGTCTGAAGTAGATTTTTAATATTTGTGGTGACCTGATCTTTTGTATATTACACCCTTTGGAATCTCTTTAAGGCTTTACTTTGGATCTGTGGTCTTTTGTGTTAGATTCTGTTACTTCCGATTACATTTCTCAAGATTTTCTGCAACTTAAATGAGAGTCAGGTTGATTTATTTTATAAATGTCATGTATGTCTTAAATTTTTATTGTAAACTATAGCCCTGAAATTATAAGAAGCAATCAAACCATAATGGATGCTTTTCCCCTGAGGCTTTCTTCCGCATGTTTTCTTCTTTTAGCACAAGCCACTGTTTTCCATCATAACCTTCTCCAGTTTTCTTTAACTGTTTAACTGCACTAGTTTTTCAAGTGAACAAACTTCCAGTAACAAAGATTTTACTTCATCTATGAGTAACTTAATTGCAAAACATTTGTCGAACCCACAGACCAGGAAACTAAACAGATTTAATGGATTTGCCAGTGAAACTTTGGAAATATTCAAAGACTTTACCTGGTTTGATGGATGGAATAAGCCAAGTCCAGAAGCTATGGAATGTCACTTCCTAATGCTGGAGCAGATCATTTCCTCATCCAGTGTTTATTGAGCACCCCCATTCCAGGTCCTACCCAGGTAGTAGAGATGCCGGAGGCACAGTATAGGAAGTCTCCTCTTAAAAATGAGCAGTCAATATGGAAGGCCACTGATCACTTGAGTGATAGGGCTTGAAGACCAGGAGTCAAACCCAGGCAAGAACAAGAGGGCATTCAGAGAGTGTTCTCATTACAGGGAAAGGATGTTGAATTTTACAGTTATTATGTTCAGATAAGAGCTGGAATCATCTATTACAAGCTCAATTTTCCTCCACTTACGTTCAAGTACAGGTGTCATTTATGAGAGAAACTGGGATATAAAACAAGGAACAATTACTGTAAAGTTAGGTATATCAAGGCAGGTTCCCAGGAAAAAGATGAGTGTTGGCCTTGAAGCATTTGACTTAGAGCAAGCATTCTTGGGGGGAAAAACTGCATGACCCAAATTCCCCAAGTAGAATCAAACTACACATGTAAGGTGCGTCATGATGAAAATAAAGGAAAATGTCACTGGATTTAATTGAGTGCAAGAGTTCCCTGGGGCTGTGAACCTTATGAAAATATTTGTGTATCTGTACAAAGTCACATTTTCCTTGGGAAAGAGCCTGTGGCTTTCATTGTCATTTAAGAACTAATGATGAAACTGTTGAGATCCACTGGACCTGAAGGGTCATTGTTAATTTAGAGATGAAAGAAAAGATGTATGGGACAGTAGATTTATTAAGAGCTTACCATGTGCCAGTCACTGATGTAAAGATGAGTCAAGATAGGAAGTTGAGAAAGACTGGACTTCAATCCACAAGAAGCTTACAGTCTGGCTCCAGAGACAGACAAGTAAACGGACAGTAGGGTGATACGCTTGCATCACAGTCATTTGTTCAAGGAGTTTGGTTAAAAGAAAGTAGTTAAAAAAGACTACAGATGGGAGGGGCAACAGATTCTGGTGAGGGTGTTTTAGAGATTGAGAGTGACTATTACATGCTTTCACAAAAGAGAAAGCTTTAGTGGAGAGCAGTTTGCACTTCATCTGGAGGTAATCAGCCTGTGTGGGAGGTATAAGGGCTGTGTGGAGTCAGACCTTGGGAAATATTTTACATATTTAGCTTCACAAACCAACTTAAATTTTTTCCATTTATTATGCTATTGTACAGCTGAAATGAAAGAATTTAGTAGCACACTTTTGGGGATCATATTTGTCTATGTTTAGGTTAGCCAATGAATATATTGAAAATTATTTCATGGGAATTTGGGGACTGTTGTTTTCCTTCTCCTTAAATTAGTTAGAGGAAAGTTTTCCATATCAGCAGAAGTGTGACAAATCCCACTTGTCAGGCTGCACAAAATATGCTCTTTACATTAAGTGAAAAGCAAGACTTATGACTAAAAAAGTAAATAACTGTCAGAATAACCATATTCAGGTTTCTCTACTTTGGTAGCAAAACTAATCTTAAGCTGTGGTGCTATTATTTAAGAGAGCCAGTTTGTTCCTTTTCCCCCTTCCCTTAAATCTCTGGGTGTCTGTTACAGAAACACAGCACCAGAGAAGTTGTTTTCAAATATAGTGTCCAGTAAAGTGTAGGCATAGGCAGCCATCCAGGATTTGTGTATAAACTGAGGCTGGAACCTGTCAGTCAGACAAAAAGAGTGTCTTAAAAAGGTATGTGAGACATTTTAGGAGTTAGAGCTGGACAGTCAAGCTGGACTACCCATTGAGTCTCCCAGTTACATATGTCCTAAGGAGGGGGTTGTACTAATCTCCTAACTGGTCTTCTTGAGCCCATGTTTTAGAATCAGAAAGTGCTCAATTCCTGGTTCTAACACGCACTAACTTCCCAACACTTGGAACCATCTTAACTTCTCAACCTCATCTATGAATACAGATGATAATCATATCCATCTCATTTGAGTTGCCCAAAGATTAAATAGATGTAATTTAAATACATGTAAAGCACTCAGTGCTAAACTGACTGCAAGCATTCAATAAAAGGTAGCTATTTGTAAAGTTACTCTTTTATCTCTAGTCTTGTTCCCTTAACCGTTTTTCTCCCATGTGCGTGCTTATATGTCCTTTCTAAACATATATCTGATCCAGTAATGTCATGTTTCTGCTCATAATTTTTCAGTAATTATCTAACACCTACAAGAGATAATCCAAAGTCCATGGCAGGGCATTAAAGGTCCTTCATTATCCGGCTCTTGTCATCCTTTTCTCCATTCTCTCTCCCACATCTACTCTCTGTTGCAGCCTGACCACCTAACACTGCCTTCTCACATGTTATTCCCCATTTACTGGAATAGTTTTCCCCTTGGTAGCTGATAAAACTACTCATTTTTCTTGCTCCCCAGAAGTCATCACCAGTCTTTCCCTTTCTTACCCACACCCACCCAAAGCAGAGTTGTGTGCTCTCTTTCTGTTTTTGTTACATTTGCTACTTAATTGTACGAAGACATTATTTGTAACTGTTTATAAATCTGACTTCCCTCTAGACTGGGAGTTCTTTGGGACAGAGACTATGTCCCTCCCTACATCCCCACCACTGGTAAAGGAAGGTTCTTGTTTTGTAATGGTGGCTCTATATGTGCTGCTGTCCCACTGCCAAACTAGGAGTTTGTAATCCAAAGGAAGAATTCTGCAGTGTTCTTTTTTTCCTTTTAATAAATTGGAGATTTTTCACAGATAAAATGTGGTTTTAATTTAATTCATAAAAAGGTAAATTTGTTTAATTATATATTATCCTGAAACCAATAAAATGAGTTGTTTTCTTAGTGTTTTTTATTATTATTTTTAAAACATGGCCACCTATAATAATAAAAACATAATATGCTCATTAGACCGGATGTCCTAATGGGCTTCCTTCCTTCCGGACCAAGCTGCAGCGGGCAGGGGCCCGAGGCAGAGGCCCGCAGCCGCGAGGCACAGGCAGCCGCCGCTACAGGCAGGGTCCAAACCCTTTGCACGAATTTCGTGCATCGGGCCTCTAGTTATGATATGATTGCTGAAAATGGTTATTGAGGGGTGCAGTAAATTTCATTTATATCTTGCTGTCTTGAAATTTTCTTTCTAGTTCAGCTCCCTGGCCCGGCACCTAATATCCGAGCGTATGCAACTTCCCCTACTTCCATCACTGTTACCTGGGAAACACCATTGTCTGGCAATGGGGAAATTCAGAATTACAAATTGTACTACATGGAAAAAGGGACTGACAAAGAACAGGTATAAGATAAAGCCATTTTTTAAATTTATTTTTAAATTACAGTTGACAAATATTTTCAGGTGTACTACATAGTGATTAGGCATTTATATATCTCATATAAATAAGATTACGAGAGGTCGTAGGCCAGGCCAAGGGACCCCACTGGTACATGATTGGGGCTGGGGAAGGGTCACCGCCGGGGAAGGGTTGCAGGAGGGCTCCAGGGCGTGTCCGGCCCGTCTCGCCCAGTCCTGAACAGTTGGACCCCAGCAGCAAGCTAACCTACTGGTTGAAGCGTCTGCCCCCTGGTGGTCAGTGCGCGTCATAGTGACTGGTCGGACACTTAGCATATTAGGTTTTTATTATATAGGATGAAGTGATAACCCTGATAAGTTCTAGTACCCATCTGATATCATACAGGGTGATTATATGAAGCCAGTTTTCAATCCATTGATTGCAATAGTAGAGTTGAACTATATTTCCAAAACTTAATGCTTGCTAGTCTAGAAATCTGAGACTTGAAAAAAATAAAAAGGATAGGAAATGAAAGTTGACAGTTTCTGTTTCTTCGTGCAAAGATTTATTCTGTAGATTTACCAGCAAGGATTACTAAAGACCAAGCAATATTCCTCAGTAAATTGCCAGTGTTTATGGTTTTATGGTTAATCTGCTTTGACTGTTAAATAATATTCTGTACAAAGGATAAAAATCAGTATAGTTCATTCTTTTTTGTAACATGTCTTTTCGTGTGAGTTGTATATATATAAATTGTTTTCATTTTATTCAAGGATGTTGATGTTTCAAGTCACTCCCATACCATTAATGGGTTGAAAAAATATACAGAGTATAGTTTCCGAGTGGTGGCCTACAATAAACATGGTCCTGGAGTCTCCACACAAGATGTTGCTGTTCAAACATTGTCAGATGGTGAGTCTTTCTTCCTTTGGAAAAGAGTACTGTGCTTGGGGGCCCTGGTGACATAGTAGTAAGATCATGGGCTTTGATGTCAAGAAGATCCTGTTCAAATCCCAGTATCCGTTTTTCATAGTGTCTTTGGTCCAGTCACTCAACATGTCTGAGTATGTTTCTTTAACGTAAAATATAAAGAATACCAACTTCATTGGGTTGCTGAAAGATTTATTGAGAGACATAGAACATGGGTAGTGCCTAGTACCAAATAGCTTCTCAGTGTTTTTATTTTCAGTAGGAGCTTTATATAAGTAACTATTATTACTTATTCATAACACAGACTATTTAAGGGCTGTGAAAAGGCTAGCCTTGGTCTATTTAGCAATCCAAATAGGTCTTTTTAATCCCACAGTGTTTTAGGATAATGTCATTTCTCACCTGTGACTGAACTTCCAAGCTAAGTTATATATATATCCATTTGTAGAGCAGTATTTTTCAAATTACAGCTTGCTAAAGAGATTGAGTAGGTCAAGAACCAGAATTTAAAAATATATGTTTTAGAATAGAACAGAAAATAACAGTTTATTGTACTTAGTAAGTGTATATATTGTTTCCTGAAACTCACCTAAATCCAATGTGTTACAAAAATATCTTTTTCTAAAAAATGCATGTATATGCATATACCCCTTATATATAAACTTGCAAGTTTTAAAAGCTATAATTTTATTCCTTTAAGCAAATGGTCAGACATAACATCAGTAATAATGGAGCCAACTGACATTCTGTGTGTCCTGATAGGAGACATTGAGAAAGACACAATGACTGTCTCCCCTATGCTGTATCCCTGTGAAAAATGTCTCACTTGAATCTGATCATAAATTGGGGGAAATTCTGGGGAAAAAAATTGCCTGGATTCTTAAAAAATATTAATTTCATGGAAGAAAAAAAATGGTTATGACTCATTCATGAATCTAGATTAAAGAAGACACATGAAATTATATAAAATAGTTATCATCTGTTGCTAGTTCCTGGATCTAGGAGTAAAAATAAATAAATAAATGGCACTCTTGATACATTTACTTAATGTTAAATAGGTATAGTATTAGGCAATATTAAGTATTAGATATGTTATTAGATATATTAGATAATATTTTGTGTTAAGATTAAATTTTCTAAAAGTGTTCATTATATTATAGTTTTGTTGGAGAATGTCTGAATTTAGGAGCACATACCGTAGTATTTAGGAGTGAAGTCTCATGTGACTGCAGCTAACTCTCAGATGACTCAGCAACAGTCTGTAGATAGATAAATATGTTTGTGTAAATATAGTGAAAACTAGAGCAGATGTGACAGAACATTAACAATTGGTGAATTCAGGAAAAGAATATAGAATGTCCTAAAAAATGTATACACACTTTAACAGCTGATAGTTCAGCTGATGTTTCTTTCTTTTCAGATTTAACCCACTGCAATTAATAATGGGTTAAAAGTATGTATACATTTTTGGGGGACAACCTATATATGGCATTCATATGTATGGCATATCCTTACCATTGTGTTCAGTGTGCTTAATATTTTTCAAGGTAAATTGGTAAAAATAAATACAAACTATAGTTTGGTTAGCCAACCACATAAGCCAGTCAGTCAAGACGGGGAAAAGTTGAGGGGGCTTTGAAATCTACACATGAGCCAATTTTAACTGCACTAAGTGGGTTGGCATGCCAACTGTAGTGCCTGTCAGGAAACTGAATGTGTCTGACCATGGTGCTTAAGGCAGCACTTGGGAGTAAGACAAATTTTGGTTCCAATGTTAGCTGAAATAAATACTGTGGACAAGAGATTTGAACCTCATCTATAAAGTGGGAATAATAATGGAAACTCCTATGTGGGATTGTTGTAAGAATTAAGTCTGCCATGTAAGAGCACACAGCAAATCTTAGCTGTGATGATGATGATGATGATGATGATGATGATGATGATGATGATGATGGAGGAGAAGGAGAGGGAGAGAGAGAGAGAGAGAGAGAGAGAGAGAGAGAGAGAGAGAGAGAGAGAGAGAAGAAAGAAAGAAGACACTGCAATAGCAACTACTTTGGGGGCCTCTGTAGCTAAGTCAGAAGTTCTTAACAGGAAGAGGTTGGAAGCATTCATGGCCTTCTTTCCAAGCACAGGTGCCCAAGTCCTACACGAGACCCTTTGAGGGTTGAGGCCTGATGCACTTTGTACAAGATACAATATTGAGCAAGAATAGTCTCTGTCTTCCAGAAGCCTATAGCACAATGGGCACTGAGTTATATACCTGGTCACCAAATGTCAGAGAAAGGGTGAGAGAAGATTCCATAGATGGATTAGGAGAGAAGATCTAAAGTCAGCATTTTGTGTGCAGAGAGGAAATCCAATAGGATTACTTGAATTCTCTTTGCTTGCTTTAGTTACTACAAAGGGGAATGCTGGAGGGTGTGTGGACCATAAGGTGTAAGATACCCCTGTCTTATGTTCTGATATGTGAGGAACTAAAGTTGTGCAACAATTTGTTTAAGCAACAAACTTTTCACATCTAAATGAGTGTTTCTGCTATACAGTTATCTTGGGAAGCCAGGTGGTCACCTTACTGAAGCTGTCATTTCCTAAATATCTCTGTTTTACTTAAGAACTGCCTTCAAAACCAGTTTTGGAACTTCACTAGAAAGCCAAGCTCACTGATTTATGTCTGTCCCATTTTGGACTCATAATGACATTAACCACTTCATTTACTTTCCATATTCGTTAGACTTGTTTCCAGAAGATTTATGGTTCTTCCCCAAAATAAAACTATGCTATCACCAAGGATGATCAAAAGAATATGTTGAAGGTTCAGAATGTATCTGAGGTCTAGAAAAATTTAGAGTCGGTCACATTCTCAAAATAATTACCTGACTTCCCAAAAGCACAATCTGGCTTGGGTATGGGTGTATGTATATGAAGGTGTTTCATTTTTTTAAATGAATCAAACATGACCACACCTTATCCACATACTACTATCAACACAAGGGCACTGACAGCTGCATTTTGACCTTCAGGTTGCATAATCAGTGTTTGAGATGTGCATTTGTGTAAAGTCCAGCCAAGAAGAGTCAAATGATGGGTGATTAAAAAAAAAAAACAAACTTTTTTTTTGTTTTGCCTGTCCAGTTCCCAGTGCTGCTCCTCAGAATCTGTCCTTAGAAGTAAGAAATTCAAAGGTAAAACTTTTTATTGTCATTGTTCATTTTTACTGGTATATTATTAAAACTCAGAAGGGCTTATAGAGAGGGAGATCCTATATCAAAACAATCATTATCAGGAAATAAGATGACCTAGATATTATACTTGCCAGTAAAGCTGGGTTTAGAAACCAACTTCAGTTTACTCTGTTTAACTTTACTGCCTTTCTCTGATACCAAAATTATTTCAACCTTTCTGCAAATACATTGCTATCATGTAAATTATTACAATCTGGATCTTAACAGCCCAGAACCTTGGTGATTAGGTAGAAGGAAGTCGTTTATGATACCATAGTTCCTTAGTCCTGTGAGATGAGCCCAGTGTGAATATTTCTGATGGTTGCAGATGCTGAAACCATCTCTCTGAGTCACATTCACTGTACACTTATGGCATGTACACCTCTCAGAAGGCCCAGAGCCCTGGGCTACATAGACTTCTGACATGTTCAGTCCTTTCAAAAAGTACTATTGGACTCGTTTTCCTTAAAAAACAACTAGCTGCTAATTAATTATCTCCTTTTGGAAGAGTTTTAGACAGAAATTATCTAAGTTCAGCTGTTCCACAATTGAGATGGGAAGAGAACCTTACACCTAACAATAGTTTACTGCCTAATTCATCAGTCTCTGAACTTACGCTTTCTTCTGAAAACTTTTTTGAGACTTTCGTCTTCATTCTGGCAAAACACCCAGGAGATCAAAGGCCCAGAGTATATGCCAACAAATATAATACCCCACTTTGGTCATGGGGGGGGCAGGGGAGTTAATAAGTATTTTTGAGTGATTATTAAGTAACTTAGTAAAACTCTAATCACCCTACTGGCTTTATGTTCCTTCTCTTTGCACAGAATTTGGGATAATGCATAAAATAGTTAGGACCAAGATTTTGACATATTTGGTCTTTTCCCCATAAACTTATCCTTTCTAGAGTATTATGATTCACTGGCAGCCACCTCCTCTAGCCACACAAAATGGGCAGATTACTGGCTACAAGATTCGCTACAGAAAGGCCTCCCGAAAGAGTGATGTCACTGAGACGTTGGTGCCTGGGACCCAGCTGTCTCAGCTGATTGAAGGTGAGTTCCTCTGCACATAGGCAAAAGTCGGGAGATGTATCTGCCTTAGACACCGAGCTTGTCTGATTACTGCTTAGAGCTGTTGTCTTGTACAAAGTTTAAATGGTTCAAAAGGATTTGTAAATATTTGATAAAAATTAATTGAAAACACTCTTACACATTCTGCCATTTCTGAATGAGATTATATTTTAGTTTTATTTCCTTGTGTTTTTCTGTATGCTTTATGATATATGTAGTTTATTTATAATCTGAATAAAAGTTAAAACAAAGCTATATAAACAGTCTGCACAGTCTAGTTGTTAGCAGAGTGTACAGAAAGCGAAAGTGTACTCTAGTAATCCAGCAAGCTTTTCTCCTTACCCCTCATCTCATAGATGAGACTGACTCCTTTCAAAATAGAAGGTGAATGTTTGTCTCCATGGAGTCAGTCTTCTCCTTTCTGCAGAAAGTAAACATGGCTGCCATGAGTGCTGCTGAGAAATCTCACTGAAGGAACATTACTGTAAAATTCCTCACAGATGTTCTTAAAAGTCAGTTTCTGATTTTACTCCAGATACAGTTAAGTAACAGTTTCCATCTGTAGGGTTTTACTTTGAATATTTAATAGCAGATATTTACTGTATACCAGGCATTGTTCTTGTTGCCAATAACATAAAAATAGAGTACAGTCCTTGCCCATGAGGGGACTATTCATTTTTTTTCAATTCAACATTTGATGTATAAGGAAAATACCATTTTCATGGTAAAAATCGATTTTTCTTTTTTTGTTGTTTTTTTGTTAATCCTCACTTGAGGATATTTTTCCATTGATTTTTTAGAGAGAGTGGAAGGGAGGGGAGAGAAACATCAATGTGAGAAAGACACATCAATTGCTTGCCTCCTGCACATGCCCCGACCAAGGCCAGGGATTGAACCGACAACCAAGGTACATGCCCTTGACCGGAATTGAACCCGGGACCTTTCAGTCTGCCGGCTGATGTTCTGAGCCAAACCGGCTAGGGCTAGATTTTTCTTCATCAAGAAAATTCTTGCATTTTAAAATCATATTTAGATTGGTTCATTTGTTTAACAGACCTTATTGAGTTTTTATTAGTGTGGGCTAGCACTGGGCATATAATGGTGAACAAAAATGGAGATCTTTGCTCTCTTGAAACATTACTTTGAAGCTTGATAAATATTAGAGAATAATATGGATTACCAGGATCCTGTATTGAACAATAACCAACATGATTAAGTTTTAGCCAGAAGTAATTGTTGTTTCTTCTTTTTGTACCACTTATAGCACTTAACGTAGTCAGCCATAATATGATTTGTGTACCTTAGTTTTAGTCTGTGAACTCTGTTGGTTACTTTGGGGGAGAGGAACTCTTAACCATTTTACATGTGGGTCTCCCTTGCACATGCTTTTATGCACTCTGACTCACTTGCTAAGTCACTCTCTTACATTATGACTCTCCCCAAAGGCATAGTAATCTGATCAGTTGAATTCTTTCAGAACCTCAGTTGAGCCCTGTTTGCTAGGAAACCAGATTGTTGTCTATTAATAGTTGTAAGTTGCCCTGACCAGTTTGGCTCAGTGGATAGAGCGTCGGCCTTCAGACTCAAGGGTCCCAAGTTCGATTCCGGTCAAGGGCATGTACCCTGGTTGCGAGCACATACCCAGTAGGGAGTATGCAGGAGGCAGCTGATTGATGTTTCTCTCGCATTGATGTTTCTAGCTCTCTCTCTCTCTCCCTCTCCCTTCCTCTCTGTAAAAAAATCAATAAAATATATTTTTTTAAAAAATAGTTGTAAGTACATGTATAGTCACTCTGGCTCTTTCTGGTTCATGTAGGCAGGGAGGTAAAGTGACTTGGGCCAAGCCATTTTGCTTCTCATTCTGTTTAGCTTCTTGCTTTCTTGTGGGCAAATAAGATGATCTGCAGAGAACAGAACTTCCCATCTCTCCTCTCACACCCTGTGACAGGATTGATTAACTGAGCCAGGGTTTATCCTGGCCGAGTTCTCTCTCAATTTCTGTTCTGTGTTGCTGACCAAAGATCCCAATATTTGGATATGGAGAGGTAGGATAATTTTTCATAACCCTAGTAAGACCTATCACAACATCTACTATTTAAGTCAGAGGTCCTCAAACTACGGCCCGTGGACCACATGCAAATACAAATACTGTATTTGTTCCCATTTTGTTTTTTTACTTCAAAATAAGATATGTGCAGTGTGCATAGGAATTTGTTCATAGTTTTTTTTTAAAACTATAGTCCGGCCCTCCAACAGTCTGAGGGACAGTGAACTGGCCCCCTGTTTAAAAAGTTTGAGGACCCCTGATTTAAGTGCTCTACAAATGTATGCATGTGAACTGTATACTTGAAAATGGCTAAAATGGAAAATTTTATGTGTATTTTAACCCAATAAAAAAGAAAAAAATGAATTCATGAATATCTGACCATATTATTGACTCTTGCTCTACTTTGTAGGGTAGACTTTTACATGTGGATCTTTGATTCATTGATAATTCATGTACTTTATTAGGTTATATTAAATATAGAAGTTTGCATAATAGAAAGGCATAATTTCATTTTTATTTATTTTGTATACTTATGTGTTGGTAGGCTGTTGAGAAATAGCTTTCTAGGCCATGTTAACGTTTAAAGTTTTTCTCTGTGATTATGGCGTGGCTCAGAGAACAGAGGTAACATGGTAGGAGTTACATCTTGCATTCTTTTCTTGTCTTCGGTGTCTTCTGAGACCAATGGACTTTGTTCCTTGTTATAACTCATTATCCTTGGCCTCTTTTTGGCCTTAGTTTCCTTAGTAAAATGAAAGGATTGCATTAAATGATTTCTAAAATGCCTTTAAGCTCTTTTAAAAAACAAACAAACAAAAAACCCCTATTACCTCCTGAGAGCTTTACTGATTTCTCTTTCCTTCTTGGATTGTGTGGACTTCAGCCTCTACCTTAGAGGTGGGAGCTCGTCTGTTCTATACTTATGTATTTCTTGTTTTGTATTAACTTTAACTAAAATTTTATCAAGGTAGTAGCTGCATATTGAGTTGGTGGATGAGATATTTGCTTTAATGAGATTGTTGGTATTTTTTTTTCCAAATCTGTTGTTTCAACTTGTCTTTTTTTGTCATTTGGGTCTCAGGTCTGGATCGGGGGACTGAATATAATTTTCGAGTGGCTGCTCTAACAGTAAATGGCACAGGCCCGGCTACTGACTGGCTGTCTGCTGAAACTTTTGAAAGTGACTTAGATGGTAAGAACAATGGCACAGGCAAGGTACTAATTATAGTCAATTGAGCCTAACTGGAAAGCCACAGATTTGGGGTATATAGTGCTTTAATCTGTGAATTTTAGTATATACTACTGTCATTCCTGTAATAAAGCAAGTTTCATGGATTTCAGCCCTCCCTTGTGGCTTTTAGATAACTGTCTTTAAGTAGAACCAAAACCAATAAAAAGGTACAGGTGCCTTAAGTCTGTTTTTCACCAAGGCCATTAAGTATGTGGATGATCTAAAATGGAAGGCTGAGCCATATGAATCATGTTTATGTTTCATTAGTCTCCATTTTCCCTTCATTCTAGACACTTTGCCCTTTTTCTCACCTGTTTATGCAATGAGTAAGTCCATATGGGTGTGTGTATGTACCTTTATCAAAAACAGGTGTTATACTTGGAAGACAAAAGGGTCCTATTCTAACTCTTGTTTTACTATTTTTAAAATTAAGATAGCAATTTATGCCTTGAAAAATACTAAATTGCCACCTCTTAGGCCTCTTGGTCTCCCACCATTTAAGTCAATTTGTGGTTCTATTCATATTTTCTGACTTCCCATATTACTTAGGGGAGTAAATAATACTGTTGCTATAATGTGATACTTAACTACCTGTTGGCACCAGGCTTCTACTTAGTTGGTGTTTCTGCCTGGTAAGTTGGGAATCAAATGTGAGACCAAGAGGAATGGTTAACTATTGAAAGTCAATTTATTTGTTTTTCTCTATTGGACAGAGGTTCTTGGATTACTTTGTCTTCCCTCCCAAATTAATATTACAGTGTCTAGTATTTCAAGCTGCTGTTTGGGTTTTGTTTTCTTCATAGAATCCATTGGACGTACTTTACTGTATATACATATTCTCTTTGAATTCTTGGGCATAATGGAAAAACTTAGCCCCAAATAATTTAGCAGGAGATTGAACACCATTCCCCAAAGGTGATAAAATATTCTAACGGAAGATAAACCTCATCTTGCCTTTCTAATTTCCTTCCCAGAAACTCGTGTTCCTGAAGTACCTAGTTCTCTTCATGTCCGCCCACTTGTCACTAGCATCGTAGTAAGCTGGACTCCTCCAGAGAACCAGAACATTGTGGTCAGAGGTTATGCCATTGGTTATGGCATTGGCAGCCCGCACGCCCAGACCATCAAAGTGGACTATAAACAGCGCTATTACACCATCGAAAATCTGGGTGTGTATGCTCAGTAAAGGAAGTAATTGTACTTGTGAATGCTTTTTTTTTATGTTTTTATTGTGTAATAATTTTATTTTTATAAAAAAACTTAGAAAAATAGTCCAAAGAATTCCTGTTAATCCTTCACTCAGCTCCCCAAAGGTTAACATTTTTCCACATGTGCTTTATCAGTCTGTATCTTCCTATATGTACTTGTTTTCTTTCTGAACCATTTGAGAGTAAGTTGAGACATGATGCCTCTCTACCACCTAATACTTTAATGTGCATTTCGTAAAAACGAGGACATTTGTTAACATAACCATTGTACAATGATCAAAATCAGCAAATTAACACTGACACAGTATCTGTAGACTTCATTGATATTTTACCAGTTGTCTCATTAATGTCCTTTATAATAAAAGAAGGCATCACATGTTGTCCAGGATTACATGTTGCATTTTGTTATTGTGTCTCATTAGTTTTCTTTGATATAGAACAGTTCCTCAGTATTTTTTTACTTTAATGACTATGACATTTTTGAAAAGTATAGACCATTATATTTTGTAGAATGTCCCTCAGTTTAGACTTGTCTAATATTTCCTCATACATTCAGCTGACGTTCTTCTGGGAGGCAGAGCATAGACACAGTGTGATCTTATCAGTGCTTCATCTTAGGAGGCACAGAAGAGCCTATCACTAGTGATGTTAACTTTAATCACTTGATTTAAATGGTACCTGCCTCATTTCTCTACTATAAAGTTATTATTTTTCTTTCATAATTACTAAGTACCTTGTAGGGGAGAGATACCATGAGTCTTTGTAAATATTTTATTTCTCATCAAACTTTCACTTACTAGTTTTAGTATCTTTAGTAATAGTTATCACTGTGTTGTTTCACAAGTGGTGATTTCGTAATGCCATTATTTCCTCTACATGTATTAGCATTCTTTAGTAAGGAAAAGCTTTCCTCCTCTTTCACAGTGAAAGAATGGCCAGTGGGAATCTCCTATAACTGGTTCCTCTGTCCATCTGACAAGATGTTTCAGACCCTGGTATTTCCTAGCCTTAGCCCTTGAATCATCCATTTCTCCAAGGAACCCTAGTTTCTTTTATGGAAAATGGTATTTAGAAATCAATATTTGAGCACTCTACTGACTCATAGAAAATCCTGGCTACTAAAACTATAAGTAAGTTTAGCAAGGTCACAAGGTACAAAAATAGTCGTATTTCCATACTCTAACAGTAAGCAGTTGGAAATTTGCATTAAAATTGCATCCTCCCTAATGCAATCCTACATCAAATCCCAATACACTTTTTTGTAGAAATTGGTAAACTTATTCTAAAATTTATATGAAAGATCAAAATTACTGGAATAGTCAAACATGTTTTGAAACTGAAGAATAAGCCCTTGCTGGTGTGGCTCAGTTGGTTGAACATTGTCCTGTGTACCCCAAGGTCACTGGTTCGATTCCCAGTCAGGGCACATGCACTGGTTGCAGGCCTGATCCCCAGTAGGGAGCATGGAGGAAGCAGCTGATCAATATTTATCTCTCCCTCTCCCTTCTCTCTCTGAAATAAATACAAACATTATTTAAACAATAAAATGAAGAATTAAGTTTAGAAGACCCATACTACCTGATTTCAGGATTTAATTTGGCATAAAGTAAAATGAGCTTGAGCTGTATAACTCAACACTGATAGATCTAAGATGCATATAATGTTGATCAAAAGAAGAAAGTCAGAATAAAGTACATTTAGGAATTCATTTATTAAGCAAACTAGAACTCTCACCTGAGTTTCCGGTTCATATGAACATCTCCTTACTGGGTATCTGCACTGGGATATAGCCCATATGCTATCATAACTTAATCAAAATTAAAGTTAGTGTCTTTTCCCACAAATCTTCTGATTAATCAGCAAATATTTAATGAATACCTACAGTATCCCAGACACTGTGTTAAAGATTGAGCAGAGAATCAGCCAAACATGGTCCCAATTATTAGAAATAATATAATTTTTAAATAATGGAAATTGTTTAGATTGCTGAGGAAGAGGAATGGGGTGTAACTAGAGAGACTAATCCAGTTTTAAAGGGATGAGTCCTTTAAAATGAGTAGGCATTCTCTAGGTAAAGAAGAAAGGTGGCCTGTGTGCCTAGCATAGAGAACAGCTGCACATGTTAAGGCCCAATGTTAGGCACAAAGTGCTCAGTGAACTGAGAGATGGAGCATGCAGATTAAGGCAGTGGTGCAGAGGCAAGTGGGTATAATCAACAAGACTTGATTATTTGCATAACAGGGAGGAGGGGTAGAGAGGTCTTAATAACTCCCAGGTTTCTGACTTGAGCAGCAGGGAGCATAGAAGTGCTATTTATGAAGTAGAAACACAGGGATCTGAAATGGGGGGAGAGAGAGAGATTTGAGACATCCATGTGAATATGCCAGAAAGTTTAACCTAAAGGTTTGGTGATCAGAAGAAAGGTCTGGCCTAGAAATAAGATTTTTCATTTGATGGCACATACATGCTAACCCAAGCTAAGGAAATGAGCGAAAGCACATAGGGAGAGAGTGAAGAGTGGGAATAGAATGTGGGCTTGAAAATTTATACCATGGTTGCTCTGTCTCTGTCCCCAATCTCTGTGAAGGACTTTATCATCTACCATGTCATCTTTTCTCACCAATCAAGTACTGAGTCTTGTTGATTCCATTTGTTGTCAATTCTTTCTGCCATTGGGAGACCAAGTGCCTTTAAACCCAAATACTTGCCCTTTGGTACACAGGCTGATGCCCTAACCACTGAGTCACACAGGCCAGGGCTCAAGTTTTTATTTCTGACTGGACTTCTGAAGTTACCCATCCTAAATTTTGCCTGAATCAGGAATGTTTTGAAGTAGAGTCATCCTAATTTACCTCAGCAAATAGGAAAATGAATGATATTCTAACTATTTAATACCCATTCTTTTCATAGAGTCTAACTAGCAGCATTTTACATGGTCACCTGGAAGTGTTTCTTTTAGTCACATTTTCTGCAGCATCACCTCCAAACCAGTCGTAATCCTGGGCCATATCTTATTCTGCCAAGAAGTCTGCATGAGGGCTACATGAGGTTAGGCAATTCCCAGATTTAGAGTCCCCGCTCCCAAGAGTTAAAGACATGCGGCAGTTTCTAAGTTAACAGTTTTTCTCCTACTTCTCTACCTTGTCTGTTGTAGTTGCTGTCCTGAGAAGAAAAGGGGTTTGTTTAATTTCAAACTTTATCTATGGGCTTTCAACACATGAAAGTCCTATTTACTAATTCTAATCCAAGCCCCACACTATATAATAACATCATTAAACCATCCATTAGTTGAGGGCAAGAGATAATTCAGGCACAGCTACACTCACTCCTGGTACTAACTCCAGAGAATTTAAGCACAGCCAACCTCACTTCTGGTAATAACTCCAGACAGTTTTTCTACCCTGCAACAGTGGATACGTTTCCCCTTATCCACTCTTTCAGTTTCTGTGGTTTTGATTATCCACGGACAACCAAGGCCTAAAAATACTAAATGAAGAATTCCAGAAGTAAACAATTTATAATCAGTTTTAAATTGCACATCATTTTTACTAGTGTGATGAAATCTCAAGCCATCCCCCTCTGTCTCCCTCCGGACATAACCATGCTGAGTATGCCACCTGTTTGTTAGTCACTTAGCCGTCTCATCTCAGTCATCAGCTTGGTTATCAGAGACAGGGAGGGGAACCACATTCACATAACATTTATTACAGTACACTGTTACAATTACTCTATTGTTGTTGTTAATCTCTTACTGTGCCTAATTTATAAATTAAATTTTATCATAAGTATGTATGCATAGGAAAAAACATAGTATATATAGGGTTTGATACTATACGTGGTTTCAGACATCCACTGGGGGTCTTGGAACATGTGTCCTATGGGGACTGCTGTACTGTGTATACAGCCATCTCACATCTCCCCACACCTCAAAATAATCTCACATAAAAATTTCTTAAATCTTCCCTCCTGATTTCCTCTGCAGTTAAGATCACATACAGTCACCCATGAACTTTTAAAATTCTGTAGTGAGAATTTTAAGTGTTTTGACGTTTCTTTCCTTCAGATCCCAGCTCTCATTATGTGATTACCTTGAAAGCATTTAACAATGTGGGTGAAGGCATCCCTCTATATGAGAGTGCTGTGACCAGACCTCATACAGGTAAGGCATCCTGTCCATCCCTGATCTTTGGCTTTTTTTCCATCAGCTAAAGTAGAATCTTGGCATGAAGCCTACCTCTCGGTGTCAGTGGAAGGAAAAGAATATGGCAATTTAGTGTACAGGCTTCAAAAAGGAATATGGGCTTTCGATATGGAATATTCTGTTAATTCCTGTTTTACTTTTTAGACACTATTAACAATCCTGTCATGTAAATAATTCTATGTAAATATGTAAAACATGTTTTTGATGTGTTGGGATCTCAAAAGCATAATTGTGAGAGAATTAAAAGTGATTTTTCATCTTCAGGTTATGTGACTTATAACTAAAATGAGTAAAAAAACAAAAATATCTCCATATCTCTGGAGGAATGATATAGGTTACTGATGGTAGCAGTAAATGTATATGACTGATACATTTTCAGCATTTTCTTTTTTAGACAACCGAGTTGGTTGGGGAAGTATTTTTGTATGTGCTTTTCATAAGCTTTATATAAAGAGTATAAAGTCAGATGTACTATCCATTTGATCAACTATATATTTATTACTAAAGAGCCCAAATATTTATTTTTGTAATTTAATTAAAATATCTTTAAAGGGTTATCCATATAATGTAAAGTTTCTATAGCTATATAAAACATCTAATTTAGATCTGAATGAGAAAGTTTATAAAAGGAATATATTTATCTAAAGTAATACATTAGAGTTGTAAATTTTTCTCATGGGTACTGAAAAATCATAATTTTGTCATTTACAGAAGTACTCTTTTTCATTTGTTTCCCAGAATTGTGAATCTGTTTTGCTTGCTATGTCTTCTGGATACTTTGCATAGTATTACAAATGTGGCATTATTCTTTTTAAAAAGCCCATCTCTGTCTCCCTTTTTTTGTGCTTTTACTTAAAAAGACCAACATCATGACTACATGGGTGGTCGTCTGTCCTGTCTTCTGTCCTGTGCACTTATAATTTATAACTTCTTTAAAAATAACTTTTCATAAAGGGTAAAAAGCAAGATTAAAAAAAATATTAAATAAGTTATTTGCGACTTTCTTAACTCAGCCTACAAAAGAAAAAAAGGAAATTTGAAATTATTTCCTTATTTATGACTTAAAAATATATTACTTCTGTTTAGAAATACACAGGGAAATGTTCCTAACACAGATAACCTAGCTATTTTGCAAGAGTTATTACAAATAAAAATTTTTCTCGAAGAAGTCTTAATGATATTTGCACATCAAGTACATTTTCTGTAACTGGTGGTATGTGCCCTAAGCTTTGAACAAAGCCCTTGTTTATAATGCATGCTGTTCCTCTGTTATTTTTAGTCCTCATTGTGTAGGAAATGCACAGATGGAGACTATTACTTTAGCTTGGCAATTATTTATAAACAAGGCCCAGGCCTTTTCAAATTTTGAGTTAATAGGAAGGGCTAATCACGATAACCATGTGGGAAGCCCATTTTAAAACCTTAACTTAAATAAATCAGTGTGTGTATACTTAGAAAAACTGACGGAAGAGTTGGGAAAGCCCAAACAGATCCTGCTATATTGACCTGGGCTTGTGTAATTCGGTGCCTTTGTGCTTGTTCTGGCCTCTGAATGTATGTATGTATGTATGTATGTATGTATGTATGTATTTATTAAATTGATTGGGGTGACATTGATCAACATGAACATACTAGAGGCCTGGTGCATGAAATTTGTGCACGGAGGGGGTTGTCCCTCAGCCCAGCCTGTGTGCGCTCTCTGATCTGGGGCCTCTTGGGGGATGTCTGACTGCCGGTTTAGGGATCAGGCCTAAACTGGCAGTCGGACATCCCTCTCACAATCCAGGACTGCTGGCTTCTAACCACTCGCCTGCCTGCCTGCCTGATTGTCCCTAACTGCTTCTGCATGCCAGCCTGATTGCCCCCTAACCATTCCCCTGCCAGCCTGATTGCCCTCAACTGCCCTCCCCTGCCAGTCTGGTCACCTCGAACTGCCCTCCCCTACCAGCCTGATCTCGCCTCCAACTGCCCTACCCTGCAGGCCTGATCTCACCCCCAACTACCCTCCCCTGCTGGCCATCTTGTGATGACGTCACAGCGGCCATCTTGTGATGACGTCACATGACACCAACTAGGCTTTTATTATATTGGATAGGTTTCATGTGTGGATTTCTATGTTATAAGATCTGTATATTGCACCATGTGCCCATCACCCAAAGTCAGATCTTCTCCTGTCACCATGTATTAGGACCCTCTTTTCCCCTCACTGCCTTCCCTCTGACAACCACCACACTGCTGTTTGTGTTCATAAATTTCAGTTTTATATCCTATGTATGAGTGAAATCACTATGGTTCTTAGCTTTTTCTGACTGACTTATTTCACTTAGCATTATGTGCTCAAGGTCCATCCATGTTGTTGCAAATGGGGCTATTTCATTATTTTTTATGGTGAGTAGTATTCCAAGGTATATATTTACCACATCTTCTTTATCCAGTCCTCTATTGCAAGACACTTTGGTTGTTTCCATGTCTTGGCCACCATGAATAATGCTGCAATGAAAATAGGGGTGCATATATCTTTGCGAATACCTGATTTAGAGTTTTGGGGGTATATGCCCAGGAGAGGGATTGCTGGGTCATATGGTAGCTCTATTCTTAATTTTTGAGGAATCGCCAGACTGCTTTGCATAGCGGTTGTACTAGTCTACATTCCCACCAGCAGTGGATGAGGGTTCCCTTTTTTCCACAACCTCTCCAACACTTGTTATGGTTTGTCTTGTTGATAATGGCCACTCTAATAGGTGTAAGGTGGTATCTCATTGTAGTTTTGATGTGCATTTCCCTAATTGCCAGTGAGGTTGAACATCTTTTCTTATATCTATTGGCTGTTTGTCTTCTTGGAAGAGGTGTATTTTCAGGTCCTCTGCCCACATTTTGATTGGATTGTTTGGTGTTGAGTTTTATGAGTTCTTTAAATATTTTGGAAATTAAGCTTTCGTTGGAGCTGCTGTTTGCAAATATCATCTCCTGTCTGGTTGGCTCCCTCTTTGTTTTGTTGTCCATTTCTTTTGCTGTGCATACACTTTCTAGTTTGATATAGTCCATTCATTTGTTTTTTTACTTTACTTCCCTTGTCTTTGAGGTCGAGTTCTTAAAATATTCTCTTCGACCCAGGTCCATAAGTTTGGTACCTCTGTTTTCTTCTATGTAACTTATTGTTTCGGGTCTTATGTTTAGGTCTTTGATCCATTTTGTTTGAATTAATTTTTGTACATGGGGACACCCTGTAATCCAGTTTCACTTGTTTGCATGTGGCTTTCCAGTTTTCCTAGACCGTTTATTGTAAGAGACAATCTTTACTCCAGTGTGCATTTCTGGCTGCTTTGTTGAAAATTATCTGCCCATATACTTGTAGTTTCATAGCTGGGCTCTCTCTATTCTGTTCCATTGATCTGTGATTCTGTTTCTCTGCCAATACCATGCTGTTTTGATTATTGTAGCTCTGTAGTATAATTTGAAGCCAGGTAGCATGCTTCATTCTTTTTTTCTCAGGATTGCTTTGGCTATTCAGGGTCTTTTGTATTTTCATACAAATCTGATGATTTCTCATTCTATTTCTTTAAAAAATGACATTGGGATTTTTATGGGGATTGCATTAAATCTGTATATTGCTTTGGGTAATATGGCCATTTTAACCATGTTGATTCTTCCAATCCATGAGCAAGGGATATTTTTCCATTTTCTTGTATCCTTTTCAATCTCTTTTAATAATGCTTTGTAATTTTCAGAATATAGGTCTTTCACATTTTTTGTTAAGTTTCTTCTTAGGTATTTTATTCTTTTTGTTGCTATTGCAAGAGGAATTATTTTTTCCCATTTCTTTTTCTGAAATGTTGTTGTTAGTATACAGGAAGGCAATGGATTTTTGCACATTGGTTTTGTACCCTGCAACTTGACTATATTTGTTTATTGTTTCTAATAGTTTTTTGGTAGAGTCTTTAGGGTTTTCTATATACAGCATCATGTCATCCACAAAAAGTAACAGTTTGACTTCTTCCTTCCCTATTTGAATGCCTTTTATTTCTTTCTCTTGCCTTATTGCTCTGATTAGGACTTCTAGCACTATCTATCTATATAAAAGCCAAGTGACCAGAACTCCAGAATGACTGGTTGCTTTGACATGCACTGCAGCCCCGATCGGCCCCCTCCACTCCGATCAGAGGTGGGGCTGGCTGGCCAACCGCCCACGGCCTCTCCCCCTGGCTGGCCCCACCCCGATCAGCCCCCCCACACACACTCTGATTGGGGTTGGGGCCAGCGGCCAACCTCCCACATCCTCTGCCCCCAGTCAGCCTGGCCCAAATTGGCCCCAATCAGCGCAGGCTGGCCAGACCCAACTGTGCATGAATTCATGCACCAGGCCTCTAGTGTTGAATAAGAGTAGTGAGACTGGACATCCTTGTCTTATTCCTGATCTTAGGGGAAAAGCTTTCAGTTTTTTGCCATTGAGTATGCTATTGGCTGACAGTTTATCATATATGGGCTTTATTATGTTTTGGTACTTTCCTTCTATTCCTATTTTATAAAGTATTTTCATCATAAGTGAATGTTGTATCTTATCAAATGCTTTTTCTGCATCTGTTGATGAGATCATATGATTTTTATCCTTTATTTTGTTTATGTGTATTATGTTGATTGATTTGGAAATGTTGAAGCATTCTTTTGCTCCTGGAATAAGTCCCACTTGATCGTGATGTATTATTTTTGGGATGTACTGTTGTATTTGATTTGCTTGTATTTTGTTTAGGACTTTTGCATCTATATTTATTAGAGATATTAGTCTGTAGTTTTTGTGTGTGTTATCTTTGCCAGGTTTTGCTATCAGGGTTATATTGGCCTCATAGAATGTATTAGGAAGTATGCCTCTTCTTTAATATTTTGGAAGAGTGTGAAAAGGATAGGTTTTATTTCTTCTTTGAACTCTTTTATATACTCCCCTGTGAAGCGGTCTGGTCCAGGGCTTTTGTTTGTTGGAAGTTTTTTGATTACTGCTTCAATTTCATCCATAGTTATTAGCCTATTCCCCACTGGAAATGTGCCCGCAACCCAGGTACGTGCCCTTGACCGGAATTGAACCTGGGACCTTTCAGTCCACAGGCCGATGCTCTATCCACTGAGCCAAACCGGTTTTGGCTCTTCTTTGAACTCTTGGTAGAATTCACTGGTGAGGCCATCTGGTCCTGGACTTTTGTTTTTTGGGAGGTTTTTGATGATTGTTTTCATTTTCTCACTGCTGATTGGACTATTTAGATTTTCCAATTCTTCAAGATTTAGTCTAAGAAGGTTATAAATTTCTAGGAACTTATCCATTTCTTCTAGGTTATTGAATTTGGTGGCATAAAGTTTTTCATAATCCTTTGTATATCTGTGATGTCTGTGATGACTTCTCTCTGATTTCTGATTTTGTTTATATATGTCTTTTCCCTTTTTTTTTCCTTAGTGAGTCTAGCTGGGGGGTTTTCAATTTTAACTTTTTCAAAGAACCAGCTCTTTGTTTTCTTGTTTTTTTGTATACTCTTTTCTACATTTAATTCTGCTCTAATTTTTATTATTTCCTTTTTTCTGCTATCTTTGGGTTGCTTTTGTTCTTTTTTTTCTAGTACTTTAAGATGTGATGTTGGGTTCTTTAGTTGGGATTTCTCGATATAAACTTCCCTCTTATTACTGCTTTCACTGCATCCCAGAGGTTTTGATATGTTGTCTTACCATTTTCATTTGTATCTGTATATCTTTTGATCTCATCTTTTACTTCTTTAACCCAGTCGTTTTTTAGTAGTATGTTGTTTAATCTCCATGTATTTGTGGGTTTCTTTACTTTTTTTGCAGTTGATTTCTAATTGCAAGGCATCGTAGTCAGAAAATATGTTTGGTATAATTTCAACCTTTTTTAATTTGTTGATGCTAGTTCTGTGACCCAACATATGACCTATCCTTGAGAATGTTCCATGTGCCCTGGAGAAGAATGTGTAATCTTTTTTTTTAATCTTTATTGTTGACAGTATTATATATGTCCCTTTTTTCCCCCATTGACTTCTTCCAACCTGCTCCCACTCCCCACCTGAGGCCTTCACACCCTATTGTCTGTGTCCATGGGTTAGGCATAAATGCATACTTATTCTTTAGTTGATCTCTTCCCACCCACCGACCCGCCCCCGCCTTTCTTCTGAGCTTCGACAGTCTGTTTGATGTTTCTATGTCTCTGGATCCATTTTGTTCATCATTTATTTTGTTCATTAGATTCCACATATGAGTGAGATCATGTGATACTTATATTTCTCTGGCTGGCTTATGTCACTTAACATCAAATACTACACAGCTGTAAAAAAGAAAGAACTCTTATTATTTGCAACAGCATGGATGGACCTGGAGAGTATTATGCTAAGAATGTATATCTGGTGTTCTGTGA
>NW_006287066.1:487978-501977 GCF_000327345.1 Myotis davidii | reverse complement strand
CCATACTTTAATAATTTAGCCTAAGAAGGTTCTTTATTTCTAGGAACTTATCCATTTCTTCTAGGTAATTGAATTTGGTGGTGTATGGTCTTTTATAATCTAGTTTGATCCTCTGTATATCTGTGATGACTGTTGTGTCTTTTACTGTCTCATTTCCGATTTTATTTATATGGGTCTTTTCCCTTTTTTCCTTAGTGGTTCTAGCTAGGGGTTGTCAATTTTATTAATATTTTCTAAGAACCAACTCTTTGTTTTATTGATTTTTTGTACAGTAGTTTTATTCTCTATTTCTTTTAATGATGCTCTAGTTTTTATTATTTCCTTTCTTCTGCTGACTTTGGGTTGCTTTTGTTCTTTTTCTAGTTCTTTAAGATGTGATGTTAGGTTGTTTACTTGGGATTCCTCTTGTTTCTTGAGATAGGTCTGTGATGATATAAACTTTCCTCTTATTACTGCTTTCACTGCATCCCAGAGGTTTTGATATGTTGTCTTACCATTTTCATTTGTATCTGTATATCTTTTGATCTCATCTTTTACTTCTTTAACCCAGTCGTTTTTTAGTAGTATGTTGTTTAATCTCCATGTATTTGTGGGTTTCTTTACTTTTTTTGCAGTTGATTTCTAATTGCAAGGCATCGTAGTCAGAAAATATGTTTGGTATAATTTCAACCTTTTTTAATTTGTTGATGCTAGTTCTGTGACCCAACATATGACCTATCCTTGAGAATGTTCCATGTGCCCTGGAGAAGAATGTGTAATCTTTTTTTTTAATCTTTATTGTTGACAGTATTATATATGTCCCTTTTTTCCCCCATTGACTTCTTCCAACCTGCTCCGACACAAGCCCTCACCACCCTCCCGCCTGTGTCCATGGGTTATGTAAATGCATACATAAGTTCAATGGTTGATCTCTCCACCCTTCCACCCTTCCCTACATTCCTCTGAGGTTTGATAGTCTGATAGATGTCTCCATGTCTCTGGGTCTATTTTTGTTCATTAGTTTATGTTGTTCCTTAGATTCCACATATGAGTGAGATCATATATTTATTTTTCTTGCCTCTTGAATTTGTTGATGCTAGTTATGTGACCCAACATATGGTCTATCCTTGAGAATACTCCATGTGCACTTAGGAATGTAGAATCTGATATCCTGAGATGAAAGGTTGAGTTAATGTCAACTATGTCCATTTGGTCTAGTGTTTCATTTAAGGCCAATATTTCTTTATTGATTTTTTGATTGGCTGATCTATCTAGAGTTTTCAATGGAATAGTCTGTGAGTAGCTGTTTATTATATTTTGGTGCTTCCTGGTTGGGTGCATATATGTTAAGAAGTGTTATGTTTTCTTGATGTAGTGTTCCCTTTATCATTATAAAGTGTCCATGTTTTTCTCTTATTATCTTGAAATCTGTTTTGTCAGATAAAAGTATGGCTATACCTGCTTTTTTGTGGATGTTATTTGCTTGGAGAATCATTTCCACCCTTTACTTTGAATCTCCCTTTGTCTTTGCTGCTTAGATGTGTCTCTTGAGGGCAGCATATGGTTGGGTTTTGGGTTTTGAACCACTCTGTTACTCTGTGCCTCTTTACTGGTAAATTCAGACCATTAACATTTAGGGTAATTATTGTTGTTTGAGGATTTCTTATAGCTATTTTATCTTTTGATTTCTGGTAGTTCTGTGCCTCCATTGGTTCTTTTAATTTATGCTTCAATCTTTTTCTTTTTGTTTAGTGGTATTTCATTCTTTTCTCTTGTTTTCTCTTTTTTAAGCTATATGTCCTGTTTGGGGGATTTTTGTGTGTGGGTGACATTAGGTTTATAAAAAATGAAGTTGTTTATATACCATAGTTTTTTCCCTTTTGAGAGTATCTGATCTTCATCTTCCTTTGCCAGTTCAGACCTTTCTCCCTTCCTCTTGTATGTTTTTGTTGTCACAAATTATCCCTATTTATGCTGTAAGTTTTTTTATTATCTTGTAGTGTTGTGACCTTATGTTCTTTGTTTCAGATAGAATAATTCACTTGAGTATTTCTTGCAATGGAGGTTTTCTGGTGATAAAATCCCTCAGTTTCTGTATGTCTTGGAACATCCTTATTTCTCCTTCATATTTAAAGGATAATTTTGCTGGATATATTATGTGTGGCAGGTAATTTCTCTCTTTCAGACTTTTGAATATTTGGTTCTACTCTATTCTGTCTTAACCTGGAGAGTATTATGCTAAGAATGTATATCTGGTGTTCTGTGATGAAATGTTCTATAAATGTCAATTATGTCCATTTGGTCTAGTGTTTCATTTAAGGCCAATATTTCTTTATTGATTTTTTGATTGGCTGATCTATCTAGAGTTTTCAATGGAATAGTCTGTGAGTAGCTGTTTATTATATTTTGGTGCTTCCTGGTTGGGTGCATATATGTTAAGAAGTGTTATGTTTTCTTGATGTAGTGTTCCCTTTATCATTATAAAGTGTCCATGTTTTTCTCTTATTATCTTGAAATCTGTTTTGTCAGATAAAAGTATGGCTATACCTGCTTTTTTGTGGATGTTATTTGCTTGGAGAATCATTTCCACCCTTTACTTTGAATCTCCCTTTGTCTTTGCTGCTTAGATGTGTCTCTTGAGGGCAGCATATGGTTGGGTTTTGGGTTTTGAACCACTCTGTTACTCTGTGCCTCTTTACTGGTAAATTCAGACCATTAACATTTAGGGTAATTATTGTTGTTTGAGGATTTCTTATAGCTATTTTATCTTTTGATTTCTGGTAGTTCTGTGCCTCCATTGGTTCTTTTAATTTATGCTTCAATCTTTTTCTTTTTATATTTGTGTGTGGGTGACATTAGGTTTATAAAAAATGAAGTTGTTTATATACCATAGTTTTTTCCCTTTTGAGAGTATCTGATCTTCATCTTCCTTTGCCAGTTCAGACCTTTCTCCCTTCCTCTTGTATGTTTTTGTTGTCACAAATTATCCCTATTTATGCTGTAAGTTTTTTTATTATCTTGTAGTGTTGTGACCTTATGTTCTTTGTTTCAGATAGAATAATTCACTTGAGTATTTCTTGCAATGGAGGTTTTCTGGTGATAAAATCCCTCAGTTTCTGTATGTCTTGGAACATCCTTATTTCTCCTTCATATTTAAAGGATAATTTTGCTGGATATATTATGTGTGGCAGGTAATTTCTCTCTTTCAGACTTTTGAATATTTGGTTCTACTCTATTCTGTCTTACAGAGTTTCTGCTGAGAAGTCAGATGAGATTCTGATGGGTTTTCCTTTGTAGGTCACTTCCTTCTTTTCCTTGGCTGCTTTGAGAATTATTTTCTTTGTCATTAGTTTTGACAGCTTCACTACCATATACCTTGGAGAAGGCCTCTTCGGATTGAGGTAACTAGGTGTTCTTTTTGCTTCTTGGATTCAAGGATCTAGCTCTTTCCATAGACTTGGGAGGTTCTCGTCCACTATTTGTTTTAATAGATTCTCCATTCCCTGCTCCCTTTCTTCCTCCTCCACATGCCTATGATTCTGATGTTACTTTTTCCAGTGGAATCCGAGAGGTCTCGTAGAGCTTTTTCGTTTTTCTTTATTCTCAGATCTCTCTCTTCTTCCTTCTACAGCATTTCTTGAGTCCTGTCTTCAATATTACTAGTTCTTTTCTCTAATTGGTTGGTGCTGTTTTCTATGCTCAACACTTTACTCAATTTCCTTAATTGCCTGCTTCATTCCCAGAAATTCTGATAGATTCGATTTCTGATAGAAAGTTTCAGTTTCTTTGGAGAAATACTCATTTTGTTCACTGGTTTGTTTTCTGAGTGCACTGAATTGCCTGTCAGTATTTTCTTGCATCTGGTTGAGTATTTTTAAAGCTGCAATCTTGAAATCTCTGTCATTTATATCAGCAGTCACCAACCGGTGGTCCACAGACCACTGGTGGCCCGTGAGGTTGGCAACCGCTGATTTATGTCACATAATTCCATGTGTTCCAGCCTACTTTCTGGGGATTTTTCATTTCCTTTCTGGTCATCGTTGTTCAGTGGTTCTTCATGGTATTTGCTGCCCTTCTTTGTGCCTTTGTCTCCTAGAAGGTCTTTCTACTATCTTCCAATAGATGGCACTGAATCGAAAGATTTTACCTCTGTGATCTCCCAGATTTGAGCTCTGCAGCTTGGGACAGTACAGCTGTGCTGCTTGGGGATGGGGTTTGTTTTGCCCTCACTGTAATGGTGACCCCTGACCTCTGTTTGGCCCATGCAGCCCTCATGCTGGGAAAGTATAAGAAGCAGAGGGCAGTAGACATGCTCCTACTTTACAGGGTTATTGTTAGAAAACAAGGAAAAGATTTTACCTCTGTGATCTCCCAGATTTGAGCTCTGCAGCTTGGGACAGTACAGCTGTGCTGCTTGGGGATGGGGTTTGTTTTGCCCTCACTGTAATGGTGACCCCTGACCTCTGTTTGGCCCATGCAGCCCTCATGCTGGGAAAGTATAAGAAGCAGAGGGCAGTAGACATGCTCCTACTTTACAGGGTTATTGTTAGGGTAAAACAAGGAGCAGATGGGAAAGCACAGGCTGTTAGAAAGCACTGTGCAGATGGGAGGGGTTCTTATTAGTCCGTGCTCTGTTGGGCCCGTGTCTGCTAACTCAGTCACTGTTCTGTCTCCTGGCGGCTTGCGGAAATGCACGCACAACTCAGACCCTTTTAGCTCTGGCCACTGGTAGCTCCCTGCTAGCCAGTTGCAGCTTGCAGATTGCCCTGCTGGGCTGCCCCCCTGAGCTGAAGGGCTACCTCTGTAGTCTATGTCTGTACTTTCCTCCCTTCTCATCTCCCCATTTATCCCCGAATGCCCACCTTTAGGTGTTTCAGTGTGCGGGTCTCTCAGGCGTGCATCTATGTTGATCAGGGACTTTTTTGTTGAATTATAGATGGTTAACTTGTTGGAATGTCAGAGGGAGAGGAAAAGACGTGCTCTTATGCTGCCATTCCTCTAACGTCACTCTCTGGCATCTGTTTTGTTGAGCACATGAGAATAGTAGACTTTCCTTTCTGTCAGATAAGTACTCTGGTTTCTAAAGTTATAAAGACAGTGTCAGTTGGATCCATAGCAATGGTATTTTCCATAACTTATTGGAATTCATCATTCAATTGTTCTCTGACTCTACTGGGAAAAGTGTAGCAGGACATCAGCAGATCTAAACTGAACCCTGTGTGGTTATCAGATACCCTGATTACCACAGCCAGACTGACATTCAGGACTCGGGTTTTAAGAGTAGCACCTTTACATGTCTGGTGATATGCATTGATAAGCCATATTCCAAAAACTCAGCCAGTCACTAGAATATCAAATCAGAGTATGAACTTTGTGTTACTTGCTTAGAAATTATACCCTTAATTTTGAAAGCAATTTTTATCTTTTTATGATTTTGTTTGGACAAAAGTAGAATTTTCAGGTAATTTAAAGAAAATCCAAGTATGAATATGTTGATACAATCACTGGATTATCTAATTTTAATACACCTACAGAATACAGTAGAGAATGTATGATTAATTAGTATTTTTCTAGACATTTTCCTGAAAGAACACAAGTGGAAATATTATTTTAAATGAATGGTGGTTATTTATTAACTCTGGATTCTCTTTCTCTTTCTTCATTTCTCACCTTTCATTCCATTATATTACCCTGCATTTCCCTTTTATTTTTGTTTCTGTTAAATGCCACTTCCCTTTTTAATTACTTTTTACCCAGACACTTCTGAGGTTGATTTATTTGTTATTAATGCTCCATACACTCCAGTGCCAGATCCCACTCCCATGATGCCACCAGTGGGAGTCCAGGCTTCCATTCTGAGTCATGATACCATAAGGATTACGTGGGCGGACAATTCACTGCCCAAACACCAGAAGATTACAGACTCTCGGTACTACACAGTCCGATGGAAAACCAACATCCCAGCAAACACCAAGTATAAGGTACTGGCACATATGGTCTGGGTAAGAAAAGCTAACTATGGATATTTCCTCAATCTAAAGTTCTTGAATCATATATTTCCAGAATGCAAATGCAACAACTTTGAGTTACTTGGTGACTGGTTTAAAAGCAAATACACTCTATGAATTCTCTGTGATGGTGACCAAAGGTCGAAGATCAAGCACATGGAGTATGACAGCCCATGGGACTACCTTTGAATTAGGTATGTGTTGTCAGAACCTTATGTCATATGGCATTTCTTCTCTGCAAGATACGAAAGTCATTGGAAGTTCCTGCTAATGTTGTGCCACATTTCAAATCATGAGACTTATCACCTCCTTTTATTAACCAGGGAAAGAATTGAGTATGTGAATGTATTTACCGAATTCAGTGAGCAACTACAGCTGGAGTTCAATGTTTGATTTTTCAGCTAATGAATTATGGTTTTTTAATCATTATACAAGAACAGTAACAGGATAACATAATACAAAGCATATTAAATTTTAGGAATCAAGAGACTTGAGTTCAATCCCAGGTCAGCCATCTACTGAGTGTGATCATAAGCGAGTCATTCAACCTCTCTAAATCTGTTTCTTCCACCTATAAAAGAGGGGTGATTGAACCTCTGCTTTTCCTACTTTACAGGGTTCTTGTTAGGGTGAACAAGGAGCAGATGGGAAAGCACAGGCTGTTGTAAAGCACTGTGTGAATGGGAGGGGTTCTTGTCATTAGTCCTGCTATCCAGGTAAACTTGAGAAAGAAAAGATGAAGCAGCCTGCCCGTCACCAAGCAGCTGCAGTGCTGCTTGTGGAGTCTAGCACTTACCAGTAGCTCTCTAGCAAACCAATTAGTGTCTTTGTAAAATCTCTCACTGGAGTATCCTTAGGGTTTTTGTCTGAAAGAGAAAAGCCAAAAAAGCAAATTAAGTGGAAAGCAAGCCCTCCAGGTTTGAGATTCTGATTGCTTTTTGCTTACCTGTAGGCCTACACTTCTGCTTCTTATACTTTCCCAGCATGAAGTCATGTGTAACTATTGGTAGTCTCTATCTATTCCAGCCTCCTATTTTTTTACTCTCCTGTATATAAATAATGAAAAAATGGAGGTGTAGTATCTCCCCAGAAGGCTTGTCCCTAATGTTTTTGTCTTCTGAACAGTGAGTGGGTTGTACATCCTACAGAGAAAAGGGTTTGGATTTGGAGAGTTAGAAATACAGTGCACAAAAGCTTACATGGACCTTGAGTTTGCTTTCTTGGCCAGTTTTAAAAAAATATCTTTTTGCTTTAATTCCAACCCATTAGCTAATAAATGACATTATGTATTTCCTTAGGATGTTTGCATTTCACCAGGCTTTCTTCCATTTTTATGCTAGGAGGAGTCTAGCACTGTAGGAAGAGAAAATTTAAGGATGTTCTTAACTTGCTCATTTCCCTACTAGTACATTAAAAGTTTTCAGCCATAACATGGAAACAAGAAATGCAGTCATTTTTATTTTATTGTTTTTTTCTGTTACGTAAAGAGCTTTACATTTCAGAGCAATAAGCTCAAATATTTGCAAACTTTAAATAATAAACATCAGTTTATAAATCATGTGTTCTTTGAAGGAATTTGGGGTTTTCAAACATTTGGTTTGGAGAGGCAACTATAGGTGAGAGAGAAAATTATTTTACATTTAAAAATATCCTAACAAATAATCCAGATTAGAGAAGAACGTCATCTTGGGAAAATTACATAACTTTTCTCATTTTCAGTGTCTTGATGTGCTAAGACATTATCTTTATGGGATAATGCCTACCTTTCAAGCTGCCATAAAGATGAAGTGAAAAATCACTTTTAAAATGCCTGGCATATATTAGGTACTTGCCTTTTTTATTTTCCTATCTATTTACAATATACATCCCTGGCCCCAGCCAAGATGCCAATTCTTATCTTTATAGTGTGGTATTCTCTCTGATATTTTCCATATTCTTTTTATTGGAGCTATTTATAGATAGACTATAAGTTCTTTGAAGTTAGGAGGCTTTGTCTTTTTTGCTTTATACCCTTGATTGTGACTTATAAATGGAAAGGGTTGAGGAAATGGTGAATAAAATTGAAATGGACAGGAATTATTAAAAGTATCGTTATTTTGTAGTTCCTACTTCTCCACCCAAGGATGTGACAGTTGTAAGTAAAGAGGGAAAACCTAGGACCATAATTGTAAATTGGCAACCTCCCTCTGAAGCCAATGGCAAAATTACAGGTAAGATGCTTTGAATGTGTGTCTGTCCCTGTTACTGCTGGGCAGAACACTCCAGGGGAGTTCTGTGTTGGGAGAAGTGGGAGTCTGAAGGCTGGCTTGGTCATTTACAAGGTGCTATGAGTCATGATGGTCACAAAAAGTGGAGCAAGGGGATGCTGCTATTTGCCCACAGGAACATAAAAATAAGTCACCAGCTAATTGTTCTAACTCACTTTGAAAGTCTGATGGGCATGGGTTATGCTAGACAGACAGTCTTTGGATGTAGTGATACCTTATGACATACTTATTTTCTTCAGAAAAGCTGTTCTTCTCTGTCCCTGACTACATGACCTGCTTTAAAAACCCTGCCTAATTCTATAGGGTTATTCCCAATAAACAGGGATTCATCTCTTTTACCCTAAAGCCCATTAGACTTTTAATTCCCCCCCCCCCCAGGCCTGCTACTTTACTTTAGTTCCTGTGCCTGTACCACTAGAGTTAGTTTGAATTGGCCTAGGCCTTTGGAGGGATCTGGAATATTTCTTTGGGCTTCCAGAGGAGGAGACCCTTCCACAATAAACATTGTGCCCTTTTCAGCCTTGTCAAGGAGGAAAGGGATTTAGCTGTTAAATATTCCCCTTGGGACCTCTGCCCAAGGATATATGGCAGTGGTCCTCAAACTTTTTAAACAGGTGGCCAGTTCACTGTCCCTCAGACCACTGGAGGGCTGGACTATAGTTAAAAAAAAAACAAAACTGTGAACAAATTCCTATGCACCCTGCACATACCTTATTTTGAAGTAAAAAAACAAAACAGGAACAAATACAATATTTGTATTTGCATGTGGCCCGCGGGCTGTAGTTTGAGGGCCCCTGATATATGGTGTGAGGAACAGAAGTTTGCCTTCTGAAGTTCTTTGGTATGAATAGGGCGGCCTAAGAAAACTGAAAGCATTGTTCTGCTTCAGCTTTCTATAGAAACTCCTTTCCATAAATTCCTGGGCTTTTTTTGTCACTTTTTTGGGTTTTTGAATTTGCTTCTTTCATAAAAGAATCAAGCATGACTTGACTTGCGTTGATTGCATTGTACTTTGCCTTTAAAGCCCAGGAATAATGCACTGGATGGGTAGGCTTGTGGTTGTGGGTCTCTCTGCCTCAGCCACGGAGATTGAGTGCCCTCTGGTGGAAGTTGTCAGGTGACGTTTGGGGTGACTTCCCCCGCAAATCTGGGAGAAATTAACAAAGGTTGCTGCCCATCTCCCAGGAGTTTTTCTCCTAGGAAATCACATCGGTGAGAGCTAAAACAGCATTTTAGGCCACTATTGCTTTTCAGAACCACATTATTTTAATTGTAGACCTAGGTACATTATTTAAAAATTAACATTGAAGAGATTGGATTATTTTCCTTATATGATTTCTTAGTTTCTGAGGGTATTTAACCGTGTATTTTCTATCTTTTATTCATTTTATTACTTCAGCTGCTGATATAGATAATAACTCACAGCTTGGCACTGTGTAAATTGTGGTTTTCTGTACATTATGTTTAATGTAGCATTTTTAATGCATTTTACCATTGCTGTTTAATCAGTAACTTGTTCTCTACTTGTTTGTGCTCTAACATATATCTTTATTGACTTACTGATTGCAAAAGAAGAAGCAGAAATAAGATTTTTTTTCCCATTAACTACTTTGGACAGGTTACATCATATATTACAGCACAGATGTGAATGCAGAGATACACGATTGGGTTATTGAGCCTGTTGTGGGAAACAGATTGACTCACCAAATACAAGAGCTAACACTTGACACGCCATACTACTTCAAAATCCAGGCTCGGAACTCAAAGGGCATGGGGCCCATGTCTGATGCTGTCCAGTTCAGAACACCTAAAGGTAAGGCTCCCCACAGAGTGTTTTATAATGTGTTTCTTTAGTGGGACTGTGCTTGCACATGTCACTTTAGCATGTACAGACTATGGATGATATAAGCAGTCCTTATGATGAGCCACAGTGTGTGTATTTATCTCAGACTGATCCCTCACTCACCACTGACCACCAGAGGGGTGCTTCCCTAGATCACTTGCCCAGATCACACAGAAGGGACCTCTGACTCCAGTCTATTCGAGGCAGTGATGTAGAACTGTTTACAGTCAGATCAGGTGTGATTCTCTTTTCCTGTAATTCCGTGTTATTGTGATGGATGATTCTCTTTCAGTACATGCAGGCTCCCAATCTGAAAGGCTTAATGTAGACCTTTGTAGGGAGAAAGGGGACCCTTTAAAGAAATTCTAGATAAGAAAGTGAAGATGAAGTACTGAACCAAGTGAGTTCAGGAATAAAATGTAGTCGGGGACTGAGTCTCTGGAAATATGGAAACTATATATTGGTTTCTTTTCTGCTGGTATTTTAAAAAAAGACTCAATTTGTTTGGAAGTTTGTGGGATTTTTTTTCCTTTAAAAATTCTGCCTGTCCCATCTTCAAAGCTTGTGATTCTTGCTCTTGTTTTTTCTTCCCCTGTGCTTGGCCTGTTAGCGGACTCCTCTGATAAAATGCCTAATGACCAAGGTAAATGAGTAGATGGCCTCTCTTTCCTTTCCTCTCTTTTGTGACCTATTATTAGTTTTTGTTGTTTTTGTTTCTTTTTTTTTCTTGAAAATCAGTACCATGTGTTAAAAAACCATGTATTTATTGGCCAAAGTGGAGTTGAGTCCATGTTTGAGGCACTTGGGGTATCTGAAAAGCTGGGAGCTAATATAGACTGGTAGGGGAAAAATCCTGACTCAAAAAACTGAGTTCTGCAGCTGTAGGAGATTGGCCTTAAGTGAGGGTCCAATTAGCACAAAGATATTTAAATTCGGCCAGGATAACAGCAAGCATACCAATTTGTAGCATTTAGTATTTTATTTGTATCTCTAAGTGAAAAGTTGTAATCAAATTCAGCGAATACCCTATTTTCCTCCTCCCACAATCTATCTGTAAGTTTACCCTACTAAACTATGATTATCCATGGCAAAATTTGTGCTATTTATTCTCTTATCATAAGCTTGATTAAGAGCTCCTTTTCCATTTCTTTCCTTAAATGTATCTGCTTACTTTAAAAGAGGAAATAAACGATTTTAAGTGGAAACTTAGGAAGCATGAGCCACATTGTCGCCATTCTTGAAATTACGTCAGCAGGGCCTTTCACCACAGTTGCTGTGGTGGTGGATAACTGTGCTTTGTGATTTTCGTCTCTGCGAATTCAGCTAAAGTTGGTGTCTGTTTTCTATACTAAGAAAGAGCAATAAAAGTAAATTTTATGATTGCTTTCATAGTTTAAGAATAGTTATTATTAAAAAAAGATTAGTTGTTAGAAATACAGTCTTTGGATCTTGGTTAACGGCAAGGAAGAGTCAGAACTTGAGATTTCCAGTTTCAGGACTTTGGAAATATGTTTGCATTCTATGAGTCTTTTGTTGTACTTTGTAGAAACTGCAAACATGGGGTGGGGGTGGGGAGGCACCCTAATCATGGTAGAAACTTTGACTTAAGTGTGAGAAAAGAAAAATAACCGTACTGTATATGCACAGAATATAAATGTGCTTGTTCTTTCCTGGCTTCACTCCGTAAGCCAGAATACAGTTCTGAGCTGCACCACACCTCTGGTATTTAAAATTCTTTGCCCATGTTTACTTTGGTTTTTTGGTTAATCCTTGGAATTTCTTGTTCATAGGTTAAATTTTAAAAAAAAATTGGGATATATAGAAATTAAACCAACCAGCTTATTGGCAAAGTGTGTTCTTTGGCAGTTAGTTACATAATATGATACTTTGGATGGTTTAGCTTAAATGTGGGCTTACCCGACAAATAAGGACACTTAAACCTGAGAGCCTTACAAGTGCTAGGTCATTCCACCAACTAGACTTAATCATAGTGAAAAGAACGGCTGAAATCTTGATGTGTGGTATGTACCATTTGGGAGGAATGATGGCGACAGAAATAACAGGATAGAATGATAAGTATGAGCAAATGAAAAGAGACAGTGAGTTAACTTCTAGAATATGCCCTTTTGGATACTCAAGAATTTCTGTTACCTTTTGGTGTTTTGAACTTTAAGAAACATAGAAAACATTGTTTTTTTTGCCTCTAGATGCACTCTATTAAATGAACTACGCACAGAAACCGTCACATTTTAATTTCATTCATTTCCTCCAAGCCTGATAATTTGTAGAAGTAGTTGACTTTTTAGCTCTAATGTTTTACAGAAACACATCTAGTTTATTAATTTCTTGCCAATCTTAATTTATACAAATTACTCCTTTATAAGCTTTTTCTTTTTTTAAAGTAAGTTTTTTCCGAAGCTTCATGCTCTCTGCCTCTGTGAAGAGTAAGATTATATTCTTCCCTAAAGATTTACTATGCTTATAATAATAGTAGTTAATATTTATTGAATATTTACTACATGTCAGGCAGCACTGATATTTGTGTTTTCTCAGCCTCACTGTGTTCCCTGATGCTGGGTTAGGAGACACTGTCCTTTGTGAACAACCAGAGCGAAGACTTTGTTTTTCCATCTTTGTATATTTAGTTCACTGAGACCCCAATTTGAACCTCCACTTGCCTTCCTGCTCCTGCTTAGAGAGAGGCAACTATATAATTTGAGAAAAGAATCTAATCCCTGGTAGGCCAGATCAGCATAGGCAGGCCCTTGGAAGAGTCTAGTTCTTTATTGCGGAAGCTAATCAAACTGGTGTTCTTGGTTCCTTTTCCAAGAGAAGCTCCTTTAGCATCAGTGCTCTAAGTCATCTTTCAGAAATGGTTTCCTGGACTGGAGAAGTAGGGTATGTTCCCAACTTGTGAACAGCGAATGGCAGTCTAATTACACACTAGATATAGCCGTGGAAAGGGTGTCAGCCTTTCAGATGCCTCATTGCATAGAAAGTTAGGCCTTAGTTTGCTTTGCACAAATAGACTGTATTTCCCCAGTTGTTCATGTGCTACTTCATTTTCTCATGAACAAAGTAGACTGAAAATAGTTTTTATATAGAAAATGCTCATTAGCTGTGAAGTGGACTTGTAACACCTGTGGGTTGAGTCACTACTGACATGATTTTTTTTCTCTCTTTCAGCCTCAGGGTCTGCAGGAAAAGGAAGCCGGCTACCAGACCTAGGATCTGACTACAAAACTCCCATGAGCGGTAAAGCCCCTCCTGTGGCCCTGTTGCCTACTACTGTGGGCGCAATTCTGCTTGATATCTTGAAATGGCCTATGTAGCTTGTGTGTGGTGATTGTAGCATGTTGCCTATTTCCCTTTATTTAATAGAGTTAGCTTTAGGCACTTCTCTGGCAAATATTTGCTGAATTACTGCAACCCACTCATTATAGGGTCTATAAATAAAATTGTTTCTCCACATATCCAATTTAAAATGAGGCTAATTCTGAACAAACAAATCTTCCTTTTGCCTACTTCCTCTACAGAAAAATTAGAATTTTTTTTTTCAAAAATAAACTCTAGTGGAATTAGCCATCACCCAAGCCAAAGGAATGCCTCTGAATCATTCATTTCTCTCCAAACTACTTACTATAGTGTTTTTAGTTTGGGAATTCTAAAAAAGTTTTCCTACTCTCCTAGCCATCCTAAGAGCTAGTGCCTTCTAATTACTTAATGATGGCACCTACTCTTCTACAGAACTTCACCATTTGTAAGTTACTTTCATACATTATTTTTTTAATTAAATCTTTATTGTTCAGATTATTACAGTTGTTCCTCTTTTTTCCCCCCATAGCTCCCCTCCACCCGGTTCCCACCCCACCCTCTGCCCTTACCCACTCCCCCCTGTCCTC
>NW_006287066.1:479066-487678 GCF_000327345.1 Myotis davidii | reverse complement strand
CCCACACTCCTTTCCCCCCGAGAATTGTCAGTCTACTTCCTTGCTATGCCCCTGATTCTATTATATTCACCAGTTTATTCTGTTCATCAGATTATTTATTCACTTGATTTTTAGATTCACTTGTTGATAGATATGTATTTGTTGTTCATAATTTTTATCTTTATCTTTTTTTTCTTCTTCCTTCTCTTATACCTTTCAGCATTTCATATAATACTGGTTTGGTGGTGATGAACTCCTTTAGCTTTTTCTTATCTGTGAAGCTCTTTATCTGACCTTCAATTCTGAATGATAGCTTTGCTGGGTAAAGTAATCTTGGTTGTAGGTTCTTGCTGTTCATCACTTTGAATATTTCTTGCCACTCCCTTCTGGCCAGCATAGTTTCTATTGAGAAATCAGCTCACAATCTTATGGGTACTCCCTTGTAGGTAACTAACTGTTTTTCTCTTGCTGCTTTTAAGATTCTCTCATTGTCTTTTGCTCTTGGCATTTTAATTATGATGTGTCTTGGTGTGGTCCTCTTTGGATTCCTTTTGTTTGGGGTTCTCTGTGCTTCCTGGACTTGTAAGTCTCTTTCTTTTACCAGGTAGGGGAAGTTTTCTGTCATTATTTCTTCAAATAGCTTTTCAATATTTTGCTCTCTCTCTTCTTCTGGCACCCCTATAATTCGGATTTTGGTACACTTGAAGTTGTCCCAGAGGCTCTATACAGTCCCTTACACTATCTTCATATTTTTGGATTCTTTTTGTAAGTTACTTTCAGACATGAAATCATTTTCAAGCAGGACAAGGAGGTATCATTCCCATTTTAAACATTAAGAGACTCAATGGAGAAACAATCCCTGGATCCACCCACTAATTATGGAAGTCCGAGAGCCACAACCCAGGTCTTCTGACATCTCATTGTGCCCTTTCAACTACCACATGCAGCCTAAAAAGCACAGGTTCAATTCCGGATGTGGGAATCTGCTATTGGTGAAAATCCATACATGCAGCTGTTAGAAGTAAGCCTTAGTGTCTCCTCAACCCTGCCAGAGATACAAGGAAGACAAAGGCCTGTCCCCTGGAAACTCCTACTCTGACTGTGGAAATAAATGATCTCTTAATCTCTAGCTATCTATTTAAATAAAATGTTGTACTGCCCTGCCCTGGCCCAGTGGCTCAGTTGTTTGGAGCATTCACCAAAAGGTTGCAGGTTCAATTCCCAGTCAAGGCACATAGCTAGGTTGTGGGTTTGATCCCCATTGGGATGCATATGGTAGCAACTAATAATGTTTCTCATATCGATGTTTCTCTCTCTCTCTCTCTCTCTCTCTCTCTCTCTCGGCAGCTGATTCATGATTCTCATCATTGATGTCTCTCTCTCTCTCTCCCCCTCACCTCCCTCTTTCCCTCCCTCCCTCCTCCCTTCCTCTCCCCCCTTCCTCCCTCCTTCCCTGTCTATCCCTCCTCCTTTCTCTCTCTCTCTAAAATCAATAGACATATCCTTGGGTGAGGATTTTTTTTTAAATGGTACTGCCCAGGTTTCAGTGAAATGAGCCTATTAGGAGAACCAAACAAACTTGCGTGCTTCAAGAAATTCTTAGTCTCTGGGTTCTAGGACTCTATGAGTTTTTTATCTTGGGATGTGTATGTTACATTTATGTGCTCTCCACAATATATTATTCAAGATTGTGAAAAAAGTAATTATTTCTTTGTCTTTTCTTTCATTTATGCATTTGTTCATTCACACATTTTTTAAAGGTTCAGGTTCTATATAATAGGCTATGGGAGCAAAAGGAGTAACAAACTACCTAATAGAGAAAGGGGAAGCTTTGTAGAAAAGGTGATATCTGACCCAGATTTTAAAGGATGCATAGGAGGTTGTTAAATGGTCAAGGAGGGTGTTAACCATTCCAGGAATTAAAAGCAGCATGTTCTATGAAGACGTGGCAATATAAAACAACCTGCTCTACCCTGGGATCACACTTCGCAGAGGCAAAATAAGATTCTCAGGTTAGAGAAGGTTGGTTAGAGCCAGCCTGTCAAAAGCTTATATGCCAGTGCTGAGAAATGTGAGCTTCGTCCTATAAATAACATATGTAAGATGTCTGATACTGGTAAACTATGACTTCCATTTACCAGTATTGAGTATCTTCTATTAGTAGATAGTAAAGAATTAGTTGAGGATAAGAGCAAAAAGTCAGAAAAGGTGGTTAGAAAGCTGTTGCAATAATTTAGGTCAGTGGTCGGCAAACTGCAGCTCGCGAGCCACATGCAGCTTTTTGGCCCCTTGAGTGTGGCTCTTCCTACAAAATACCACATGCAGGTGCGCATGTACAGTGCGATTGAAACTTCGTGGCCCATGCGCAGAAGTCGGTATTTTGTGGAAGAGCCATACTCAAGGGGCCAAAGAGCCGCATGTGGCTCGTGAACCACAGTTTGCCGACCACTGATTTAGGTGAAGCTTAAAAAATGGCCTGTCATAACATCCCTGGTAGAAAGGTTGATGCTCCCTTTGGGAGCTCACTCTTACTCTATCTTAGAAGGGAGATTTTGGCCAGCTCAAAGTTAGAGGTCAAATGAAGTCATAAATGAGAATCCATCTCTGTTGAATACAGAGAACTACCCTTGCCCCTGCTTTCCTCCGAACCCCTCGGAGCTCCCCAGCCTCTCCTTTCAGAGCCTGCCTGCATACCCGACCCAGTAGCTCTGCACTGCTGTTAATAAAAGTTTCATGTAAAGCCCAAATATGGTCTAATTTATGGGCCCCTACCTAGTTGTGTAGTCTTCCCCAAATATAAAAATGTTAATTTTATTAAAGGTTAGTGTATACAATTTGAGTTGTCTGTCTGCTAACCTTTTTCTCAGAAATGAAGGATAAAAATGATTGAACTACATGTAGAAGAATAAGCTCTTAAACTCTCCTAAATCAGCCCAGATTTTGCATTATGCTTAGATGTAGCCTATAACATCATAGAATCAAAACTTGGAAGGTCAGTTAACCTAACGCTATGGAAGGAATTCCCACAATAAGTATAGTTTGGATTAGCTCATAAGTTTATAAACCAAGTTGTATATGAAAATCACTTTGAGAGTTTTTTTCTAAAAACAGCTTCCCAGGCCATACCTTCATGGTAGGAATTTATCCCACAACATCCCAGCCTGGTAGAATGACTTTAAGTACTTCCATTGACTGAACACTCATCACTTGGCAAAGCAGCTCGTCCCACACTTGTACAGCTCTGATTGTTAGAAAGATAAGAGAAAGAGAAACTAGAAGCAAAGACATCAAATATCCATGGTAGTTAGATCTGTATGGATTACCCATGTTTTATAATATAAGCATGAATAACTTTTATAATGAGGTGGGAAGTGAAGAAATGTTTCAGAAAATGGAAAATAATTTAGAATAAAGCTGGATTACAGAAGACCTCGAAAAAAGCTTAGAACTCATCCTATAAGCAAACCAACAATTATTATTATTATTATTATTATTATTATTATTATTATTTATTATATAATGAAGAGGAAGAAAATCTAAATTCCTCAAGGTTCTACATAGGTCTCTATACACCTCTCCAGCCTCATTCTTTTTGTTTTTTCTCACTTCCTTTCCTCTAACATTGCATATCTCTCTTTGCTTAAGGAAAGAGACATTTCTCTTCCTTTACCATGCCAAGCTCATTCCTGCCTTAGGATTCTTCCACTAGGTTGTTCCGTCTCTAAGAATGTTCTTCATCCAGGTCTTTATATGGTAGGATCTTACATTTTATTCAAATCTCAGCTCAAATGCCATCTTCTCAGAGAAGCTTTTTCCAACCACTCAATATAAAATAGCCACCCAGTCACTGTGTTATATCCCCCATTTGATTTTTTTCATAGCGCTCACTATTCATAATTTGTAACTTACTGTTTGGCTCCACCCCAACATTCACATTTCTGTTGCTCACCATTGCATCCTCATCCTTAGTACTTAGAACAATGCCTGGCACAAAGCAAGCACTCATTAAATATTTGTCAAATTAGTGCATACATGCAGACCTACGTTTTCCTGAAATGGAGTAAGACATTAACTCTGCATAAACTGTATTTATAACAAGAGAGACTTTAATTTTCAAGCAATTTTTGTGATCTTAGACATATTTTAGAAAAAAAACTTTTGCTTTCTATGAATGTACATTCATAGAAAGTCAGAAAACTAAATGATTTATAAATGGTGCTTTATAAGATGAATTTATGTCTAACATAAGACACAGGGGGGTAGACCCTTTATTTGTCCAAGTAGAATGTTCAGTATAATTTCAGAAGCTTTTCTTGAACAGCTTTGTGCAAGGCACTGTGCTGAGAAATTTCATAGGGCAAAAAATCCGCTTTCTGGATTTCATAATCTAGAGGAACTAATCATGTTCATGGGACACTTTTACACAAGGTGCAGTGGTGAGCATTAGAAAGAAGTTCACATAAAGTATCTCTACTCACATGAAGGTTCTACAGCCTGATTGTATACATTTCTAGAATCCTCTAATACTAATGTGCCGTTTTTCTCTCTCTAGGCAGTAACAGCCCCCATGGAAGCCCCACCTCTCCTCTGGACAGTAATATGCTCCTGGTCGTCATCATCTCTGTTGGGGTCATTACCATCGTGGTGGTTGTGATCATTGCTATCTTTTGCACCAGGCGCACCACCTCTCACCAGAAAAAGTAAGGAGTCCCAAATGTAGCCCACAGATTGGTTCTATTAGTTTGCTTTATGTGACTCCTGTATGTGGAATTGCACAGAGAGTATAAGCATAAAATACTTGGAAAGTGATATCGTAAATATTCTTAAAACAGACTGGCTCCTCATAAATGTTTACTGTCAGGGTCTTGGCAGGAAGTAGGCGATGCCCTCAAAAGGGGTGAAGAAGAGCATAATGAAGGGTCATTTACAAAGTCCTAGGTAGGGTTAGGAAAACTGGGCAGCACTGTTCAAGGGCCAGCAGCAGTGAGAGGCTGCCACCTTAGGTGGTGACAATGACTATCTCAGGCGTGAAAGGGTAAGAGTTTTTTTTTGAGGTAGAGCAAGCTGTTTTCAGAAACCTGAAGTTGTGGGAGAAGGCTTTCGACAGGAGCTGTGTGTGCTGGTGGAAATGTAGACACTGACAATCTCTAGCCCAACAGGGAGGGGGCAGGGGGAAAAGACACCTCTGACCCTTGCCTGTGCCTTCTACTGGACAAACCCAACTGGACACCAGGGGCAGGATTGCCAAGTAGATATAGTTCATGCCACTCAACCTCTTGAGTCACAGAGCCAAGTAGAGAGATCAGGAGAGGAAAGTGGACAGTCCAGCCTTGCTGGGAGCCCTGCTGAAGTATGTCTAATATGCATTCAGTGAGCCAGTCGCACAGGAGTCTGCACATTCTTATGGGCTATTTTATAGCAGAAATACCAACTGAGATGGAAGAAAACACAGGCCTCTTATTCTAAATCTAAGTTCAACCTACATGTAGAAGTTGAGGTTGGTACCAGGGTGGGGGGCTGACTTAATGGATAAGAAAGGATCATTTATAATCACCATATCACATTCCCAGAGAGGACAGGTGGCTGCTAGCTCTGCACTCCGCTGGGATTTTGAGCCTTGTGTAGAGCAAATAACATGGTTATTCAGTAATGTAGTGCTTGATAACAGCCTGCACTCCTGAACTTGAGAGAATCCTTGACCCTAGATCACATTCAATTCATATCTGGCAGTGAGACAGCATAAAAACATAGATTCCTGAGTTACCCCAATAGCAAAAACAGTGTGAGTAATAAAATAAATGACTTTAGTTGCAGTGTCCTAAAAGATTATAAGATTAAGGTATTGCTCCTAAACATACACACACACACACACACACACACACACACACATTCATGTCTGTGGGATTATCCATCAGACTTGGTCTGCCCAAGGCCAGGATGCATGTATTTAATAATGATGCATCTGTTGTCAACACGCAGGACAAGTACAGCTACTTTGTAACTGCTGCTGGTCATGTTGTAGATCATCTTCTGTAGGCTGTCTGATGTTTTTAATGTTGCTTTTGCCCCAATAAAATAGCCTTCTGTAGCTTGCATTGCATCACTTTCCCAAGAGAATGGAGATTCATTGTATAAGCTTCCTGATCATTGATTCTTTCAGCTCTCCCTATCTACTTTTGATTATAGAAAACTTTCTCTTAAAAGCCTCAGAGGATTTAAAAAATAATCATTAAAATAAAATAAGTATGCATCTATACGAAAAAATAAAAATTTGATATTAAAAAAAAGCCTCAAAGGTTACATTTTTTTCTATTCTAGAACTTTTCTGCAAGTTTCTTCGTTCATCTATCATTTATCTCACATTTATCTATCTTTATGAACTGAATTTTATAGCTAGTTTTAGAGATCTTGAGATCTTTATTTAAAAGAATCTAAAAAACAAAATGACAGAATTCCTTAGTGCTTTGAAGAACTTAAAATTTAAAGTAAATAAAAAATAAAGTACTTAGTCTTCAGTTTGAGAGGTAGGAAAATGGGTTGGTAATATGCTCTGTAATCTTGTATTTGAATCTGTAAGTCCTTCAGATTTGAGTCCCCACAGATACTAAGGGGGTGAGGGCATGTGCTGGGGGATGGGAGTGGCCAGGGAGAGGTCAATGAGGGGAAAAGGAGACATATGTAATACTTTAAACAATAAAGAATTAAAAAAGAATTGTACCAAGTCTTCACAGGACATTTCCCCTCCTTCCCCAATGGCCTGCTTCCCAGTGCTGAAGGGACAGAGCCAGGAGAGTTAGAGGTTAGCTGTGTTGGAGAGTTCCATTGACCATTGAAAACTACGTGAGCTTTTCTTATTGCTTTGTTCCTCTTTAATACCTGAAGTGCCTCCCTTTCAATTGTAGCTGTTTATAGAATCACTGGTAGAACATCTAAGCTGAAGAGCATGGAGAGTGTAGCCCTCATTGTTTCTCAGCACATTCCTCTATGGCCCCTCAGTCTCAACAGAGAAGTACCTTGGCATACCACCATCACATCTAGAACCTTTCTGTTGGGAATAATGGTTTTCTCCCCCTTCCTAAGTGTCCTTCCTCTTGTCTGAACCCAGTTCTCCATTTATCCTGTGGGTCTTAGTGTCGTCTATCTTTTAAGACCTTGTACTTGCTGTTACCCTCTCTCTAGCACAGCTAACCTCTAACTCTATTGGCTCTGTCTCTTCAGCATTTAAGTGTGCTCCCACTTCTACCATGTTAAGAAATAATTACAATTATAACCTTTCCTCTACACATGGTGCTTACCACTGGCTGCTTACAAATCCCTATTTTTTCTTCCACCACAAAACTTCTTGAATACTTACCTATACTCATCTGTTCTTTCACTGCCTAGTCATGCTTTAATTCTTTCCAATCTGAATTCTGCCCCTGCAGCTTTACCGAAGTTGCCTCTTCTGCATTTCCTCTTGAATGTCTCAGGCACTGGAAGATCCAAAACAGAATTTATAATCTTTTCTGTCAAACTTGTTTCTCCCCCATTATTTTCAGTGTTAGTAAATGGTTTAAGCCAGAAACCTTGGCATCATCCTTTATTCCTTTTGCTTCTGTTCTGCTGCCTCACCTCACATCTGTTTATTCACCAAGTCTTGTCATTTCTGACTCCATTCCCACTGTCCCCAGCTACTATCAGTTGTGGCTGAGGTTATTGCAGCACATCCTAGCTGGTCTCCTATTCTGTCTCCTACTCCTTAAATCCCTCTTCACACCACAGTGGGTGTAAATTTTTAACTCAAAATTGATCTGCTTACTCTCCTGCTTAAAACTATTTAGTGGTTTCTCATTATTCTTGGCATGCTGTAGAAGCCCGTTAGGATCTGACCCCTGACTGCCTTTCCAGCATCCCCATGGGTCACTGCCTCCACCACTTGGGACTTGGTGCAGTCCTTCTATGGTAATACTAGGCTGTTGTTCTCCACTGCAGGGCTTGGACATATGCTGATTTCACCCCCTGGAATGCACCATCTGTCTTGCCCCCTTAGGGTCTTAGTTTAAATTTTACTTCTCTTTCCTGGTTTTTCCTGAACACCTTATGTTCAACTATTAAGAGGTTACTGTAATGCTTGGCATTTCATTAAACTCAGAGCATTTTAACATAATCTCCAATGTCTGCCTTCCTCACTTGACCACAAGTTCTGAGAGCACAGTAGTCCGGCACAGAGTCTGACATACAGTGGGTCCCTAATAAATGCTTACTGAATTTGTGAGTGAGCGGCGTAATGGAAGAAAAACTAAGGCACAAAGAAGTAGACACTGTCACCTACACTCTTGACTTTACCCACTTGTTAGTCCTAGTTTGGGTTAACTAAAATATTTTTCAAAGAAAACAAGCAAACTCGTAGAGACAACATAATGGTGGTTACCAGAGGGGGAGTCTGGTAGGGGAGGAAGAAAAGGATAAAAGGGATCAAATATATGATGATGGAAACACTGGACTTTGGGTGGTGAGTACACAATAGAGTATACAGATGTCGTATTACAAAGATGTACACCTGGAACTTATATAATGTTATTAATCAATGTTACCCCAATAAACTTAATATGGAAAATAAGTAAAAATATAAAATAAAGTAAAATGTTTTTCCC
>NW_006287066.1:474691-478009 GCF_000327345.1 Myotis davidii | reverse complement strand
AACTTATATAATGTTATTAATCAATGTTACCCCAATAAACTTAATATGGAAAATAAGTAAAAATATAAAATAAAGTAAAATGTTGTTCCTCCCTCCTTTATAAGCCATAGATACTATTTTTACTTCATTGTTATATTTTTGGTGAATCTTGTCCTTTCTCTGTTGACTGGAGGAACCTTCCTCTTTAGAGATTATTTGATTTTAAAATGCTATCCAATCTCTTGATACTAAAAAAAAAAAATTTACAAGGCAATATGCAAATATGCCTTGTACATATATCCAAATACACGTGGACAAAGGGGAGATCCATTTACTGCTCCCAGAAGGAAACTTCTTGCCTCTGGTTTTCTTTCTGTGTGTTTTTAGTTCTGCCTTTCCTTGAAGTGTTTCACAGAAGTGCCGTTTTAATCATTTAAACCATTTGACAAATATGCTTAAAAGAGTTACTTGAAAAAAAATCCTTTTAATTTTGTGCCTAGAAAACGAGCTGCTTGTAAGTCAGTGAACGGCTCCCACAAGTACAAAGGGAACGCCAAAGATGTCAAACCCCCAGACCTCTGGATCCATCACGAGAGGCTGGAGCTGAAGCCAATTGATAAGTCTCCAGACCCGAACCCCATCATGACCGATACGCCCATTCCTCGTAACTCTCAAGATATCACACCAGTTGACAATTCCATGGACAGCAACATCCATCAAAGGCGGAATTCGTACAGAGGTGCAGGTTTTCCCAAAATGTTAAGGGACTATTTTCATTTAAATCTTTTCCCATTTTATCAAGTTGCCTTAAAACTTGGTGGTTTCTATACAGCTGAGATTTAAAGAAGTGTGTATTATGGATTTGGTCAACATCTGATGAAGGATACCTAGCTTGTTGTGGGAGACAGGTTCTATACCTTTTAGATCTTTTAGGTTTCTCATTGGGCTTCACCAGCTTGATACTCAAGCATTTGAGACAACCTAGTCCATGTCTATGCATTTCATTCTGTCCTTCAGTCGGAATCCAGCTGTCATTGTGGTATTCAGAATGCTCTTGGTCTGTGTGCTCTTACAGACACCACAGTGAAGCATGGTAGGCAGCATTGTGTCAACTGTATTGACTCTCAAAAGGGACTCCTGAATTGCACTAATGATCACTTTCCTCTTTATTTCACTTCCTGCAGAAACACCTTGTCCCCATTTTCTTGTTTATGTATTCCCCACTAGATATGTTTTACTTCTGAAAGTGGCCTCGGGCACATGCTTATAACCACCCTTCATATTTGATGTCTAGGGCATGAATCTGAGGACAGCATGTCTACACTGGCTGGAAGGCGAGGAATGAGACCAAAAATGATGATGCCCTTTGACTCCCAGCCACCCCAGCGTAAGTTAAAAGTGTCTCTTTCTCTAGTATTGTCAGTCTAGTCAGTCATGTTGGGGACCAATTTTGAATGATCTCTTTGACTTCACTCGATCCTGACACAAAACCGCTTTGGCAACTTGAGAGAAGAAGTATCAAAGAGTTGCCATATTTTACAATTAATATTATTGAGACTAGCTCCTTTAATTATAGGGAAAAGACACTACAAAGCCAATTTCCCAGTCTCCCAGGAATAGGGAAGTAACTAATCTCCCTAAAAGTGCAGAGCTTACCTGGCTGGTGTGGCTCAGTGGTTGAGCATCGACCCATGAACCAGAAGGTCACAGTTTGATTCCTGGTCAGGGCATATGCCCTGGTTGTGGGCTCGATCTCCAGTAGGGGGTGTGTAGGAAGGCAGCCCATCAATGATTCTTTCTCATCATTGATGTTTCCGTCTCTCTCTCCCTCTCCTTTCCATTCTCTGAAGTCAATAAAAACATATATTTTAAAAAGTGCGGAGCATTTCTGCAGGAGAAATGGAGAAGCATCTGTCCAGGCTTTTTAGGCTTCTGGCACACATTCAGGGTTAATAGGCACCTGTGGAATTTTTTAAATTACTAGACCAGTATTTTAGAGGAAGTTTGAGGTTAACTGTATGGAGGTGGTGTTCGTTTTGTTTGTTTTAAATCCTCACCCAGGACATACATAGAGAGAAACATCAATCAGTTGCCTTCCACATGTGCCCAACTTGGAATCAAACCCACAACTTAGGCTTGTACCTTGACCAGTGCACAGGACAACGCTCAACCAACTGAGTCACTCTGGCCGGAAAACAGTATGGAGTATATAAAGCAATATTTTCAATCTTACTTGACCTATGCCTCAACTTTGATAAGCTTAAAAGTTCCTCAACCTCCTATAATAATATTTGAAATTCAAAATAAGTTAAATATCATGATTAAAAGCCAAAAAGTAATGGGATAAACCGATGTTTTTCAAACTAAGCCTTTTAAGACTAGCTGGCACAGTGGTGCTTCCCGTGGAGCCCCCTGTTCCATCCTAGAATAAAAGCTACCTGCCTATCAGTATCAATTTTACAAACTACTTGATAAATGGAAGTATTTGCTCTAACCTGGACAGTAGGCTAGTAAACCTCAACACTGTCAGATACCTAAATTCAAATACTGAAAGCGTCAAATCCTGAAAGATCACTTTTCAGTTTTGACCCAAATGAGCTTTTGATTTTTAATTTATTTCTTAAAAGATGTCTCATTTTAGAATTTTCATCCATCTCTTTGTCAATGGTGTCAGAGATTTAAATAATCCCAAATACCATACATGCACACAGGTGCACCATGGCACCCTGTACTTGGGAACTGGTAGAACATGTGAATGTCTGTATGTGCACACACTCTCTCTCACTCATTCACTATGCACAAACACTAGGCACTAGATAATAAAAACCAGCTTTGAGAGAGTAAAGGCTAGTTCAGGAATAGGTCATTTCTGCACAATATACTTTTTGCTTACGGTCCATGATGAAAGAAGGACCTGCACTTAGAAGTGTGCAGGGGAAAATCATGGTTTCCCTCTTACAGCAGGGCCCCAGGTTTAAAAATGCAAATGTCCCAACAGAATAAATGAATCTATTCCAGTTGCTTTTGATTATAAGAAGATGGTAGCTTTACTGCTTATGTGTTTGTTTTGTATAAGACTTTAGGTCTTACCTGACTGGCTTATTTTTAAAACTTGTGAAGTTTTACTATTCTTATTCGTAGGTTTGATACTTTTAAATACATTAAGGAGAAAAGATAGGCTGTCCTAGTTGACATCATTCCTTTTTCTCCTTTTTTTCTTTTTGTAGTGGAAAAGTATGCATAAATTTTAAATATTTAATTTGTGCCTCAAATAGTTGGGTAGGTGAGTGGAATTTTTTAGAATCTGGTGCCAGGTACCTAGAATACTTTGATCTTCAG
>NW_006287066.1:464539-474660 GCF_000327345.1 Myotis davidii | reverse complement strand
TACACTACACAGCTACAGTCCTGGAGTCTTCACCCACCAGCCACCTGCTCTGGCTTTAAATGGCTGAGCACTTCTAGGAAGGCCTTGCCCAGCAGCATTGGGTCCTTATTCAGCCAACAGATAATGATGGCTACCTCTTGTAGGCAGGCACTTTCAGTTACTTTATTTGTTACTTACTTCATTTGGAAAGACTGGAAATGCCTTTAGAAAGAGAAGGTCAGTTTTGTTTTTCTGTTGTGAGAGTCCTCTCTATCCAGAATATTTTCAGATAGCTAAAAATCAGGAGGCTTATTCACCTCTTCCTAGCTTTGATCGGGAAAACACTGATTCCGAACCTCCTGCTTGTGAATTGGTCTTCCCTCCCTTAGAGGAAGATGCTGACTCTCAAACTGTCCTGCTTTTCCAAGTTGTATTTTATTCCAAAGGACCACCTGAGCCTCTGGTTCCCCAGGCCTTGAGGGGGGCAGTAAGAATCCAGGGTCGCTGGTCAGTTGTGCCACCTGCTTGTTTGCAGGTGGCCAGGACAGGAGATAGCTGGAGAAGAAAGGCATCTGTTTTATTGACTGGGATTTCCTTCCAAGGTAATGTTGAGTGGCCCCACAAAGATCCAGACAGATCCTTGGTGACAGAAGACATTTTCATAGACTCCAAAGGCTGTAATTGAGTTTATCACAAAGTTCATGAAGCCCTTGCTTAGGAAACAAAAGATCTCCTGTGTTTCTGGTCACCCCTACCTATTTGCCTATTTGGGGATTTTGAGCTGGTTATCTTGATCTTAAACATTGTTTCTACAACTACTCTATGGAGTACCTAAGGAAAGTTAGTTGCAAACTGGACTTCTGGTTTTGTTTATTTCCACCTCTGGGATTGATAACGTAGCCTCATTAAGTAAGAACTTTGTCTTCATAGAATGTTGTATATGAAATATCTGTGTGGAACTTTGGATTTATTAGCTAAATGCAGCAAATTGAATTCCTTAGCCAGTATGGGAAGGAAAAAGGCAATTAGGAAAGATCCATGTATATTTTAAAATGTGAACGGATGTGGCTGAGCTTCCAGGCTGGAAGTTGTAAGAGAGTGTCCTAGGCTGAGTACTGGAGTGGACCATAAGAATCAGTTCCATTTGCATTCCTTTTAAGATATGAAAACTGACTAAACAGCTACTCATTCATGCAGCCTAAGTACCTATTGCATGCTTCATTCAACAAGTAAGAAAAGGCAATGAATTAGGAATATATGCAAAAGAGAAGGACTTACATCCTTCTTGCATGAGAAAAAAGCATAGAAACCTAAACCATCATTTCTTTGCTTATGGATTTGCATTATGTGACATATTCAAATAGATATTTTTAATACCTCATATACTCTATGTTTATTGAAGAATTAGAAATGTAAAGCAATAGAAAAAAAATTTTAATCCTGATCACTCTTCCCCACAAGATAATCACCATTAACATTTTATTATCTTGTTGTCATTGTTAATCCTCACCTAGGATATTTTTCCCATTGCTTTTTCAGAGAGAGTGGAAGGGGGGAAGAAGAAAGAGAGCGAGAGTGCAACATCGATGTGCGAGAAACACATCAGTTGATTGCCTCCCCCACTTGGCCCAGCCGGGTGTGAGGAGCGAACCCACAACCCAAGTACATGCCCTTGAATGGGAATCAAACCCACAACCCTTGGGTGCATAGGCTGACACTCTAACCACTAAGCACCACAGGCCAGAACTCACCGTTAACATTTTAGTATATATTTCTCAGACTTCTTTTTCTGCGTGTAGATAGATAGACAGGCAGACAAACGTATGTACATGAGTGTGTTGAATTTTTTTAAAACAAGTGTAAAATCCATGGCTGATTGTCCATATCCAGCCTGCTGCCACCAAAAAACCAAGGGAATGGTTGCACTTGTATGGGAGGGAGAAGGGATGACTTTGCTCTTGAACTGTGATTTGTGTGTGTCTGTGCAAGCATGTTAAGCATTTCTCTGTCTTGTGTTCATTCACAGCTATGATTAGTGCCCATCCCATCCATTCCCTCGATAACCCTCACCATCATTTCCACTCCAGCAGCCTCGCTTCTCCAGCTCGCAGTCATCTCTACCACCCAAGCAGCCCATGGCCCATTGGCACATCCATGTCCCTTTCAGACAGGGCCAGTTCCACAGGTGAGAGACGAGGACTGTGTCCCAGGTGAAATCTTTCCATGAGTTGGCAAGCTGCAGTGGGGAAGGACTTGCCCGCTTAGAAGGATTTAGAGGTTTTCTCAGTGTTATATATTTATCATAACATTGCTGTTTCTGTAAAATTGACCCAATTTTTCTCCCAGAGTTTTAAGTGCTCAGTGTGAGTCATTTTAGTAAAAACACAATAACTTTAATTACGTAATCATGTCTTCTTCCAACAACTTGTATTTTAATTGAGTTCTATTTTCAGTTAATATTTTTTAACCCTCCAGTTTGAAAGAAGATTCATTCTGTATGATTTTCAGACATTGGAGGTCGACTTTGCCTCTCAGTCGCCTTAATGTTGGGAGGGTTCGTAGGGCACCCGTAGGTGTTACTCACAGGAGGTTACATGCTTCTGCCAGGTAGCAGAGTAAGAACAGCATCTGAGGGTGCTGAGGCCACATGGGGTTGGTGCATATCGTAACCATCAGGCGGCCTAGAGGATTACTGAAATGAGAGGGCTGCACAGATAGGAAATTAGCCTAACAGTCTGCAGTGTGTTTAAAGAAACTCATTGCCAGAAAAACATTTCCCAGTTTGGAAACCTTAAGAAGCATCATCAAAACAGTTTTATGGAGGAAATAGTGAAAGTGAGGGGACAGTAAATGGAATAGATATGATTATTCATCATTAATTGAAAATTAATTTTCACCTTCTCAGTTTTAAGGTACAAATCTAGTAATGGCTCATATATGAAGCATACTCCATCATTTGAAACTTACCTGTTAATAGTTACGATGTTATTAGAACTAAATGTTGGTGGTTCTGGAAAAAAAGAGAATTTCAAGTGAATTCCATTTTAAGAGAACCTCAAAACTTCATGCTAGAAGTTAGGCTTGCCAGTAGCATCCCCTCTCCTTTATATTTTGATCAATTATAATCATACCCAAAACATCAAGTGAAGATCAAGGCTTTATTAAGGGATGTTCAGTAACTCCCAAAGTTATCTCCTCCCAAACCTTTTCTTGGCTTGGAGAGTGCTGCTGGAACTCATGTCTAAAATTGGCCTGCCTACTATCTCCCCCAAATCTGAGTTTGGGATTCTGCCTTTAGGGAAAGTGCACTGGAGGCTGTATGGAGAACCGAAATCTGCCTCACAGATGTGGTCTCTGCTACAACAGCAACCAGAAAGCCACCCTCTAAACCTGCTTTTGGAAAGCCATTTTGTATCCTGACCCTGTTAAGGCAGATGAATCTCACACACTAGGCAGTGTGTGGTGGGGTTGGGGGGTGGGGATTGGCAAGAAGCCTGGCAGCTCCCACCCAGCCCTCATCCTAGTGGTGGTTCAGTTGGTGGAAGTTCCATTCTTATGGATGTAGGCAGAAGTGAAGAGAGGAAAAGTAATGATTTGCCTTATGAAAGGGTTATTTTTCAGTGGCCAGAGGGGTTAAATAAAGGTGAAACCAGTAGTAGAGTCACTGAAGATGTAGAGAAAGCATGTCAAACTCGCAGCCCACGGGCCGCACGTGGCCCACAATGAATATTTTTGCGGCCCAGCTAATATAACAGTATGTAAGAAAAAATTTCATACTTAATTTTTACAATATTCTGCTATACATAATTATTTATAATGAACTACAACGTTCGCTAATGACTGATTACTGTAATTGTGTTGTTAGTGTTGGGTTGTTTGGTGTGCGCAACAGGAAATATTTCACTTTCGTAGAACAAGAAAAATAGATTTATTTGTATTATCCTTATTAATTTGTGCAGTTATTCAGAGTCTGGTAAGTTAATGTTCAAGGACAAAATTAATTTTTATTAAAATGTTCTATTATTTCATGTTAACGAAAACTCATTTATTTCAGCACTTTGTATTCAGCATATCTCTATCGAAATAAACCTACGTTTCTATGAAAATTGAAACTTTTGTTTTTTTGCGGCCCACATAAACTTAAACCTTGTTTATATGGCCCGTGTTAGCCTTTGAGTTTGACATGCTTGGTGTAGAGCAAGTATCTAGAAATGATCGAGTTCTCTTACTGCTATGCTTTCCTGAGCTCTGGAACTCAGTACTGCGCCGCCGCCAGCCCTGTGTGTGTGGGCTCGGCATGACTAGACCCTGGCCAGGGCAGTCCTCCTGCTAGTGAGCACTTGCTGTGTCTTGTCCTGGAACATTTAGTATGTCACCACTACTTGATATAGGAAGAGCACTTTCCACTTACCTAAGTCGATGGGCAGTGTAAACTTTGTGTGTCTTAAACAACTCTGGAGTTGGCCCCTCACCAGCAGGAACTTGTGTTACAGCATAGTTTTCTTTATTTTATATGCACAATCTCAGGGTGTGCCCACTGTATTCTCCGAGAATACAGGGTGCCTGGTGCCCTCTGGAGCTGTACAGTGAAGAACAAAACTGACTCGTATAGGCAACCCTCTGTTACCTTTTCACATTTCCTACCACCTCTCTGGCCTTCAGAAGCTTATCAAATTAAGGCAGTTGAGGCGGCCAAGGCAGGTGTGTGTGCCCAGAGTGACCTAAAATATCTGCCAGTGCAGGCTGACATGGTCCCGGCTGAAGCCTGCTCTCTTTCCTAGTGCCTGCTCCCACCCCCACCAGCTCCCCCCAGGCCCAGGTCACACCTAGCGAGCAGACCAGCAGCTCCCACCTGTGGGGGTGGCTGGCATAAGCAAGCACAAAAAGTAAAATCCTCAGCCTGGTAAGGTTGTCATGACCAGGCTTTCAGCACTTGAGGAGGGTGCTGAGTCCCTCATTTCTGGGACCCAAGACCTTTAAGCTAAGGGGTAGCACTCATGACTGGCATGGCCTGTCTCTTGAGAGCCCAAGGGAACAAAATCATTGCTCCCTCAGCAACAATGGCAGGGAAATAGGTTGGATTCTGCAGGTTGCTCATGCATTGCTGCTTAAAAGGGTTATTTTCTTTTTTAAGGGTGAGAACTCTAAGAGTCAGGGGAGGACCTCCTTCAGGCTGCCTGAAGCAGCCACATCCAGCGCTGATGTCCGCCAGGCCCCTCCCTGGGGTACAAATGGTGGTTTGCACCAGCTCCCATTGTTCTCCTCATATGGTCTCTCTTGGCTTTGGTGCTGCTGCCACTCCTGCAGGGTCAGGGGAGGGTGGCATTGGACATGGAAGGGCAGTAGTGTGTGGTGGATCAGAAGGTGGGCTTGTGAGTCCAGCCAGGGATTCAGATTCCTGCTTTACCTGTTCTCACTCTGTCCTAGGGTGAGGCCTAACCTCCCAGTGCCTTCTGAGTTACTCTGAGGATTGAATGAACTAACAAATGCAAAGCACTTCTCATAGTCCCTGGCTCAGAGTAATCACTCAGCAATTTACAAAGAAAAGAACCTTGTTCAAGCCTTCTGTTTAGCACTTTTCATAAGGCTTCTCAATTAATCTCCAGTGAATCTTATGTTATTCTTCCTGTTTTATAGGTGAAGAAACTGAGACTCAGATTCAGTGACTGCCAAGTTCACCCAGCTAGTATGCCAAGATTAGAGTCCAGGTCTATCTGATCCAAAGCCAGTGCTTTTTCTACCCCACTACACTGCCTTCCAGAACAATGACCCTTTTTTACATATTTTGAGATTGTTACCATGTTCTTCCCAAGTCTTCCCCTTCTCCAGGCTGACCTGACCCTATTTCTTTCTCTCTCCCCATCGCCCTTCATATGCATAATCCTAAAGCTATGTGTAAACCTCTGGACTAGTTGGTTGTCCAGGTCTCATTTGAGCTGTGGGGCTGTTGCTCTGGTGAGGCTGTGCCTAGTCCCCTAAGGGCAGGCAGGGCCTGTGGCATTGCCTCTCCTATGGTAACCACCGGCCTTGCAGGCAGAGCTGGTACTTGTCCAGTACCCAGCCAGCCTTGGTGACTAAACATGTTCTCTATGAAAGTCACTAAGACTATCAATCAATGAAACTTTAAATTTTCTTTTATAATTATGTCTTAATAGCTAGTACTCTCATGAACCTTTTTTTTAAAATATGTTTTGGTTTCAGAGAGAAGAAGAGAGAAGGAGAGAGGGATAGAAACATCAATGATGAGAGAGAGAGACTTCGATCAGCTGCCTCCTGCACACCCCCTACTGGGGATCAAGTCCATAACCCGGGAATCTAACCATGACCTCCTGGTTCATGGGTCAACGCTCAGTCATTGAGCCATACCTGCAAAGCTCACAAACCTTTTTATGTGCTCCATAGTAAGTACCAAACAGAACTTTAAATATGTAAAATTATGACCACTTACCTGTTTAGCTGAAAAAATTCCAGGAACTGGTTGACAGAATTGTTTGGAACTCTTATATTAGTCCATTCTTCCTTAGTCTTGGCAGAGGTGCTCATCCAGGGATCTCAGTGCTTACTGAGCTGCTTTCAGGGGCCCTTAGAAACAGCCAGAACTCGGGGATGTACATATGTTTAATGGGTTTTAAAAATGCTAACATCTAGACTTTCCTGCTATAGAATCCATTCGAAATACCCCCAGCACTGACACCATGCCAGCCTCCTCGTCTCAGACATGCTGTACTGATCACCAGGATCCTGAAGGTGCTACAAGCTCCTCTTACTTGGCCAGCTCCCAAGAGGAAGATTCAGGCCAAAGTCTTCCTACCGCCCACGTTCGCCCTTCCCACCCATTGAAGAGCTTTGCTGTGCCAGCCATCCCACCCCCGGGTCCACCCACCTATGATCCCGCGCTGCCAAGCACACCATTACTGTCCCAACAAGGTGAGTGAAGACAACAGCACTGGAGGGACCCTTTAGCTCTGGCTTATGGAAAAAATTGCCTCTTCTTTAAAGAATAATAAAGCAAGTACCCTTCAAGCTTCTCCCCTCTCAGGGAGGGTGTGGGCTTTCTCCTGTGGGAACTGTTGTGGACAACATTCTCGAGAATAAGACCACTGACTCCAATTAGGTCTTAAACAGCAATCGAGGATTTATTGAACTGGCCAGTGCCTGCCACAGGCTTTCTCCTGTAACAGCCCCGAGCTTTGTGCTCCGCAAGCTTTTATCCCCAGGAACCACAAAAGTCCTTGATTTACAGTTACAAGGGTCTAATCAGGACCTTGACGCGCTGACGTCTGGGAGTGGGAGACTTGGAGTTATGCCTGGTTACCTATCCTTGACCCCATCCTTGTTAAAATTTTTTTACTGACATTCAATTCATCACAGACCCAGAGACTAACTGGCCGGGGAGTGAAGGCTACTTTTTATAGGTTGTTTTGGGTGCAGGATCCTTGGTGGTCATACCCAGTGGCATGCCTATGCGCAGCAGATAATCATCTGCTCAGCCTCCCAGAATTGCCTCCCTCCACAGAGCCTCTACAAGCCAGAGGAGGGGCGGGAGGCCAAGGATTGGAAACAAGGGAGAACCTTAGGAAATGAATTCCCTGAGTTCACATAGCCAACTCAAAGTCCTCTGACCTCAAAGGCATGCTTTTCCCCTACTCTTCCATATTATTATCGATTGCAATGGTTTGTTTCAAAATAAGTCAGTGGTTTCCAAGCTTTTTAGTCTTAGGACCCCTTTATACTCTTAAAGGCTGCCAAAGCCACAAAAGAGCTTTTCCTCAACATTTACTGTATTATAAATTAAAACAGAATTTTTTAAAATAATTCTTTATTGTTGAAAGTATTTATGTATATATGCATACAAGTTCTTTGGTTGATTGCCACCCATCCACCCTCCCCCGCCTTCCCTCTGAAATGTCGCACTCTTAAAAAACAGAAATTTTAAAACTATTTTATTAATTTTAAAATAGCAATACACCTGCCCTGGCCCTGTGGCTCAGCTGGTAAGCCAAAAGGTTGCAGGTTTGATCCCTGGTCAGGGCACATATGGACATATGGGACACAACCAATCAATGTTTCTCTCTCTCTCAAGCCACACACATACATCCTTCTCCCTTCCTCTCTCTAAAATCAATAAAACATCCTTGGATGAGGATTAAAAAACAATAAAAATAGCAATACATCTATCATATTAAGATAAATAGCATAGGTTAATGAAAAATAACTTTTGAAAAGAAAAATATAGTTAGGAGTGACATTGTGTTATATTTTTGCAAATCTCTTTAATGTCTGACATAATAGAAGACAGTTTCATTCTCCTACCTGCTTCTGTATTCAGTCTGTTGCAATGTGTTGTTTTGTTTGAAGTATAAGAAGAAAAATCTGGCCTCACAAATATATGGTCAGAAAAAGGAAGAATATTTTTATAACTTTTTTTTCATATAACTGCAGATATTTTTTGATATTACAGCAAAACTCAGCAAGTTGTAGTTTCTTACAGTTTTATGTGTAATGTGGAATCAGAAATCATCTCTGCTCCATTAAAATCCATCTGTCTTGTACTTTGAATGCATGATATTGAACATACCACACACATTAGTCATTTGGAAATGTTGGTTTACTAACTTATACAGATCTTCCAAATCTTGATATATCTTATTGTATAATATCTAAAAATACATTCATTAATATCACCAAAGTCTGTAAATATTGGGAAGTTCTCAAATTCATGGTGGCAGATCTGGTTGGTGATTAGAGTGTCAGCTCACACACCCAAAGAGTTGCAGGTTCGATCCCAGGCCCTGGTCGGGGGCACGTGTGGGAGCCAACCAACCAATGTGTCTTGCACATTGACGTTTCTCCCTTTCTCTCTCTCTCTCTCTCTCTCTCTCTCTCTCTCTCTCTCTCTCTCCCCGCCTCCCTCCCTTCCACTCTCTCTAAAAATCAAGGGAAAAAATATCCTTTGGCGAGCATTAACAAAAAAATCAAAAACTCATGGTGGCAGATAGATGCAAGGTTTTATTTCTGGGATCGGTTATTACTTTACCTCTTTAATTTCTGATTTTGTTTATTTGGGTCCTTCTCTCTTCTTGGTGAGCCTAGCTAGTGGTTCATCAATCTTGTTTATCCTTTCAAAGAACCAGCTATTGGTTTTGTTAATCTTTTGTATTGTTTTTTTGGTCTCTATGTCATTTATTTCCACTCTGATCTTTATTATTTCCTTCCTTCTGCTTATGCTGGGCTTTTCTTATTGCTCTCTTTCTAACTCTTTGAGTTGTAGGGTTAGATAATTTATTATCATTTTTTCTTGTTTTTTTGAGGTAGGCCTGTAGAGCTGTGAACTTCCCTTTCAAGACTGCTTTCACTATGTCCCATACATTTTGGATTGTTATGTTTTCATTGTCATTTGTTGCCATGATGCTTTTTATTTCTTCTTTGATCTCTTTGGTAACCCAATCATTTAGCCTCCAGGTGTTTGATTTTTTTTCATTGTTTTTACTGTAGTTGATTTCTACTTTTATGTCATTGTGATCTGAGAAGATGCTTGATTTGATTTTCTAGAATCTGATGTAATTGTTCTGCACCGGGCCTGGGAATCCATCTGTTTAAAAGTACCCCTGTGTCCAGGATAGAGCAGGTTTGAGCATAGTTGTTTTAGATGCTGGATACAATGGCAAACCACCCAGATAACATCCTTGCTCACAGGAAACCTACGTTCTGGAGTGTAAAAGGAGGACCATCAGCACATGGAGAAGATAAATTCATCTAGTGCCAAGTTCAATGAGAGGACTGAAATAGAGGGAAAAATATAGAGGTACTGAGAAGGAGCTACTTTTGAACAAGTGGTCTGGGAAGCCATCTTGGGGAGGTGAGATTGGAACAGAAACTTGAATGAGTTTATTATGCTCAAGAGAAGAGGAAAAGAGAAGAAAAGGTTTTTTTTTTTTTTTTTTTTTAAGATTTTCATTTATTTTTAATTTATTGTTGATATTATTACAAATGTTCCCCATTTCCCCCCTTTACCCACCTTCACTAATCCCCCCAACCTCTGGCCATCACGACAATCCCTACTTTATTTACTTTTTTTCTTTCCTTTTTTTATTATTATTAAGGTATTACAAATGTGTCCTCAGACAAACCCACAATTCAGT
>NW_006287066.1:445604-458139 GCF_000327345.1 Myotis davidii | reverse complement strand
GTTTCCTGCCACCCTTGCCTCCATTTCGTTTACTTCCTTTTCTGATGATGCCTGTTTTTCTTTCATATTTGGGTTGGTTCTTTGTTTCACCATGATTTCTCTTTTCAAGGTGTTTGGTTATGAAGTTCTCTCTCTGCTTTAGGGAAAAATCTAACCTTTCGGTGAGACGAAGCAGTGCTCCTCTGAGTTCATGTAGAAGTAGTAATAATTAAAAATAAAAATATAATAAAAATAAAATGAAATGAGAAAAAAATTTTAGTTTCTTAAGTAAAAGATAAAAAATAAAAAAGTGAAGCAGTGAAGGTCATTCACTTCCTCTACTGTTCTGCCTGGCACGTCTGTTTCCTGTCAGGTAGTCAGCACAGTGTTGAAGATCCCTGAGATCCACAGCTCCTCTGTGTCATAAGCCACAACCTGGTTTTCAAGCAGGTGGGATCTCTCTGCTCACTTCGTTTCTCAGCCTGCCTTCAGTTGTATTTACACAAGAGTCAATTTCTGACACACCCCCTGGGTGGTGGTGTTTCTGTATTAGTTTCAGGGACTAAATGGCTCCTCTACCCAATGTTTACACTCTTCTTTCCCTGCTGCACTTAATACTGGGTTGGAGGGACAACTGACCCAGAGCCGGTTTCCTGCTCGTCTCTCCTTATTCTGATCCCTAGTTTCCAGAGAAACAACTTTCCCCTGCAGTCTTGGTGAGTGTTTTTAATTGGAAGATCCCATGTACTGGGCTTAGCATGAAAAAGCAAGGAGGTAAAAAAAAAAAAAAAAAGGCAAGGGAACTGCGCCAACTCGTGTCTTTTTCACCTGTCACTGCGTGGCCGATATAGAACTTCAGGCTGCCTTTCTGGGCACAGTTTCCCATGGCTGTGGGCTTATATATAGAGCCCATAGAGCCCCCCTCTGCCAGCAGCCCTGTGGACCCCCTTCCACATTCAAGGGCTACACTGACCCCAAGGGGCGCGAATTTGGTGGGGGGCAGTCTCCTTCTGAGACTCTAGTGTCCCCTGCACACGTTTCTCCCTCCAACCTGGATCCCAGATCACACTTCTCTCTAGGCCAGTGGTTCTCAACCTTGGCTACACACTAGAATCACCTGGGAATCTTAGAACCACTGCTCTAGGCGATCTCTGACCTTTCCGTCCCCGATTGCCTCACCAGCTGTGTTTAATTTGCCAATTCTGGGTGGGTGTTAGTTGATTCAGCTGTTCCTTCTATCTGCTCTGTGAGAAGGTGCAGGGCCCGTTCGTGTATTCGATGCCACTTTGTCTCCCCCTGGACAAACTTTTTAGGCGCCTGCGGCTGGGGAGGCTGGAGTCTCAGTGTTCGCACCTGAGGCAGCTGGTCCCTGGGTGTTGTGGTTGTAGGGTCACGGGAGGTATCCAAGGTTTCCCCAGTTGAAGATAAGGCTGGGATTCCAATCACAGCCGCTCTCTCCTTCAACATGGCACGGTCTCTGCGGCAGAACCGGCCGCTCTGGGAGATTTTCAGCAATAGTAGAGACTGCCCAGCCAGGGGAGCCTGGTCCACCAGTCCCCAACAGTCCTGTGGAACATAGCTGTCCCTCACTCACAAATACAGACACGCCCCGCACGTCCACACACTCTCCTTTCACTCTCTCACTCACACTATCATGCTGCCTGTTGTTCCATCTTATTTCTAGATGCAGGGTTTTAAAAACTCTAATTTTACTTGAAATTTAAATACTGTCCATTGTTTTTCTTGAAGTGACTGGCTTATTTCATTCACTTTCTAGAAAATGTCTGCCAAATGCTCAAGTCCATGATACAAGTGATAGTATAGCTCGCAACCCCGGCTGCCCAGGGTGTCTGGTGGGAACAGTCCTCCCACCTCGGTGTACAGCAGCAATCCTGTGTGCATACTGTCCACTTGGTCATATAGAATATTTAAAAGCTGTGTAATCAAGGTCCATATTTAATAAAATAATTTTTACTGTTTCATAAAGAATGATGTTAAACTGCTTTTTAAACTTAACCCCTTCCCCGGCAGAAACGTGTATACTCATTTTCACAAAATGTTCTTTTTCAGTCGTCGACGAGTATACTAAGAAAATATGGTAAAAAAAATATGGTTTATAGGAAGACGAGTTACAAACTGTTTTCATAACCAGCATCAAAAATACTATATAGAACCAAAATAAAAAAATTAGTCTGAAAAAGAAACGTTTTTAACAAAAAAATTGTTGGGGAAGGGGTTAAAGTGTGTATCAGTGAGTGACTTTACATTTTGGGGCCACTGCCTTCACCTGTGCTTGGGCTCTAGCAGTTTTATGTCCTGTTGCTTTTGTACCATCAGGGTAAGGGCAAAAAATACCATAGTATTGTTATCAAAAGAGTTTAATCTACCATATATCCTGCAAGGGGTCCGTGGATCACTGTATTTGAGGCCCACTAGACTAGGAGGTTAGTTTTCTACAGCCAAATGGAATATTTCTTCTGGCCTCTTGGATGCCCTGCTTTCTCCCTCCTTCCATCTTGGTCCAGGTCCTTCTCAGTGCTGGATTGCTCACTGGGTTTGGGTGTATCCCTCACTGGGTATGTCCCGTCACGAGGTCTGGGTGGAGCAAGCTTAACTACACACCTGACAGTGCCCTTTCTCCTCAGCTCTGAACCATCACATTCACTCGATGAAGACGGCCTCCATTGGGACCTTAGGAAGGAGCAGGCCTCCTATGCCCGTGGTGGTTCCCAGTGCCCCCGAAGTGCAGGAGACCACAAGGATGCTGGAAGACTCCGAAAGTGTAAGTTCATGGGGCCATCAGCCCAGCCAGCTGTCCAGGAGCATGTCCCAGGACCTGAGTGTGCAGGTCCCGCTGAGGCTGTGCTGGCCCAGAGTATGAGGCCGGTTCACTCATTCACTCCATAGACACGCTTGACAGAGCATCTCTCTGAGCCAGGAACTATGTGGAAGCTTCGATCTGCTTTCTCTTATACTCACTCTGATGTATCTTGGATTAGCTTATCACACCAGCCCAGCTAGCGATTATTTTCTCCCCCACCCATTGCCACCCTCCTTTTAGTCTTCTCTCTCTCCTTCCCCTCCCTGCCCCTCTCATCCTCTTTTCTTGGTTTGAGTCATCCACAGCTTCTTTCATCCTTCAGTCCCACACTTCCTGACCTTTTATGAGCAGGATGCAGGAGGGGAAGGTGCCTAAGTGGATGCTTTCACACCAAAAATCAACAGGGCCGCCCTAGCTGGTTTGGCTCAGTGGATAGAGCATCGGCCTGTGGACTGAAGGTTCCCAGTTCGATTCCAGTCAAGGGCACATGCCCAGGTTGTGGGCTCATCCCCAGTAGGGGGCGTGCAGGAGGCAGCCGATCAGTGAGTCTCATCATTGATGTTTCTATCTCTCTCCTCCTTCCTCTCTGAAATCAATGAAAATATATATTTTTAAAAAATCAACAGGACCTCTCCTTGATTTTTCCCTCTTACGTTCTAATAAATACATCTAACTCCACATTTCCAAGTACAGGACTCTTTAAAAGAGGAAAGCTTGGAGCCCAGAGATTATGGGACATACTGATTGTGACAGAGACCTAGACAGACTTGAGTATCTTGTGACCCTGGACAGAGTCGGAGGAGAGGCATTTTGCATTGTGAAGAAATGGGTGGTTACTGGCTTGGGGGCTCAGTGGCCTTGGCACCTCCTTCAGTCTGGCCCCTCTGGGCCAGCGGGGTTTCCATCATCTAGTCTCTCGGCACTTTGCAGACTCTAAGGCTCTCTCTGGGCTCGGCTTCTGGATGGCTCCTCGGGTCACACCCAGTAACAGTGTTCTCTTTTCCGTAGAGCTATGAACCAGATGAGCTGACCAAAGAGATGGCCCACCTGGAAGGACTAATGAAGGACCTTAACGCCATCACGACAGCATGACGTCCTTCACCAGGACATGACTCCAGAACTGAGTCTAGAAGTCTTGGGACTCAGCTTAGAAACAAGGAATTACACAGAGGATGAGAGACAGCACTTGAGAACACAGCGTGAACACACGGACAAGCCTGTGCCTCGTGGGGCTGCTTCTGGTCGGCCCGGAAAAAGCCCATGTCGAGGCAGCTTCCCTTCACCTGCTGGCACACTGCAGGACCGGGCACCATGGGCCAAAGTTTTATATCTAGGGAAGAGGCAAGAAACACAGCCACCCTTTCACTTTGTGGTCAGGCTGTGTCTGTGCTATGACTGCATCGCCTTTACAGAGTGTAGACATTGGCATTTATGTACAGTTTTATTTGCGTCCTATTTTACCTTCAGAAGAAAAACACTATCAAACCAAGGAAGTCGTGGTGTTCTCCACAAGTGGTTGACATTTAACTTGTCTGAATTATGTATGGAAAGTCATCAGCAGCGTGGGTTGTTCCAGGGGTTGGCTTGGTTTTTTGGTTTTTTGGTTTTTAATTATGAGTCATTGCATCCTCTACCAGCTGTTAACCCATCACTTTGAGGGGGGAGGAAATGTTGCATTGCTGTTTGTAAGCTTTTTTATTATTTTTTAATTATAATTATTAAAGGCCTGACTTGCTCCTCTCATCACTGTGAGATTACAGATCTATTTGAATGATATGTAACATTGAAAGAACTTGTTTGTTGCTTCTGTGCAGTTTCAGTATTGGGGTCGGGGGGTGGGAATAGAAAGTGGAGGGGCTGCTGAGTTCCTGTGAGTGTTTCTATTGTACTTTCTTCAAGAAGCCTGCGGAGAATGGAAGCATCTGTATTATTGTCCTTCCCTGGCGTGTCCATCTCTATTGTCACTAAATTGCAACTGGAGTTTCATGTGGACCTAGTTAAAAAATTCTTCTGTGCAATAGGTGGGTTCGAGGATTTAGCTGCCCTGTGTCTTGGTCAGATCCTGATGAGAGTGCAATGCCGAGCAGTCAGGTACTGTATTCACACTTGCCAGAGGTGTTGTAGACAGGGCAGCCCCGCTCCTGGGTGGTCAGAGAACAGGGTGAGCCTTTTTCCTGCTTTTGTCATCTGTTCCCACTGGGAAAGTTGAGGGTTAAGGAAGGAACTTTGTTTCCACTTAAGACTCCCCTCCAGTTCCTGTCCTTAGCCAGCCCAGCTCTCCCTTCCATGTTGCAGGGGCTGATTTACCCCTGAGGCTCCCACTTCTTTCTGAACGTGGTTCTTTAAGTATCAGCAGACAGGGACAGTGGTGAGGGGCACAGGAGGCAGCTGCCCCTCCTCCATCCAGCAGCTCAGCTAAGCCCCTGGTTAGAATGGGCAGCAGGAGGTTTCTGAGGTACACTGCATGGCCTGGCCACACACAGAAGCCTTTGCCTTTGCAAATAATTCTTATTTTCTTTTTCTTAAAAGGGTAAGGAGCTGAGATGTTGGGTTGTTTTTTTAATATTAAGAATATATTATGAAAAAGTACAGGACAGCCCTTCAGGCATTTTCCCCTATTCCCCAGCAAATCCCCAGGAGAGAATGTGGAAGGCAGTATAGATCAGCGGTCACCAACCGGTGGTCCGTGAGGTCCGAAAGGTTGACGACCGCTGCTCTAGACGATGAACTCTTTGTATTTATTATTTTGGGGCAATGAAAAGTGCAGTGCTGGAACTCCTGCTGCCGCGTCCCTGCTCACAGATGGTGCTACCAGGCAGGGTTCTGCGAAGCCAGTGCACTTAACTGACCCTGAAAAGAGCACTCCGGCACCAGGTGGCTGGTTCCCCAGACACTGTCTCATCTTCGCCCAAAGAAACATATGCTCGGTGTTCAGGGCATTTCCTCCCATGAATCTTAAGACCTGTTACCTCAGGACCTTGGTACCTGGACACTGCCACAGAGCTGGGGCGGGTGGGGACTATTTTTAAATAAAGTAACTGCTCAAAGTTGGGGATTTTTTAGAATTAAGAAAAAGGAAAGCTATTCTGAATTGCACCTTTTCACAATTTAATACATTTTCTTACATTTTCTGTGGTTTTTTAAACGAAGCCATTGTATGTGTTATAATGTCCTAGGTGAGCAGCTGCTCAGCAGCTTCCTTCAGGAGCATCTGGAACAGATGTGTCTGCGCCTTGTTGCCTGCGGGGGCTCTCAAGGGCTGCTGGGACTACTTGCTGTACACACTTGTTTGGCCTTTTCTGTAGTTGATGCTGTAAACTCTATGGCTTTTTAAAAAAACAATTTCATGTTTTTATTTAGTATTGGAATTCCAATACACTTTTTTAAACCATTCAAACTCTGGTCAACGCGTTATTTTCCTTTTTCCTTAAGAAAACAGAACTCGGGGTCCCCTGTTTCCCAGCCTCAAGTTGACTTCACCATTTCCCTCACAACTATAAAGGCAGGAGTTCTCAGGGCACCATGGAGGTGTGGCCAGAGAGCCAGGAGGCTGCAGGCAGAGGTTGCCCATTAGCCCCGAAGATGAGTCCTATCCCCACTCCTCACTGCTGCTCTGCAGGAACTGAGCAGCCTGAGGAACCACAGGTGACTCCTGTCAGCCCAGCAGAAAACTGTAGCCGCTGCTGAAGGGTGTGTGAGCCTAATCCCTGCTGTGGCGGTGCCCTGGGCAGCAGCTGATGCTGTTGGCACAGGACAGAGCACCCATGCTAGCCTGGGCCTTCCCACTCCCAACCCTCTTCTCTTGGGTGTGTGATGCCTAGAGCAGGTATCTACAAGGAGTCCCTCCCTGCCTTCCCAGGCTGCCTCACCTGACTGCATTTGCTCCATGCCTTAGCTTGGGCTGCTATAACAAAAATACGTTGACGAGGTCTTAAGCAGCAAACATTATTTCTCACAATCCTGGAGTCAGGGAAACTCGGTACCAGAATTTTGCAGGTGTCTGCTTCCTGGTTCAGAGAGTCATGAATGTCTTCTCACTGTGTCCTCAGGTGGTGGAAGGAAGAGCTCTCTGGGGTCTAAGGGCACTAATCCCATTTCATGAAGCTTCACTCTCATGACCTCATCACCTCCCTAAAGCCCCACCATCATACACCATCACATTGGGGATTACGATTTAACACAAATTTGAGATACAAGCGTTCAGTCCATAGCACTAAGATATCATGGAGCACAAGGTCTGGGCTCAGAATGGTGATGAAAACACAGCCATAGGCCTGCCCTCCATGAACTGCCGTACAGTGAGGGCTGGACATGGAACCCAGTGTCCTGTTACTAACTGTTCCCACGGCCCTCGGGAGTTCATCTGCTCCGCTGCCCAGTGTACTTTATGAAACCCGCATCCCGTCATTCCCGTTAGCGGTGCCCCGCTGGCTTCGGGGTAGAGTGGCAGCCCCCAGTGCTAAAGCTGTGCTAGCCTGCCACAGCCGCCAGGCCCAGACTCACGTGCTGTGCACCCAACACCCCAACCATGGAAAGCTGCTTGGGAAACTGTTCCTGGAATTCACTCCACTGCTGCTACTTTTTTAGCTAGAGACCCAAGTGCTGCCTCCTCCGCATCCATAGGTGGAACTCTTGGTGCATTTTACTATACACTGATACATCTGTCAGTCTTTTTACACTGGACTGTGAAGGTAGTGGGGACACATTTCTCACTCCCCTCCCAATGCCTGATGCCAGCACCAATTTCTGACAACAGCAAATATTGTCTCCTGGATGGGCAGACAGGAAGACCTGGCCTGGAGCATATTGGAAAGCTCCCCACACATATTGGGGAGCATATTGGATGCACCCCAGCTCCTCTTGGAGGCATCCCAGTAGGTCCCTAGTGACACTGTTGTCAGGATCCTCCCATCCAGCAGCCATGGCCCTTTGGTGTCCTGGGATGAACTTGGACGATACAAAGACCAATCTGCCTGTCAGAGGGTAAGAAGTGATTGTGGTGTCACAATGACCAACTGGGTGTTGGGAACCAAGGCAAGAATGTCCTCCAGATTGGTCTAGGACATTGGTCGGCAAACTCATTAGTCAACAGAGCCAAATATCAACAGTACAATGATTGGACTTCTGCGCATGGGCCACAAAGTTTCAATCACACTGTACATGCGCACCCGCACATGATATTTTGTGGAAGAGCCACACTCAAGGGGCCAAAGAGCCGCATGTGGCTCGTGAGCCGCGGTTTACCGACCACAGGGCTAGGATGAACATTATGAACAAGGCTCTCTATGAGAAGAAATGCCTTCTTTTTCCAGCCAAAAGCTCCTCCCAGTTTCAGCCACCTTCCTGCCAGGGGTGTGGTCTCATGAGCAGAGAGACTGGAGAACAACCCTTAGATTGATGGGGAAAATGTATGGGCAGGTTGTGCAAAAGCAGGAGCCATGAAGAGCCAGCCCCACCCACACAGACAAAGGCCCAGACAGCAATTGCCCAACTCTTCACTTTGAGTCTCCAGCTAGCAGGCGGGCTAAGGTCAGAGGTGGAAGACAGTAATTGAAGGAAGATAATCCTATCTAATAAAAGAGAAACATGGTAATTAGCCATACCTCCACTACCCTTCCCACTGGCTAATCAGGACGATATGCAAATTAACTGCCAACCAAGATGGCGGCCAGCAGCCAGGCAGCTTAAAGTGAACATGAGGCTTGCTTGCTTCAGTGATGGAGGAAGCCAACATTCCCCGCCTGCTGCTGCCAGCCTCTGAGCTTGCAGTTTGAAACATTGTTACAAATATAGAAGCTAAACAAAGCCCCAGAAACCTGCTTCAGCCAGCCAGGATTACAGAGCTGGAGTTGAAACAGTGTTTTGATTATAGAACCCAAACAAACCAGATACCTGCTTTCAGCAGCCAAGGCCTCAGAGCTGGAGCCAAGCCTCAGAGCTAAAGCTGGCCCAGAATTAAAAAGAAAAAGAAAAAAAGGAGCAGTTGGGAGCTTCAGCCCCCTGCCAGCCTGAAAACAGCCCTCAGCCCCTCACCCAGACTGGCCAGGCACCCAAGCGGGACCCCCACCCTGATCCAGGACACCCTTCAGGGCAAACCAGCCGGCCCCCACCCATGCACCAGGCCTCTATCCTATATAGTAAAAGGGTAATATGCCTCCCGGCACTGGGATCAGCATGACAGGGGGCGGCGCCTCAACCCCCTGATCCGCCCTGCTCTGTGCATGACGGGGGGAGCTCCCTAACCCCCTGATCACCCTGCAGCTCTGTGTGAGGGTGCGGTGCCCCAACCCCCCCCCAACAGGCCCTGCTCTGTGTGTGATGGGGTAGAGCCATAACCTCCCCATCGGCCCTGCCTTGAGTGTGACAGGGGACGGCGCTCCAACCCCCTGATCTGCCCTGCTCTGTGCATGACAGGGGCGGCACTTCAACTCCCCAGTCAGCCCTGCTCTGAGCCCGACCAGGGCCTGCACTTAGGGATTGGGCCTGCCTTCTGCCACCAGGGAGCAGGCCTAAGCCAGCAAGTCGTTATCTCCTGAGGGGTCCCAGACTGCGAGAGGGCACAGACCGGGCTGAGGGACTCCCCACCCCCATGCCGAGTGCACAAATTATTGTGCACCGGGCCTCTAGTATAATAATAATCTTTAAAAGTATCTAATGTTGAAAAAATGATATTTAAAACTCTGATTACTCGCTAAGCAGAATGAATGATGTTCATCTCAAAATGCTCTTTTAGTCAACTAGGAATTTGATGAGTCCAGAAATGAAAAGATGGCTTAGAACTGAGCTCAGACAGGGTCAGAAGGAGCTCTTGCTGAACTAGAGAATAAAGAATTTGAACTGCACACTGACAGCAGGTATAATCAACAAGATGGTGAGAACAGGAGATGCTAGGTGGGAAGGTCCCCTGATGTGAAATGGCTGTCCTTGAGGTGCCCCAGAGGGCTTTTTAAAATGAGAAGATGAGAGGTAATGTCAACACTGTTTGCTCTTTGCACTTCTCTGATGTAACCCCCCCCCCCAGCTCCCCACATCTTGTAGAACGTCTGCCACGTGTAGGAAGTCTTGAGTGAGACTGGTTTCCCCCAACAAAGAGAGGGGCATCTGGATGGAGCAAGGTCTGGCATGATGAGGGTGACCATGAATGGAGCCGGTTTACTCAGAGCCAGAAGTGACCAAAAGAATCTAAACCTGAAAATTCACAGATAATCCAGGGGACAGAGGGAAGAGGGTGAGACTTTTCACAGGTCAAAAAAATGTGAATTCCAATCAGATTGGAATTCTTAAAATCTTATCTGGATTTTAAGAGTCAGACCTCAGCTTGTATCTGGGCTGCAATCATTTTACATGTCCGCACCCAGCATCTCAGTGTCCTGTAGCAAGCCCATCACCCTGTTGTAGGTATGCATGCTAGTTTGTTAATAGTTCTACCTTCTGTAGACCTAGTCCTCCAAAGGGGCAATTTGGGAGCCATTCTAAACTCTTTCCTCAATACCGCAGCACATGGCTCAGCAAATCTTGCAGCTCTTTCAGGTGTCTCCCAAAGTGGCTTCTCTTTGTCGTTGGGCCAATTCCTCATTGAACCCTGCCCCTGACCAGCCTTAGCCTCACACAACTGTGGGAGATTTTTCTAACTCCAATCTGAACTCTCTCTACCCTGCTCGGTATCGTGCGATAGTTCCCTTACCCCATTCCCAGCCCACCCTCACCCTGTCACCTGCCCCGCAGAATGGAGTCCCATGTGGCCCTGTGTGCCTCTTTGCTTCTATTTTCCACTTAATCCTTTCACCCAAACTTGGCCCTAACAATGCAGAGCAATTTACACTGACAGAATAAGTCATGATATTTAACCTCTTACTATTCCCTTTGCCTCAGTGCTCTCTTCCTCCTGCCCTCACTACTGGCTTTGTTTGCCTGATAAATTCCTACTCATCCAGTCTCCTGATTGTTCTTGTTCATATTTCTGTCTCTTCCAATACATGTAACTCCTGAAGGAAAACAATCCTGCTTGTTTTGGGATTCTCCACCCAGTGCCTGTCACTGTAGGTGTTCACTAATGACCTTGCCTGGTGAGGAAGATGGCCCAGTGCTAGGGGAATTTAACAAAGTCTGAATTTTTCTGAGAGCATATACTCAGGAAGGTTTTGCAGAGGTGGTAAGACTGAGCTGAATCTAGGAATTTATATGAAGCTATCTATCAGGAGAGAGAGGAAGCCACTGCAAAGCTGAGAAGCTGCCCACTTCATGTGACCATCAACACAGCACCTTCAAGAGAACTATCCTACGTCACACTGAGCCTAGGGCCTCTGGAATTGTGCTCAGCTTCCTGTGATTGGATGAAGCCCCCGGGCACCAGGAGGCCACTGCAGAGGATCTGGAGGATGCAATGAGCTGGCACTATCCTCCCCAAAGCCCTGGGTCACTACAAGGGCAATTCTGTGCCCAGCCAAGCTGCATTTGATTGGCCAGGTACCACACGTGGGGTTCAGGCCTAGAGAGTTAAAAATAAGGTGGCTTCCTTTCATAAACTCAAACCCAGGTCTCACTCAATTCTGGGGAGCTTTCTGAAAGAAGGATCTGGGATCCATTCCTAAAGACAAAATGATGGATCAGGCTCCCATAAGCAAAGCTGCCTCAGAAATGACAGGAGAACTAGCTGGTGAACATTCTAGACTCACACATAGAAGGGAAAAACTTGTTGGAACTGAAACCAAAGAGATCTTGGTGTGGGCAGGTGAAGTGTGAGAAGGAATATTTGGGGCCGGACAGAAAAGGTCTTCCTCACCCAAGAAGCTGGGAATCATTCATGGTTTCATAAATATTTCTAAGGGCCTACTGTGTGCCAGGCACTGAGGGTGCACAATGAGTAACAGCCCCTGCGGATACATTCAGACACTTGACAGAAATTACCACCCAGCAGGAAATGCTAAGACACTTGACACAGTGATTGGGCAAAGCAAGGAAGGGACTTCCAACACTGACTGCAGAGTCTGGGGGTCTCAGAGTAATGACCTTGAGAATGGCAGGGCTACACCAGAGAAAGGAAATTGGGCTTCTTTTAGCATTGTTTGCAGTCCCTCTGAAAAACAGGGGCAATTCAGATACTGGTCAAATTACAACAGAAATGCTTTTAAAGTATTTGATCAAAAGGTAGCAAGGGAATTCCCCAACACAGGACCAGAAAGCTGAACCGAAGTGGTAAACCAAAAGGGAGGCTGGCGCTTTCCTTGGGAAAAGCCTAATACCAGAAACCTGAAAGCGGGGAGAGGAGCCACCCTGTGCTGCAAGGCAAACTTGTGAGAGGGTGGCCCAGGGAAATCAACCTGTCAGGGAAGGACACCGAAGGGCAGCCTCGCAGGCACTTCTCTGCTAGAAAATTAAGGAAAAAATCCTCAGCTTCTTTCAGAATTTGTTGAGGATTGTTGCGTCTATAATCATAGGGAATATTGGTCTGTAGTTTTCTTTTTCTTTTTTTATTATAGCTCTGGTTTTTGTATCAGTGTAACACTGGCCTCAAAGAATAAGAAAAGTGTTCCCTCCTCTTCGGAGTTTGTGAAAGATTGGTGTTGTTCTTTAAATGTGTGATAGAATTCACCAGTGAGGTCGTCCTGGGCTTTTCTTTATGGGAAGATTTATTACTAATTTAATATCTCTGCTTGTTCTGTCTATTCAGATTTTCTATTTCTTCTTCTTCTTTTTTAATTAAATCTTTATTGTTCAGATTATTACAGTTGTTTC
>NW_006287066.1:444253-445228 GCF_000327345.1 Myotis davidii | reverse complement strand
CAAATAGGTGTTCAATATCTTGCTCTCTCTCTTCTTCTGGCACCCCTATAATTCGGATGTTGGTACACTTGAAGCTGTCCCAGAGGCTCCTTACACTAATTTCATATTTTTGGATTCTTTTTTCATTTTGCTTGTCCAGTTGGGTGTTTTTTTAAAAAAATAATTTTTATTTCTTGAAGTATTACAAACAGTATTAAATATGTCTCATTTCCCCCCCTCCCTTGACATTCCCCTGGCCCCTACCCCATAGTGTCTTGTGTCCATTGGTTATTCTTATATGCCTGCATATAAGTCCTTCAGTTGATCTCTTACCCCCACCCAAAAACCCTCCCCAGGCTTCCCACTGTAGTTTGACAGTCTGTTCAATGCGGCTCTGCCTCTGCATCTACCCCTGTTCATCAGTCTATACTGGTCCCCATTATCTGTCCCAACCTCACTGGAGCCGTCCCAACCTCACTGGGGCCATCCCTACCCACTGGGGCTATCTCTACCTCACCGGGGCCGTCATGACCTCACCGGGGCTGTCTCGACCTTGCTGGTGCCGTACATCGCCAGGGTCTTTTTGGCCTCACCGGGGCCATCCCAGCAGTTGGGTGTGTTTTGCTTCTTCATATTTCAAATCTTTGACTTAATTCTTGAGATCCTCTAGTCTGCTGTTGGGAGTCTGTATAATATTCTTTATTTCAGTCAGTGTATGCTTAATTTCTAGTTGGTCCTTTATCACAACCTTGAGGGTCTCACTAGATTTCTTGAGGGTCTCATTAAGTTTATCGGCGGTTTCTAGAAAATTCTTGAAAAACCTTAAAAGTGTGGTTTTGAACTCTATATCCAGTAATTTGCTTTCCTCCATTTCTGTCATTTGTGTCCTGTTTCTTTGTCTCTGCATTTTTTATGCTTCCCTGTGTTGATAGAGTGGCTTTCTGTGCTAGGTGTCCTATAGGGCCCAGTGGCTCAGCCTCCCCAATTACCTGAAGA
>NW_006287066.1:441843-443779 GCF_000327345.1 Myotis davidii | reverse complement strand
GAATTTCCACTCAGCCAGCCTTCCTGTGGTTCTGGATGATGTCTGTTCCGTCTTTTAGTTGTATTTTTGAAGTGGTTGTGCGAGGCAGCAATCTCTGGTGTTTACCTATGCCGCCATCTTGGTTTCTGTTCTATTTCTTCTTGATTCAGTTTTGGTAGTTTGTGTGTTTCTAAGAATGTGTTCATTTTATCTAGGTTGTCTAATTTGTTAGCATGCTACTGTTCATAGTGTTCCCTTACATTCTTTTTTATTTCTTTAAGGTTGGTAGGAATATCCCTCTTTCATTCCTGAGGTTAGTATTTTGAGACTTCTCTTTCTCTCATTCTGTGTGTGTGTGTGTGTCTCCTTCATTTTTAGTAGTGTAGTTGAGATTTCTGGGAAGTGCAGGTTATAAGTCTATTTTCTTTTATGTAGAATGAAAGCTAATTAGATTTCCCAAATGAGGAAAAATTGCAACATTTGCCAATAAAAACTTTATTCAGATCTTTGTTAAAGATTGTCATATCAAAGAAACTGAAATTTCAAGTTTACTCACAGAAATAAAAAATTTTGTAACTTAAGAAGTTTCAGAATAATAAATCTACCCCAGAATCATAATTACCAAAGGGGAAAATGCTCTTTGGGCTAACTTTCACAGCGCTCTAATTCTGTATACGTCCACATCATTCAAAGAGAGAGCACGCATTCTTATTACATCGCTTTTGGAAATGAACTCAAATCACCTATGTTCTCCAAAAGGGTCAATTGTAAATTATCAAAATTTGTCAATTTTGTTGATCTTTTCTGATTATCATAATTGTTTTTTATTCTCTATTCCATTTATCTCTGCTCTAATCTTTATTATTTTCTTCTTTCTGCTAGCCTTTCTTAGTTTGCTTTTGTTTTCCTAGTTTTTTAAGGAGAATGTATAGGTTACTGATTTAAGATCTTTTCATAAATATAGGAACATATTGCTATGTATTTCCCTCTGAACACTTTTACTGCACCCCATAAATTTATTATAGTATCTTGTGTTTTTGTTTCCATTCATCTCAATTTACTTTTCAATAGTCCTTGTGATTTCTTCTTTGACCCATTTGTTTTTTTAAAGTTGTTAATGTCCACATATTTGTACATTTTCTTTTGTTATTGATTACTAATTTTATTAGATGGTGGTCAGAGATCGTACTTTGTATGATTTCAATCTTTCTAAATTTATTGAGACTTGTTTTGTGGCCTAACACATGGTCTCATGTTACATGTGGATTTGAGAAGAATATGTATTTTTCTGTTATTAGGTGGAGTGTTCTAGATGCCGGTTAGATGCTCGTTAGTTTGTATTGTTGTTCGAATTTTCTATCCATTGCTGATTCTCTATCAAGTTGTTCTATCCATCATTAAAAGTGGAGTACTGAAGTCTACAACTATTATTGTTGAATTGTTCATTTTTCCCTTCCCTTATGCCAGGTTGGCTTTATTAATTTGGGGGCTCTGTTGTTAGAGGTATATATGTTTATAATTGTTAAATCTTCTTGATGGATTGACCCTTTTATTCTCCTATATAATTAAGAGGTAATATGCAAATTGACTATCACACCCTAGCACAAGATGTCCACCCCCATGTGGCCACAAGATGGCCACCAAAAGATTGCCAGCAGGGGAGAGCAGTTGTGGGCGATCAAGCCAACAGGGGAGGGAGGGCAGTTGGGGGGGACCAGACCTGCAAGGGAGGACAGTTGGGGGCAACCCGGCCTGCAGGGGAGGGCAGTTTGGAGGCACCAGGCCAGGAGGGGAGGGCAGTTGGGGGCGACCAGGCCAGCAGGGGAGAGCAGTTAAGGACAACCAGGCCAGCAGGGGAGGGCAGTTGGGGGAAATCAGGTCAGCAGGGGAGCAGTTAGGTGTCGATCAGGCTGGCAGGGGAGTGGGTAGGGGGTGATCAGGCTGGCAGGCATTAGCT
>NW_006287066.1:441115-441498 GCF_000327345.1 Myotis davidii | reverse complement strand
TTAGAACTTTATAATTTTTATGTATAGTTTTATACTATTTATATTTTTATATTTATTTTATTTATATAGTTCATTCTACCAACTTCTGTCAATTAATTGGAGTGTTTAATCTATTTGCATTTTAATTACTGATAAGGTAAGATTTACATGTGGCATTTTGCTATTTATTTTCTACTAGAGGCCCAGTGCATGAAATTTGTGCACTTCAGGAGGGGATCCCTCAGCTTGGCCTGTGCCCTCTCGCAGTCCAGGAGCCCTGGGGGGATGATGGCTTAGTGGGCCTAAGCCATCAGTTGGACATCCTTAGCATTGCCACCGATGTGGGAGAGGCTCCCACCACTGCTGTTGTGCTTGCCAGCCGTGAGCCTGGATTCTGGCTGAGC
>NW_006287066.1:439544-440430 GCF_000327345.1 Myotis davidii | reverse complement strand
CTTTTTTTTTTTTTTTTTTTTTTGCCAGGAATGTGGTGAAAAACCCTAGATCACTATTTTGGATTCTCATTACCCAAGTTACTAAGAATATTACCAGTGGCATATAGGGAGCTTAGCCAATGAGCAGTCAGAAAAGGTGTTTCCTCTGTAGTTCACACCGATAGCCGGCTTGTCCCCTCCCAGTCCAGGTCTGGTGCCTCTGGCCCAGGCTTCAGGCCTGGGCAGGGGACCCCCATCTCCCCCCAATCACTGGCTCCACCCTTGCCCAGGCCGGACACCTTGGCCAGAGGCGTCGACCCCCATAACCTTCCAATCACCAGATTGGCCCCTTGCCCAGGCCTGATGCCTCAGCCAGAGGCGTCCACCCCCATCACCCTTTGCTCACTAAATCGGCCCCTCACCCAGGCCTGATGCCTTGGCCAGAGGCATCAGGCCTGGACAGGGGACCCCCACCTCCCCCCCATCTCCCTCCCATCACTGGTTCTGCCCCCCAACCCAAGCCTGATGCCTCTGACCCATGCATCAGGCCTGGGCAGGAGACCCCCATCTCCCCCTGATCACTGGCGTCAGGCCTGGGCAGGGGATCCCCATATCCCCCTGATCACCAGCTCTGCCCCCCACCCAGGCCTAATGCCTCTGGCCCAGGTGTCAGGCCTGGGCAGGGCAGCTCCAGACCCCTCTGATTGCCAGCTCTGCCCCCCGCCCGGGGCCTGATGCCTTGGCCAGAGGCGTCAACCCCCATCACCCTCTGATTGCCGGATCGGCCCCTTGCCCAGGCCTGAGGCCTCTGACAGTACCTTCGCTATGCTTCCCATTGGCTAATCAGGATGATATGCAAATTAACTGCCAACAAAGATGGCGGCCGGGAGCCACGCAGCTGAAGCGA
>NW_006287066.1:426230-439402 GCF_000327345.1 Myotis davidii | reverse complement strand
AAAGGGAAAAAAAGAGGCTGGGAGCTTCAGTCATTGACCAGCTTGAAAACGGCCTTCAGCCCCTCATCCCAGCTGGCCAGGCACCCAAGCGGGACCCCCACCCTGATCCAGGACACTCTTCCAGGGCAACCCAGCCGGCCCCCACCTGTGCACCAGGCCTCTGTCCTATATAGTAAAAGGGTAATATGCAAACTGACCCTAACAGCAGAAAGACTGGGAATGACTGGTTACTATGACACACACTGACAACCAGGGGCAGACACTCAATACAGGAGCTGCCCTCTGGTGGTCAGTGCACTCTCACATGGGGGAGCTCTGTTCAGCCACAGGCCAGGCTGATGGCTGCCAGTACAGTGGTGGTGGGAGCCTCTCCCACCTCCTCAGCAGTGCTAAGGATGTCCAACTGCAGCTTAGGTCTGCTCCCGCTGGCAAGTAGACATCCCCCAAGGGCTGCCAGGCTGCCAGAGGAATGTCTGATGGCCAGCTTAGGCCCAATCCCCCATGGAGCAAGCCTAAGCCAGAAGGTGGTCATCCCCCAAGGGGTCCCAGACTGTGAGAGGGCACAGGTCGGGCTGAGGGACCCCCCCTCCCCCGAGTGCACAAATTTTTGTGCACCGGGCCTCTAGTATATCATATAAAGAACTTGTATCCTGAATATAGAATAAAGAGGTAATATGCTAATTAAACCTTCACACCCTCACAAGATGGCTGTCTATGACCAAGCCAGCAGAGGGGGTTAGTGAGGGATGACCAAACGACTGAGCAGCAGGCTGCATAGGGCAACCAGGCCTGTGGGGGGGCCTTGAGGGGTGACCAGGCTGGCAGAAGGGGGCCAGTGGGGAGTGACCAGGGCTGGAGGTGGGGGGCAGTTGGGGGCAAACAGACCGGCAAGGGGGGCAGCTAGGGGCAACCAAGCCAGCAGCAGGGGCAGTTAGGGGCAATCAGGCTGGCATGCAGAGGCAGTGAGGGGTGATCAGGCCAGCAGGGGGGCCAGTAAGGGGCAACCAGGCAGACAGGCAGGTAAGTGATTAGGAGCCTGCAGTCCAGGATTGTGAGAGGGATGTGCAACTGCCAGTTTAGGCCCGATCCCGGCAGTCAGACATCCCCAGAGGGGTCCCGGATTGGAGAGGGTGCAGGCTGGGCTGAGGGGACCCCCCTGCACGAATTTTGTGCACCGGGCCTCTAGTATCATTTATAATTCAACTAAAGGCCTAATGCACAAATTCGTGCATGGGTGGGGTCTGGTGGTCCCGCCCCAGTGGGAGCTAATTGGGCCAGGCCAGCGGGGGGGAGGGGCTGTGGGAGGTTGGCTGGCCCTGCCCCCAATGGAGGAGCCAATCGGGGGTGGAGCTGGTAGGGGTAGGGGCTGAAGACTGTTGGCCAGCCAGCCCCACCCTCAATAAGGCCAGCTGGCTGGCCACAGTGGGCACCATGGCAACCAGTCATTCAGTTATTCCAGCATTTCAGTTGCTAGCTTTTTATATCTACACTAATAAAAGAGAGATGCGATTTGACCGTATCTTCATGACGTCCACCAGCCAATTAGGATTGAGTATGCAAATTAACCCAACAAAGATGGTGGGTTAATTTGCATACACAGGTGCTGAGCAGCCAGGGGCAAGCAGAGTGCAGGCATTCCGCACCTCCCCAGCTGCTCCAGGCCTCTGGGCACCATGGGAAGGTGGAAAGGCGGCTCTGGCTGGAGCATAGGTGGTGCTGGCAGCCAGGGGAAGGAAGGCCCATTCTTGCACGAATCTTCATGTATCAGGCCACTAGTATATAGATAATAAGAAAACAAATGACTCTGTAAACACAAATGGATAAAGATCTGTATAGTCACTTCACCAAAGAGCCCACACGGATAGCCAATAAACACCTGAAACTATCCACAACATCTTTACTCATTATAGAAATGCCCATTAGAACCAAAGTTAACATTGCACACCCTCTTGAATGGTAAAAACAAAAGACAAATAGTATCAAGTGTTGCAAGGACATGCAATACCTGGAATATTCATGCACTTTCTGGAATGCAGTATTCCAGCTTTGGAAAATCACCTGGCAGTTTCTTATCAAGTTAAACATGTATTTACCAGATGACTCAGCAATGCTACTCCCGGTAAATGATAAATGAAAATTTATTCAAGATAATGAAAATCCATGAAGATTTGAATATGAATGTTCATAGGAGCTTTATTCTTAATAGCCAAAAGCTGAAAACAGTCCAACTATTGAATGGGTGAATGACTAAACAAATTTGGCACATCCATACAAGGATACACAAAACAACATGGACAGATCTTAAAAGCTTTACACTAAATAAAAGAAATCAGATACATGAGATGACATTCTGTATGATTCCATTTATACAAAATTCTAGAAAAGGCAAAACCTCAGGGTCAGAAAGCAGATCACCAGGGTGAGGAGTGGGAGGGGGGAATGGACTGCAAAGGTATATGAAAGAATTTGGAGAATGATGGGAATATTCTATATCTTAATTGTGGAGGTGGTTATATGACTATGTAAATCTGTCAAAATTCATTTAAGTGTACACTAAAAGTGGGTGAATTTTGTTATATATAAATTATACCTTGAGAAAGAAAATAAATACAATTAGCAAATAACAATAAAATACAAGATATTAAGACTAAATCTAACAAAACATACAAACGAAGACAACTATAAAACTATATAAAAGATTTGGCAGAGACGGTTAATGCCCAGTAAATATTCAATATGCTCCCCCACACATTGTAGTAGCTTCCTTTGCAGGTACATCATGGCCAAGTGACAATAGAATATGAGAAGAAGTGAATGTGTCACTGCGGGACAGAAGTCATTCATAACCAGTCATTTCTCCCAGTTGTCTCTTCTCCACCCACAGTGATCTTAGAGACCAGGGATCCAAGTTGATATCAGTGGATTTTACCTAAGCTGTAATAAACCTTCATTGTTTGAAACCAATGAAATTTGGGGCTTTTTATATTGGGTAGCTATTGCTAATTACCCTGAAAAAAACACAAGAAATTAAAGAAGAACCAGATGCAGGAAGAAGTTATACCCTTTTGATCAGTAGGAATACAAATTTTAATAATTTATGTAATTTCAAATCAGAAATCCATCAAGTTCATGCATCTTAACAAACTCATTGTACAATGTATGTGGTAGCACAGACTAGAATAGTCAAGATGTTCCTTAAGAAGAAGAGGAGATCTTGCTGTGATAGTAGCATACTGTAAAAAGCTATAATAATTAAGACAGTGTACTATTTGAACAAGGATAGACACATTGACAGTACTGAACAGAAAGCCTCATCATAGACCCAGATCTGATATATAAATGACATTATAAATTATTAGGAACAATGTTGTCCATATGGAATTGAATTATGCCTTGAGTCAAGGTAAGGTTAAGGACTTTAATATGAAAAACAACACTTTATTTTTTTTATAAATTAATACAGGAGAATATCTTTATAACATCAAAGAGAGATTTCTTAAACCAACAAAAAAAAAGGCACTAAGAAGTATTAGACATTTTTTAAATATTGCTAAGTTTTACTTCATTAAAATGTAAAAATTCTGTTCATCAAAGAACACCAAAATAAAAGTGAAAATACAAGCAATGAAAGGAGAGAAGATATTTAATGTGTGTGTGTGTGTGTGTGTGTGTAAAACTCCCATGAATCAATAAAAAAAGAACAAAAGAAAAGTGGACAAAATGCATGAAAAAATATTGCTCAAAAGAGGAAACACAAATGGCAAATAAATACACAACAAGAATTCAACTTACTAGTAACTAGGAATTTTCACGTTAAGACACAATTAGATATCACCAGATTGGGAAAAAATAAGAAAATCTGATGATCTCAATCATTGGCAAGAATGACTCAAACACTGCAGTTGAGAGTGTAGGGCTACTTAAAACAGCCTGGCATTATTTTGTAAAGTGAAAATTAATTTATCCTGTGATTCAGTTATTCCTCTCCTAGACACAGAGCTTAGAGATCCTTTTACCCATCTTATCAGAAGGCACAAACAAGAACATTTGTAGTAGCAGTGTTTGTAATAATGAGAACTGAAGCTGATCAAAACATCTATCCCCAGAAGAATGCATAAATGGTGGCATATTTATATATCAAAATTCTGTACAGTGAAAATGAGATAACTATATTCCAGGCATCAACAAGGTCTCAAAATTATAATATTGAATGGAAAAAGCAAATTACTAAAGAATACATACAGGATAATAGTACTTACATAAAGTTCTAAATCTTACAAATATATTCAGTGCTATATGATCGTGGAGGGGGGATGGCCACCTCTGCAGCAGGTGATGAAGTGGTGATAATGGCAGTTGGCCTTGGTTCACAGCATGGTCACTTCCACACGCATCCAGGTCCAGCAGAGGCAGCTGCCAACTGCAGATCGTTTTGCAGCACCTAACAGATAGCCAGGGCCTGTCACAGGTAGCAACTGACATTGGCCTGTACCAGAGACACTCCCAAGAGGCCCCAGAGCCAACACACACAGTGGCAAGCTTCAGAGCACCACATAATTAGCTCCACAAGCAGCTTGCCCAAAGGGTGGTCCCAGCGGGCACCAGAGCCCACTGGGGCAAATCCTGCTCTGTGAGGGGGGGTCTTCTCTCACACAGCAGCTCTTATGCTGTGGTCTGGCCAAGCCTCACAGATAATCAGCCTGAGGGTCAACCCCACCCACTGATGTGCTACCAGCAATCAAAGCTCAACTACAGCAAGAGCTCACATATCACCCACACAAGGGACACTCTTGGAGCACCGAGCTCGGATGATAAGAAAGACTGAGCCACTGGGTTCCACAGGATATCTACTACATAGGCACCCTGCCAAGACTGGGACACATAGCAGATCTACCTAATTCAGAGAAACAAACACAGAAAGGTATCCAAAGTGGGGAGACAAAGAAACATGACCCAAATGATAGAAGAAACCTCCAGAAAAAGAACTAAATGGAAAGCAATCTACTAGATATAGAGTTCAAAATACTGGTTATAAAGATGCTTAAGGAACTTAAGTGAGAAATTCAAGAAAAAGATAGCAAACACACAAAACAAGGACATAGAAACCATAAAAGAGAACCAATCAGAATGGAGACAATAACTGACATGAAAAATACACTAGAAGTAATCAATAGCAGGTTAGATGAAGCAGAGGACTGAAGCATTGATTTGGAAGACAAGGTAGCAGAAAATACCCAATCAGAGCAGCAAAAAGAAAAAAGAATTTAAAAAATGAGGATAGTTTAAGGGGCCTCTGGGACAACATCAAGCAAACCAATAGTCCCATCAAAAGGGTAGTAGAAGGGAGAGAAAGAGAGCAAGGATTGAAAACCTATTTGAAGAAACAATGATGAAAAACTTCCCTAACTTGGCAAAGGAAAGAGAATACAAGCCCAGGAGTCCCAAATAAGATAAATCCAAAGAGGCCCACAGCAAGTCACATTATAATTAAAATGCCAAAGGTGAGAAAGACAAAGAGAGAATATTAATTTTAGAAAGAGAAAAGCAGTTAGTTACCTACAAGGGAGCTCCCAGAAGACTGTATGCTCATTAGTCAACAGAAACTTTGCAGTCCAAATAAGACTGGCATAAAATATTCAAAGTAATGAAAAGCAAGGACCTACAACCAATACTCTTCTACCCAGTGAGGCTACCACTTAAAACTGAAGGACAGATAAAGGGCTCCCAGAGAAGAAAGAGCTAAACACATTCATCACCACCAAACCAGTATTACCAGAAATTTTAAAGCGGCTTGTTCAAGAAGAGGGGGGAAAGAACATAAACATGAATGATAAAATGGCAATATCTGTAATCACTTTAAATGTAAATGGATTAAATGCTCCAATTAAAAGACATAATGTAGCTGCATGGGTAAGAAAAGAAGACCCATGCTTATGCTGCCTACAAGAGACAAAAGGTACACACAGACTGAAAGTAAAGGGAAGACTCGCTGAGGCCCGATGCAGGGCCAGGTGTCCAGGCAGAGCACAGGCTGGAGCACGGGGCAGAGCACAGGCCGGAGCACAGGCCAGAGCGCCTGGAGGGGGAGGCAAAATCTGGGCCACGGGCGGACAATCAGGTCGACTGTTCCCAGTGAAGGACCTTCCTCTCACTGCTGAGGAGTGACCATGGGCCTGCTCGCCTACCTGAAGACCCAGTTCGAACTGCATCTTCTCATCGGGTTCGTCTTTGTGGTGAGCGGGCTGGTCATCAACTTCATCCAGCTCTGCACCCTCGTCCTCTGGCCCCTGAACAAGCAGCTGTACCACCAGCTGAACTGCTGCCTGGCCTTCTCGCTCTGGAGCCGTGAGTACCTCAAAGCACCGCTGGGCGTGCTTCTACTCACAGGGGAGTGTGCACAGATGCTCAACCCACACTCGTCATTAGGGCGAGCAAGTGGCATTTCGACCACTGACCTTGGACCTGCAGTGGTGGCAGCTTTGTGAGGGTTAGCCCAGTGCTTTGGGACTTGGAAATAGTCAGAAACTCAGTCCACCATTAGCAGCCCTAGAAGCTGCCAGTACATGGCCAATCTGTCTCACTGATCCCCGGGCACCCTCCCCTCTCTCAGGAAGCCTGTCATTCCACTTGTGTATGTCACCTTTCTGAATCAATTACCTGTGTGTAGACATGCATGTCAGTTACCTGTGCACTTGTGTCTCTGTGTTTATACATTCGAAATAAATCAATTTTGGGCTATCAGATGGACAGACTAAAAGCTATTTTTAAAAAAGTAAAGGGAAGGAAAAAGACATTCATGCAAATGGGAAATGAAACAAAGGTGGGGTAGCAATATTTATATTATACAAAGTAGACTTTAACACAAAGGATATATTAAGAAAAAAAGGACATTACATGATGATAAAGGGATCAATCCAATAAGAGGATATAATCCTTTTAAATATTTATGCACCCAACATAGAAGCAGGCACCTAAATATATAAAGCAAATACTGATAGACATAATGAAAGAAATAGACAACAGTAATAGTCATAGTAGGGTTCTTGAACACCCCATTGACATCAATAGATATATTTTTCCACAGAAAAATCAATAAGGAAACAACGGCTTTACATGACACATTAGCCCAGATGGATTTAATTAATAGTTTTAGAGCATTTTACCCCCAAACAGTAGAATATACATTCTTTTTTAAGTATGCATGGAACATTTTCAGGATAAACCACTGGTAGACCACAAAACAAGATCCAATAAATTTAAAAAGATTGAAATCTTATCAAGCATCTTCTCCAACCACAATGGCATTGAAACTAGAAATAAATTACAAAAATTTAAAAACACACAAACAACATGGAGGCTAAATAACATGCTATTAAACCATGAATGAATTAACAACAAGATCAAGAAAGAAATCAAAAGATACCTTGAGACAAATGAAAATAAAACCACAACAACCCAAAATCTATGGGACACAGTGAAAGTGGTACTGAGAAGGAAATTCATAACAATAAAGGTCTACCTCAAGAAACAAGAAAAATTTCAAATAAACAATCTAATCTTACACCTAAAGGAACTAGAAAAAGAACCACAAACAAAGCCCAAAGTAAATGGAAGGAATCTATGTATATAAAAGCCTAAATGACCAAATGACTGAACGGTCAACCGGTTGGTATGATGCACATTGACCACCAGGGGGCAGACGCTCAACACAGGAGCTTACCCCCTGGTGGTCAGTGTGCTCCCACAGCCAACCCCCCATGCCCAGCCAACCTCACATGGCCCCTCCCCATGGCCGGCCAACCTCTTGTGGTCCCTCCCCCCAGCCTTCTGGCCCATCCATTGGCCCTGATTGGGGCGGGGGCGAGTCGGCCAACCTCCCACAGTTCCTCTCCCCCAGCCGGCCACCCCCCCTAACCCCATCAGCCCCAATCACCAGCCAGGTCAAGGGACCCCACCCATGCACAATTTCGTACATCAGGCCTCTAGTAAAATAATAAAGAGCAGACTGAAAATAAACAAAATAGAGCCTAAAAAACTATACAAAAGCTCAATGAGCCTAAGAACTGGTTCTTTGGAAAGATAAACAAAATTAATAAGCCTTTATCCAGACTCATCAAGAAAAAAATAAAAAAGACCTAATAAATAAAATAAAAAATGAAAGAAAAGTGACAACCATGAGCAACACCCTCAAGGAGTGGACTTGCAGGCACTGGAACCCTGCTGAAGTAAGTTCTGCCCCATATTTTTGGGTCCCTGCATAGCAGATCCTCCACTATAGTCATGACCAGTCCTTGATGATCCTTGGGATAAATCCCTCCAATTGACATGACAACAACAATAAAAGCTCAACTACAAAAGGAAGGTATATGTAGTCCACATGGGGGAATGACCTGAAGAGTCTTGCTTGGGTGGCCAGGGTGGCTGTGCCATTGGGCCCCACAGGACATCTACTATGTAATGCCACTCTGCCAAGATCATGAGACAAAGCCACCCAACCTAATACATAAAAACAAACATAGGAGACCAGCAGCCAAAATGAGGAAACAAAAACAAAAGAAAATTTCCCAAATGAATAAAAGAAAAAAACTCCAGAAAAACAACTAATCTAAATGGACACAAGCAATCTATTACATATGGAGTTCAAAACACTGTTTATAAGAATGGTCAATGAACATAGGGAAAAAATAAATTAACTTAGTTAAAACATCGACAAAGAGGCAGAAAACATAAAAATGAAGATAAAAAACATTAAAAAGGACCAATCAGAAATGAAAATTTCATTAACTGAAATGAAGAATGCACTAGAAAAAATCAATAGAAGAATAGATGAAGCACGGTACTGAAACAGTGAGTTAGAAGGTAAAATAGCAGAAAATACCCAATTGGAACATCAAAAGGAAAAAAGAATCCAAAAAAATGAGAATAGTTTAAGGGACCTCTGGGACAACATCAAGTATACTAATATTCACATCATGGGGATGCCAGACAGAAAAGTGAGAGAGAAAGGAATTGAAAACCTACTTGAAAAAAATAATGAAAAACCTTTCCTAACTTGGCAAAAGAAATAGACATACAAGTCTAGGAAGTTCAGAGAGTCCTAAACAAGATGAACCCAGAGGGGTCCACACCAAGACACATCATAATTGAAATGCCTACAGGTAAAGACAAAAAGAGATCATTAAAAGCAATGAGAGAAAGGCAGTTAGTTACCTACAAGGGAGCTTCCATAAGATTGTCAGCTGAGGGAACTTGCAACCACTTGCTCCCAACAACAGTTGGACTTGCAGATGACCTGCAGGGCAGCCAGCATGAAAAAACCAGTTGAAGTGAGGCTGACCTGAAATATTGTGAACATGGAATGCAGACAAAAGACAGAGGAGACGCGAAGAGGTTGAGCCAACTCATGCAGGTGCATGGCTGGGAAACTGGAGAGATTTTGTGGCAGTGCAGCCCCTATACTCCTGGAAGTACTGGGTCTCAGCCCCGTGCAGGGATCCCCAATTCAGAAAAGCAGAGAAGGGACGGGTACTCTGTGTAGCACCAGCTAGAAAAAAGCAGTGGAGATTTACTACACCTTGAGAGCTCTAACCACAACATCCCAGGCAAAGAGCATTGCCTTTGTTACAGCTCCAGGGACAATCACTATGATCTGGGACTGGGGGAGTGGCCATGCAGCAAAGCTCCACACTGCAGAGCTAGCTGCGGAGGAGCTGATTGGTACACCCAGCAGTAACTGAGAAGGCCTCCATTCCCTGGTAGGACATTGTGTAGAGAGATGGAAGGGAGACTGGTCTGTGTGTCCATGGAGATAATCTAGAAAAGGTGAGAAGGAGGGAGGGAGGGAGGAAAGGAGGGAGAGAAGGAAGGAGAGAAAGAGAGAGAGAGAGAGAGAGAGAGAGAGAGAGAGAGAGAGAGAGAGAGATGGGACTTCCCTACTTCACTTCCACCTCAAGTGCACTGAACCCTCAAACTGTGAATGTGCTAGATTTGCCTGTTCTGCTGAAATCTAAACCAAAGAAAATGGCTGGGGACTAGAAATCTGCACTGATACTGCTCAGTCTGATCACATGAGGGACACAGACATTTGGCCAGTCAGATCCTGAGCAAAGGCAGCCCAAGGGCAGCCGGCTGTACAGAAAAATTCAAGTGCCAACCAGGGCTGATCTTTTTTATCCCCTCATACTCTGAGTGAGAGAGTGCCAGGGAGCCAGGTGGAGCTGAGGTGTTGCAACAGTGTCTCCCAGGTGGGTTTCTGTCTGGAAGACAGAGGGACGTGTGCTGAGCCCTTTCATAGCATTACAGGGAAGCAGATCCAAGCTCCCCAGTGAGTATAGTCAGCCTAGCCCTAGGAAAAAGAGGAAGAGCCTGTCCCCACACCTACAAAATTACAAGCACTGCCTCCAACATGAGTCTGTTTAAACCACCCCAGCCAGATCCTGGATATCCCTGCGGAAGAAAGATCCATGGGGAAAGGGAGAGCAACTCAGATAAGGGACATTCAAGGGGCGAGACCCCACGCCACCAAGTTTCTGGGCTTCAGAGGACCACCCACTAGACTGTTTGGGGCTCTGCACTGCCAAAAGTCATATGGGTGACTGAAAGCCAGGCATGGATAGCCACTGACATTGATTGCCCCAGAGAACCTACTGAGAGGCCTGCGACCTGCACACCAAGGGACCAGGGTTGGACAACATCAAACTAAAACCTAGTAGCACTACAAATAGCAGATCCAAAGAGTGAGTGCAATAGGCACCGGAATCTGTGTAGCAGAACTCCCACTTTTTTTTTTTTATCTTTTTCTTTCTTTATTATTATTTGGTATATAATCTTCTCTTTATTTTTTTTATATTTCACTTCATTTCTTCTTCTCTTTTTTCTCTCATGTCTTTTATTGCTCTTTCCTTTTCTCCATATAGTTTTTTCTTTCTCTTTGTTTATAATCTTTTTTTCTATTTTTCTCTTCACATTTTATATTATTTTAGTCATTATTATTCCCCCTTTAAATATTATTATTGAATATATGTATTTTTCTTATTCTCTTCTATTCTTATTTTCTTTCTTCTTTCCATCTTCTTTTCTTTCACATTCTCCTATTTCATTTCCTTCTTTCTGCTCTAATTCCTTTGGTCTCCTGTATTATAGTACTCTCTTTCCCCCCTTTCTTCCTCCACGTGATCCGGGTCCAGGGCCTCAGGAGGAGCCTGCCAATAAGGTATGTGCCCTTGAGGAGAATCCAACCTGGGACACTTCAGTCCACAGGCCGATGCTCTATCCACTGAGCCAAACCACCTTGGGCCCTCTTCTCTTTTCTTATTCTTTTTTGTTGGTGGTGGGGTTGTTTTTGTTCTTGTTATTAGATTTTATTAGGTATGTGGGTGTTGGTTTCAATTGTTTTGTCTTGTTTTATTCTGTCAGCACCAGTATAAGAGTTGCCACAACACGGTTGGGGTTGAGCCTCATAGTCAGCCAGCCTGAGGGCCAAATCCTCAAAAGTGACAATAGCAATCAAGAGCCAGTTGCAGAAGAGGACCCACATAATCTATACAAGGGACATTTCTAGAGCACCTAGCTCAGAAGATCAAGGAGACTAACACCAGTGGGTCCCCTAAGACACCCACTACAGAAGGTCACACCACCAGGACTGGAAGTCATAGCAAATCTACCTGATAAATAAAAACAAGCATGAAGAGGCAGCCAAAATTGGGAGTCAGAGAAACAGGCCCCCAATGAAAGTACAAGAGAATTCTCCAGAATAAGAGCTAAATGAAAGGGAGATAAGCAATTTATCCAATATAGAGTTCAGAATAATGATTATAAGGATGATCAACAGCATGAAAAAAAGATAGAAATTATGAAAAACAACCAATTGGAAATGAAAAATGACATATCAGAAATAAAGAATACACTGGGAGGAATAAATAGTAGATTAGAGGAAGCTACAGATCAAATCAGGTAACTAGAAGACAGGGTAGAAAAAAATCACTCACTCAGAGAACCGAAAAGAAAAATAATCCATGCAAATGGAAATTTGAAAAAACGGGGATAATAATACTTATATCTGACAAAATAGACCTCAAAACAAAGGCCATAAAAATGACAAAGAAGGTCACTACATAATACCAAAGGGATCATTCCAATAAGAGGATATAACCCTGGTAAACATACATGCACCCAATATTGGAACACCTAAATATATTTTTAAAAACTCTTGGAGGACTTTAAAGAGAGATTGATAGCAATAGTCATAGTAGTGGATTTTAACACCCCACTAACTGGACAGATATTCTGGACAAAAATTAACAAGGAAACAGTGACTCTAGATCAGATGGATTTAATTGACATTTATAGAAAACTTCATCCCAACAATACAAAATATACATTCTCCTCAAGTGCACATAGAACATTCTCAAATAGATCACATCTATTAGAACACAAAATAAGTCTTAACAAATTAAAAAAGATTGAAATTATATCAAGCATCATTTGGATCACAATGACATGAAACTAGAAATCATTACAATAAAAAAATACTCAAAAACATTCAAACACATGGATGCTAAATAGTATGTTATTAAACAATGAATGGGTTATCAATGAGATCAAGAAACAAATAAAAAACTTCTTGGAAACAAATGAAAATGAACACACAACAACCCAAAATATATGGGACACAGCAAAGCAGTCCTGAAAGGGAAGTTCATAGCATTACAGGCCTACTTTAAGAAGTAAGAAAAATCTCGGCGAGACCAAAAATGAGTAGACAAAGACACCCCCCAAAGGAAAGAAAAGGAGAAATCACCAGAAAAGCACTAAGTGAAACAGAGGTATGCACTATGTCAGAAAAAGAATTCATAATAACAGTCCTAGAGTGCATAAACCAGATGGAGGAAAAACATCAACAACTTATGTAAGAATCAAGAAGAAATGGATGAAAAACTCAATAACTAATGTAAGAATCATGAAGAAATGAAGAGTGATATAGCTGCAATAAAAAACACCATAGAAAGCTTCAACAGTAGGAGAAGCAGAGGACTGAATTAGTGAGTTGGAAGACAGGAAGCAAAACACACCCAAACTGCACTGCAATTGGAGAAAAAAATTAAAACACAGGAGGAGAGCCTAAGGGAGCTTTGGGACAACATGAAACGAAACAACATACGAATAATAGGAGT
>NW_006287066.1:422198-422647 GCF_000327345.1 Myotis davidii | reverse complement strand
ACGATTCTAAAAAATTCAAGAGGAAGGAACACTTCCATCATTCTATGAAGCCAGCATCACCCTAATACCAAAACCAGGTAAAGACAACACAACAAAAGAGAATTACAGGCCAATATCCCTCATCAATATAGATGCCAAAATCCTCAATAAAATCTTAGCAACTCGGATCTAGAAGTACATCAGAAAAATTATACACCATGACCAGTTTGGATTTATCCCAGGGATGCAAGGATGGTACAATATCCGCAAATCAATAAACGTGATACATCACATAAACAAATTGAGAGAAAAAAACCACATAGTCATATTGATGCAGAAAAAGCATTTGACAAAATCCAAAACCCATTTTTGATAAAAACTCTCAGCAAAGTGGGAATAGAAGGATCATACTTCAACAAAATAAAAGGATATATGACAAACCCACAGCCAACATCATACTCAATAGACTA
>NW_006287066.1:407788-420475 GCF_000327345.1 Myotis davidii | reverse complement strand
GTAAGAGATCAACCGAAGGACTTGTATGCATGCATATAAGCATAACCAATGGACACAGGACACTGGGGGGTAGGGGAGGCCGGGGGAATGTCAAGGGGGAAAAAAAAGGAGACATATGTAATACTCTTTGTAATACTTGAAGTAATAAAACAAAATTTAAAAATAAAAAAGAAGAAAAATCTCAAATAAACAAAATAAACATTCTGACTCTATACCTAAAATAAGTAGAGAAAGACAACAAACAATATAAAGGATTGGAAGAAAATACTATGAACAACTATATGCCAACAAATTAGACAACCTGGAAAAATGAACAAATTCTTAGAAACATAAAATCTTCTAAAACTCAATCAGGAAGAATCAGAAAATCTTAATAGACCAATAACAACTACTGATATTGAAGCAGTAATCAAAACTTCCCAGTAAACCAAAGTATTTGACTGGACCCTTCACAGGTGAGTTTTACCAAACATTCAAAGAAGAACTAACACCTATCATCCTCAAACCATTCCAAAAAATTCAAAGGAAGGAAGACTTGCAAACTCTCTTACAAGTCCAACATTATCCTAATTCCAAAACCTGATAAAGACACTAATCATAAAGAAAGTTATAGGCCAATATCCCTGGTGAACACAGATACAAAAATACTCAACAAATATTAGAAAATTGGACCCAGCAACACATTTAAAAGATCATACAATATGACCAAGCAGAATTTATTCCAGGGATGCAAGACTGGTACAATATTTGCAAATCAATAAATGTGATACATCACAAACAAAATGAAGGATAAAAATCATATGACCAGGTCAATAGATACAGAAAAAGCATTTGACAAAATCCAGCAGCCATTTATGATTTAAAAAATTATCTGCAAACTTAGAATAGAGAGATTATCCCTCATCATAATAAAAGCCATTTATGAAAAACCTATAGCAAACATCATATTCAATGGGCAAAAACTAAAAGCATTTCTCTTAAGATCAGGAACAAGACCAGATGTCCGCTTTCACCACTCTTATTCAACACTAGAGGCCTGGTGCATGGGATTCGTGCACTGGTGGGGGGTGTGGCCTGTGGGGATTAGCCTGCTGTGGGAACACTGCTTATCCCAGTCAGCCGAGTGGTACTCCCACTGTGGGAGCACACTGACCACCAGGGGGCAGCTCCTGCTTTGAGCATCTGCCTCCTGGTGGTCAGTGTACATCATAGTGACTGGTCGACTGGTCTTTCTGGTCATTCTGTGGTTCGGTCTCTGGGCTTTTATTATATAGGATAGCACTGGAAGTCCTAGCAACTATGATCAGACAAGAAGAAGAAATAAATAACATGGAAATTGGAAAGGAGGAAGTAAAATTGTCATTATTCCCAGATCACATGATATTGTACATAGAAAAACCTAAAGAATCCACTACAAAACTACTAAACTTAATAAGTGAATTTGGCAAAGTAGCAGTATACAAAATTCATATCCAGAAATTATGGCATTTTTATAAATCAATAATGAACTTTCAGAAAAATAAACCAAGAAAACAATCAGTTTATCATTACAATAAAAAAAATAAGATACCTAGGAATAAACTTAAACAAGGAGGTTAAAGACCTTATTCACAAAACTATAGGTCACTGGAAAAAGAAATAGGAGATGATACAAACAAGTGGAAGCATATACTATGTTCATGGATTGAAAGACTTAGCATCATTAAAATGTCTATACTACCCAAAGCAATCTATAGATTCAATGCAATCCCTATTAAAATACCAATGACATATTTCACAGATCTTGAACAAATATTCCAAAAAATTATATGGTATCAAAAAAGATCCCAAATAGCCTCAGCAATCTTGAGGAAGAAGAACAAAGTTGGCAGGATCACAATATCGGATATCAAACTATACTACCAAGCCATTGTAATCAAAACAACCTGGTATAAGAATAGGCATATAGACCAGTGGAATAGAACAGAGCTCAGAAATCAACGCACACATTTATGGTCAATTAATATTCAACAAAGGAAGCAAGAACATACAATGGAGTACAAACAGTCTCTTCAATAAATGGTTTTGGGAAGATTGGACAGCAACATGCAAAAAAATGAAACTAGACCACCAATTTACACCATACACAAGAATAAATTCAAAATGGATAAAAGAATCAAATGTAAGTCACAAAACCATAAAAATCCTAGAAGAAAACAGGGAACAAAATCTCAGATATCTCTTAGAGCAATATTTTTGCCAAAATGTCTCTGAGGGAAAGGGAAACACAGGAAAAAATTAACAAATGGGATTATATCAGACTAAACTGTTTTTGCACAGCAAAAGAAACCATCAGCAAAATGAAAAAGAGAATGCACTGTAAGGGAGAACATATTCACCAAAGATTTATCCGATACAATGTTAATCTCCAAAACACATAAAGAACTTATACAACTCAACACCAGGAAGACAAATGATCCTATAAAAAATGGGCAAGGGATCTGAATAGACATTTCTCCAAAGAGGACACATAGATGGCCAATAGACATATGAAAAATTCTCAAACCACTAATCATCACAGAGATGCAAATAAAAACAATGAGGTATCGCCTCACACTGGTCACAATGGCAACTATCAATAAATCAACAAACAACAAGTGCTGGCAAGGATATGGAGAAAAGGTAACCCTAGTGCATTGTTAGGAATGCAGATGGGTGCAGCCACTGTGAAAAATAGTACATAACCTCATCAAAAAATTAAAAATGGAACTGCCTTTTGACCCCGCGATCGCACTTCTGATTATATGTCCTAAGACTTGCAAAATGCCAATCAGAAAGAATAGATGCACCCTATGTTTATAGCAGCATTATTTCTAGTAGCCAATATCTGGAAACAGCCCAAAATGCCCATCAGTAGATGAGTAGATAGAAAAGCTGTGGTACAGTTACACAATGGAATACTACATGGCTGTAAAAAAAGAAGGATCTCTTACCCTTTGAGACATCCTGGATGTATCTGGAGAATATTATGCTAAGAGAAATAAGCAGTCAGAAAAAGTGAAATATCACATGATCTCTCTTATATGTGAATTCTAAAGAACAAAATACACTGATAAACAAAATAGGACCAGAGGTATGGATGCATGGAACAGGCTGGCAGGTGGCAGAGGAGAGGAGGATGGGGAGGACAGAAAGAGATCAACCAAAGAATACATATGCATATATGTATGGCCCATGGACATAGATAATAATGTGATGAACACTAAGGAGGGGTAGGGGCAGGGTGGAGAGGGGCAAAGGGGGGTGGAAATATCTGTAATACAGTCAACAATAACAAAATACTCTCAACTGATTTCTTAACAAAACTTTGCAGGCCAGAAGGTAGTATCATGAAATATCCAAAGTGATGAAAAACAAGCACCTACAACCAAGATCACTCTAACCAGCAAGCTGTCATTTAGAATTGAAGACCAGATAGAAAGCTTCCCAGATAAGAAAAAGCTAAAGGAGTTCATCACTACCAAACCAATATTACAAGAAATGTTAAAGGGTCTTCTTTAAGAAGAAAAATAAAAATTGGCAATAACTACATATCTATCAATAATTACTTTAAATCTGAATGGATTAAATTATCCAATCAAAAGACATAGAGTGGCTGAATAGATAACAAGACCCATACATATACTGTCTACAAGAGACTCACTTCAGATCAAAAGACACCCAAAGACTGAAAGTAAAGGGATGGAAAAATATTTCATGAAAATGGAAAGAAACAAACAAAATAAGCTGGGGTAGCAAAACTTATATCAGACAAAATAGACTTTAAAACAAAGGCTATAACAAGAGACAAAAAAGGACCCAGCAAATCCACGTCTAGGTATTAATACAAAGAAACCCAAAACACTAATTCAAAAAGACATACGCATCCATATATTCACTGCAGTGTTATTTATAATAGCCAAGATAAGGAAGCAACCAAAGTGTCCATCAATAGACTATTGGATAGAGAAGAAGTAGTGCATAGTATATACAATAGAATATGACTTAGCCATAAAAAGAATGAAATCTCACCATTTACAACAAAATAGATGAACCTAGAGGGTATTGTGCTGAGTGAAATAAGTTGGACAGAGGACAAATACCATAATATTTCACTTACATGTGAAATGTAAAGAACAAAACAAACAAACAAAACAGGAACAGACTCATAGATAGATGGAAATTTTTGGTGGTTGCCAGAGGGAGGGGGATTTGGGGGCTGAATGACAAAGGTAAAGGTATTAATAAGCACAAATTGATAGCTCCAAAATAGTCATGGGGATGTAAAATATAGCATAGGGAATATAGTCAATAATATTGAAATAACTATGTATGATGCCAGATGGGTACTAGATTTATTAGGATAATCACTTTGTAAGTTATATGTGTCCAATCACTGGGTTGTACAACAGAAACTAATATAATATTGTAGGTCAACTCTAATTGTAAAATAAAAAATTATTAAGCAAAATAAAGGCCTGTACTTGAAAAACTATATGACATTGAAGAAATAAATTGAAGAAGATACAAATAAATGGAAGCACATAGGCCACTATACATATATATGGCCTATATTGTGCTCATGAATAGGAAAAACTAGCATCATTAAAATGTCTATATTACCTAAAGCAACCAATAGATTCAATGCAATTTCTATCAAAATACCAATGGCACATTTCACAGAACTAGAACAAATAATCTAAAATTTATATGGAACCACAAAAGACCTTGAATAGCCATAGCAATCTTGAGAAAGAACAAAGTTGCAAGTATCACACTACTTGATCGCAAACTAAACTGCAAGGCTACAGTAATCAAAACAACATGGTACTGGCATAAAAACAGACATAGAGAACAATGGACCATAATAGAGAGACCAGAAATAAACCCATGCCTATATGGTCCATTAATATATGATAAAGAAGACATGAACATTCAATGGGAAAAAGATATTCTATCCAATAAATGGTATTGGAAATATTGGACAGCTACAAGCAAAAAATGAAACTAGATTGCCTTCTTACAACATATACAAGAATAAACTTTAAATGGAGTAAAGACTTAAATGTAATATCTGAGACCATAAAATTCCTATAAGAAAACATAGGCAGTAATCTCTTTGACATCTCCTCAGGTAAGGGAAACAAAAGAAAAAATGAAAAAATAAACAAATGGACCTACATCAACCTAAAAAGTTTTTGCAACAGTTGGTTAGAGTGTCATCCTGATATGCCAAGGTTGAGAGTTTAATCCCTGGTCAGGGCACACATAAGAAACAATCAATGATTGCACAAATAAGTGAAACAACAAAGCGTTCTCTCTCTCTCTCTCTCTCTCTCTCTCTCTCTCTCTCTCTCGTCAGTTAAAAAATAAAATAAATAAAAAGTTTTTTCATAGCAAAGGAAACAATACAAAAAGACAACCTACTAAAATGGGAAAAGATATTCGCCAATGTTACTCTGATAAGGGGTTAATATTCAAAATTTATAAAGAACTCCTACTTAGCACCAAAAACAAAAGCAAATAACCCAATTAAAAATAGGAAGAGTACTTATACTCAGAGAGACCATACATGGCCAATAGACATATGAAAAGATGCTCGACATCACTAACTTCACACCTGTCAGAATGGCTATCTATATATATAAAAGCCTAAGCGGCTGTTAGGACAGAACAACCAGAACAACCAGAATGACTGGTTGCTATGATGCGCACTGACCACAAGGGGCCAGACGCTCAATGCAGGAGCTGCCCCCAGCCAGCAGGCCCTGATTGCCAATGGGGCCTGCTGGCCACCCTCCTGGCCCCTCCCCTCGGCCGGGCCTTGGGCTGGGACAGGGAACTGGGGGTGGGTGGCGGTGGACGCGGGCAGTGAAGAGTGGGGAGGTGGGGAGGGGGGGAGGCAGGGAACCTCACGGTGGTGGTGCATGGGTGATGAGGGGAGGAGGAGGGAGGGAGGTGGAAAGGTGGGGAGACAGGGAACCTAATTGGCCCTGATTGCTGGCCAGGCATAGGGACCCCACCTCTGCATGAATTTTGTGCACCAGGCCTCTAGTCATTAATACATCAACAAACAACAGGTGTTGGCGAGAATGTGGAGAAAGGGAACCCTAGTGTACTATTGGTTGGACTCAAAGGGATGCCCACTATGGAAAACAATATCAAAAGATTAAAAGTGAAACTTTTATGATGCAGCAATTTCACTTCTGGGTATTTATCCGAAGAAATCCCAAACATTAATTTGAAAAGATATATGTTCATTGAAGCATTATTTACAATATCCAAGATATGGAAGCAACCCAAGTGCCCATCAATAGACAATTGGATAAAGTTGTGGTATATCTATACAATGGAATATACTCTGCCGTAGAAAGAATAAAGTCTTAACCACTTGTGACAACATGGGTGCACCTAGAGGGTATTATGCTTAGTGAAATAAGTCAGACAGAGAAAAACAAATTCCATATGATTTCACTTAATGTGGAATCTAAAGAACAAAATAAACTAACAAACAAAACAGAAACAGACTTACAGATACAGAGAACAAACTAATGGTTGCCAAATGGAAAGGGGCTGAGTGAAAAAAGTGAAGGGATTAAGAAATACAAATTGGTAGTTACAGAATAGTTACAAGGATGTAAAGTACAGCATAGGGAATATAGGCAATTATATTATAATAACTATGTATGGTGTTAGGTGGATACTAGAATTATTGGGGGGATCACTTCATAAATTATATAAATGTCTAACCACTATGCTGTACACCTGAAACTAAAATAAAATAATATTGGATGTCAACTTTAAAAATAAAAATCAAGTTCAGATGAGTGGTTTTCCTTGGAGAGAGGGAGAGTGATACATGAGAGGACTGGCACAAATGTTTAAAAGTATTTCCTGTGTTCAATTTCTTAAGCTGAGGGATTGACACATGGATGTTTATCATATTTTAATATCTTATTTATGTACAATCTACTACCTACAATGGTTTGATTAATGATTTTTCAATTTGATGATGGTGCGAAAGTGATACACATTCAGTAGAAACCCTACTTCAAATGTTGAATTTTGACCTTTTTCTTAGCTAGTGATATGCAGCATGATATTGTCCTTGATGCTTGGCCTCACAGCACCAATGTAATGTAAGTGTTCTGAGTCTTTTAAGGTAGGCAAGGCTAAGCTACGATATAGGTTAGGTGGATTAAATACACTTTCCATTAACAATATTTTCAATTTATGATGGATTTATCAGACTATAACCCCATTGTAAGGAGCATTACATATTTATTATGTTTATTTATATATTCTCCTGTATATACAAAATATTCCACCCTTAAGAAAAAAAAATTGAAGAAGCAAAATCGTAAGGGGTTGACTGGTACTGTCCAGCCCCACACACGTGCCTGGGGTGGAGCCAGCATAGGGTGGGAGCTGGAGACGACACAGTGCATTGGAAGCTTCAAACTCAAGAAAGAATAAAAGGGCTACAGTGGGTCAGAAAAGGATGAGAAATCACATGGCTACAGCAGCAGGCACCTAGGCTGCAGCGTAGGGGATGTGGGGCCTGAACTGAGGGGAAAGGTGGGAGGCCTTCTCCTCCAGGCCAGGGAAGCCATAGGCACCGGTGCAGTTTCCAGAAAGTGCGTGCGCAGTGAGAAGATGGGGGCCAAGGTCAGAGGCCCAGGAGCACTGTCCTTTGGGAGAAAGAAGAGCCCTTCAAGCTGAGGCTGAACAGAAAGGTGGCAGCAAGGAACCAGGGCATCTCAAGAACTGCGGAGGGCCTGGCAGCAGGGTCACACGCTGCTGGGAGGGCACCACTACAAGGAGCCACTGATGACCTGTCTGGAGCCCTTCCATGGAGATAAGGCGGGAGCCAGACTGCGGTGGCGGAGCAGTGACTCCGGAGGGAAATAAGGTCAGCAGTGGAGGCAACCCTCAGAAGTTTGGCTGAGATGAGGAGGAGCAGCAGATGGAAAAACACACCAAGTCCAGGGAGGCATTTCATTAAACTTTTAAAATGCTCTTTTAAAGTTCCCAATCTGGTTTAGCCCCACCAAGGCAGAAAGAGGGGCCTCAGACCGTCACCCCCCCACCCCCCACCCCCACCCGATGCTGGCAGCTGAGCCCCTCAGTGGTCACTGGGGCTGAAGCATGGCTGCAGTGGCAGGGGAGGGGGGAGGGGGGAGGCAGGATGCTGTCTGCTGACTTGTTCAGAGCTGCTGCTAGATGTGATGGGGAAAGAGAAAGCAAACTGACATTTAGTCGCTTTTATTCTAGTTTTTAAGTTCTCTATGGAGAATACACCCTTTCTAGCCTGCCTGCACCAGACAGACAGCTCCTACCACCTGACCCCTGTGCCACCAGTGGGGAGGGACAGGGTGGTCCCCAGGACCTGGGTGTGCATCTTGGCTGCTTCACATTCTAGCGGACTGGTCTAGACAAGCTCCTCACCTTCTTTGAGCCTCAGTGCCCTTTGGCTCACTGAACTTGAGGCTAATTCTTACCTGTCAGTGTTGTTGTGAGGAAGGAGGGAGATAATAGGGTAGCTCAAAGAGCAGAGCACAAGGTAACTACTTACTAAGTGTCCTTTCAGAGTAAGGAAACAGAGAAGACGTGGCTAGTGTTGCCCTGCCTCCGGGCCCCAGAAGCTTGGCCCTGTGCAGATGCCTGGGGTGGATCCAAGCAGGGTAGACAGGGTGGTGGGTGGGGGTGAGTGTCCTTGCAGCGGGTCCAGCCAAATCTGAGGGGTGAGCGTCCACTCCTCAGGTTGGGCTGGACCCGCTGCAATTCCTCTCACCCTGTGCTCAGCACAGTCGCTGCCTGTGTGCAAGGGCCTCCCCAGATCCCCAAAGGCCGGGCCTATGCCCAGCCCTTGCCCTCCCCACAGTCCTCAGGAAGCACCACTGCCTGGGCCACAGGGGGCAGTTGTCATGGGGATGCTGGGCCTGCTGAGCTGCCTCCTTAGCAACAGGACTTTCAGGTCAGTTACCATGGAAACAGCATCCACTCAGCCATCAGTAATGGGAAGCGGGTTCCCTGCCCTTTCTGAGGACTTTCCTTTCTGCCATGCGGATGGGGCACCACGGCACTCCCTGAGCAGCCAGGAGCCCCCAGGGACTTGGCTTTTCTAATGGCAGATCACTGCCTCTCCCCTACTGGGCAAGGTCCCAGGGCTTACAGGGACCTTCTGCAGCCAGGGGTGGTAGAGGCTGTCATCTAAGGGTTTTACAAGTGTCTGGGGGCCAGGCCTAGCATCCTCCCCAGGGCAGTGGGGAGTAGGCAGCACTTCCTAACAAGGCCTGAATCCAGAGGATGCCCTCAGGTTCCCTAACCCATACAGAGCCCAAAGGCTGTGGCTCATTCTTGGCCACTCTGAAAGGCAACCCTCTGTCCTGGTCATGAAACCCCCAGCTTGGTCACCTTTTGTCCCCAACCGCCCTCCAGCTTCTGAGGGCCCAACTGACCAGGCTAAGATGGTATATCCCTGTTTGGAACCAGCTGGAGCTCATGTGCACATTACTGCCCCCCTCCTCCTTCAGGGAGCATCAGGGAGTCCCAGGGACCCTGGCAGCTGGGGTGGGAAGGATCTCAGTCAGGGTCTCCCCCTCCACTAACTGACAAAGGGCGCACACACATTCTCTCATCCTCCTCCTTACTCTCATCAGCCCATACACACAGCACAGCTGCCTCCAGTGTCCGCAAGTGCTCTAGGGCAGCGGTCGCCAATCTTTTGGACCTCATGGACCACCAGTGGTCCGCGGACCACCAGCTTGCGACCACTGCTCTAGGGGACCTATCCACTGCCCTCCACAGCCTTGCTCCTGAGCCCCCAGTATTTATTCCCCAATAACTTCATTCCCCCTCAATCCCTGGCCCCTAAAAGAAGGCAGCATCTATTGGATTTTTTTTATTTAAATAAAATATACAACACGGCACATTTACCGTTTTCTGTTTTAAAAGTGGAAGATTTGAAAATTGCTTGTGGGGATAGAAGGGTCGACTGACTGGACTTGGCTTCCCCAGCCTCGAGTTGCTGCACTGGGTCAGAGCTTTTATAAAATGTGTATGCGTGTGTAGAGGGTGGTGAGGCCTGCCCTGATAACAAGGGCGCGTCCTCACTCCGCATGCCACTGAACCCTCCACCCTCACTCCTGTCCCTTTCCTACCCCCCTCCCTCGCCACTACCTCCAGGACTACTGTGGGTTTAGATTAAGTGAGCCTTCCTCAGGGGGCATGGGTGTGTGCAGAACTCGGATTGAGGCCTCTGTTTAAATTTTTCCAGGTCTGAGAACTCCCTGGGTCTGAGGGGACTTCTCCTGCCCAGTAATCACCAAGGCCAGGCGGCTCCTTGTCTCTCCCTAAGACCCAGAATCCTCACCTCCTCCTGTCCTGGAAAACGGCCTCCCACTGCCTGTGGCCCATCACTGGAGATATTGGCCTGTCCCACAGCCCAGGACAAAGCCTGATCTTGTCAGCATCTAGCTGGGAGCACAAAGGAGAGCTCTTGGAACATGGATCAGTCCTCCTTACTATTCAGGTCTTGGTAGCAAACCTGCTCCTACCCTATAGGAAGGAGGCAGACCACTGAGCTTGGCTCTGGTAGAATCTTGTTGGAAGGGAGGATTGTGCCTAAGGAGCTTCTATAATCTGAGCTCCTAGTTCACAATGACTCTCACTCTGAACCTGCTTCTGGCTCCTAGTTGCCTGCAGAATCAGGGCCAATCCCCTTAGCCTGGCGTCCATGGTCTTCCCTCTGACCGCTTGGCTTCAAGATCTCCTCCCAAAGCCCCCAGCTCCACACTGTACATCTACCTTCATCATATCCCCACTGAGCACTCCCACCTGCCTTTCTACTTCCTCACTTCCCCTCCCTCTCACTTTCTAACTCTTCCCACATCTCAAGGCCTGGCTCAAGCCTGCCACTGGCCACACACCTTCCTTAGGCCCTTCAGGAGGCCCGGCCGCCTCCTATGCCCTGAGATCATAAGTCCTGGAGCCCTCAGCCAAAGCCCCCTGGGCTCTCACCACAGCTTGCTGGAGCAATGGGCTGGATGAGGGGAGGCAGAAGAAACATGACTTACTGAGCACCTATGGCATGTGCCAGGTACGGGCTGGGCATTTCACATATACTGCTTTTCTCATCCTGTCCTCATACTTGTAAGATGGCACCATAATTATTCCCGTTTTACATTTGAGGTAACAGACTCAGGAAGGTCAGATAATTTGCCCAAGATCACACAGCTAAGGCAGGGCTGGAATTCAAACCAGGTCTGGCTGCCTCTATAATCTGGTCTCTCCCGCTGCACCATGCTTGAAGACTAACTCAGCCTTTCTCAACAGTTTTTAATGGAAGGAACCTAGGCTTTGGCCTCAAGCAGGCATGAATTAGAATCTCAAATCAGTCCCAGGTCTGTCACTCCTAGCTACGTGATTCTGGAAAAAGTACCCCAAACTCAGTTTTCTCATCTGTGAAATAGGGAGAATCAAAGTACCTACCTCATGGTCTTTGTGAAATGGAAGGAGTTAATGTTTGTAAAGTGCTGAACCAGTGATTGGCACAGAGCAGACTCAACCAGAAGTACCCTCACCTCCCACTGTCCCGACAGGGAACTGAGGGCCAGAGAGAGGACAGGATGTGCTTGAGGACCTACAGGAGGCACAGGTCAGGGTCCTCTGCTTCCATGTGGTGAGAGGTCAGGCTGGGATTGGATATGAAACCAGAGATGGGGAGACAGGGGACCTGCTGAGAGGTCTTGGGGTCCTCTTCCCTGAGGACTGGAAAGAATACTCCCCCAGACCTTCCGATTCCCAGCCTGTGGATGACGGTGGGCTGCTGGGTGTAAGGTGACCTGGGTGCCCCGGCAACATTGGGTTAAACTAGATTGCTCACATGTGAGTGGCTATCTACATGGCTCTACAGAGCGCTACATAGCTTATACATATACACATATTACATACATATACAGATCTTGCTAGGTTTGCAGTAAAAAAAATGCAAAATTCTTAGGACCCTGGTCCCACTTTGTTCCAAGGACTCAGGAGACTGCGGCTCCCCAGGAAAACCACCAAGGGCAGCCCCTAGAAGACTCCCCGCAGAGTGAGGCACCAAGTTCACTGCTGAGGGGCTGGTGGTGGCTGGTGCCCTAAAACAAATACAATGACAGGTCTGCTCTAGGAACCCCAAACATAGGTAGCCCCCACCCCCCAACCTTACTCTGGCTTTTGCATTTGAGCCTTGCCTAACGCCCCCCCCCTACTGCTGAGTATTAAAATAGTCTATAAAAGCAAGTGACCAAAAATCTATAGCTCTAAGAATACCTGGTTATTTTCTGCTGTCTTGTTTTTCTGGTATGAGTTTTTTAAAATGATCATTATTACTGTTATTGGTATATCTCCTAAATCACAGTTAAACCTGAAGGAAGAAAGAAGAGAGGAAAGAGAGGAAGGGGCCCCAGCTCATAGATTGGATGGCAGTTTGGATCGCACTGGCTCAGCCCTGGCCCCAGGTTCCCTCTGGGAAGCAGCAGTCAGAGGGGAGCCCCCAGAAGAGGCGGCTCTTGCCCCAAACAAACAAAGAGGGGGTGGCAAAGAACCTGAGGATGTCTTCTGAGGCAGAGTGACATGCTGGCCTGAGGCGGCACCATAGGGCCTCCCAGGGGGACCCCCAGCTCT